>NC_086445.1:716801578-717401578 GCF_028390025.1 Pseudophryne corroboree
GTGTGGCAGGTATCTCAGTAGAAGAATGTGGAATTGTATATTATAGCTCCTCCAATAAGTTTCATATAAATTGGTTGTGGTTTAGCAGTTTCAGAAATGCCTTAGGTAGAAAAACATTTTAGTGTCAGTATCCACATAATAAGCCTTACCATAAAATATGCAATTAACAGCAAAACAAGTCCCTTAGCAACAATAGATAATATTCTTGAAAAGCAATTGGTTGTATAGTGTTTATAAAACTAAGAAAAGAAAGAATCTGGAAATACACTGGTATAATTATGATTAGTAGCAAACTGATTTTTCAACTGTATTACTTCATTCATCTTTTCATCAATAATATCTTCTGAGTTAGTATCATTAGTTAAATAAGTGCAACATTTAACTACATATACAGTTTGTAACGTGACACAATAGCCTGCAGATACAGTAAACCAGTGGTTCTCAAACTCGGTCCTCAGGACCCCACACAGTGCATGTTTTGCAGGTAACCCAGCAGGTGCACAGGTGTATTAATTAACAACTGACACATTTTAAAAGGTCCACAGGTGGAGTTAATTATGTAACTTGTGATTCTGTGAGGAGACCTGCAAAACATGCACCGTGTGGGGTCCTGAGGACCGAGTTTGAGAACCTGTGCAGTAAACAATTGGTGACAACTGTTTATATTGGTCCTGTTTTACATTCAATGACTAGCATCTTCTATGCCTATTTGTCATTACCTGGGTAATTGTTGACATCCTATGTGTATTCCCTTTTGTTCTGTTATTTTTGGCATAGTTACTGATTATTGCACTATTACTTGACTCCTCATATAAGTAAGATTTAATCATTACTGTTTATATAAGAATAACCATGCTAACAAGAAGAACTAAGTTAGACATTATACATCCCCCAGACCCTTATATGGCCTGGGGCCTATTAAATTGTATCTATATATTTTGATTATGTATCTTGATTGGATAATACTTCCTTTGTCACTTTCTTGCAATGAGATGCGTTTATTTACGAGTTTCTTTCACTCAACGTGACTGAAGTGGCGGTAGTCAACAGAACTTAAAACGGTCCTTTGAATTTGGGTTCAAGAGACTTTTTCTTTCTTAGTGACCACCCAATCACCTTGCTTTAGTTCATGTGAGTCTTGGAAACAGTTGGATTCTGGGAATAGAATCAAAAACTTTGCCATGCAATTTGGTCAGTTGCTGTTGTATATGCATTACATAATAAGTTAAGTTACCATGTTCATGTTGCAGTTGCTGTGGAAAATAGCATACTGTCCTAGCAACAATACCAAAATAAGATTTCATATGGTATTAACCCATGCTTTTCACTTGAAGTATTTGTGAGAACAAAGCAATGGGTAAACCTTCTAGCCATGTTTTGCCTGTTTCTGTAACTTATTTTTATAGCTTTAGTTTTAAGGTAACAAGTTTTTCTACATGTTTACTACTTTGCCTATAGGGAGTGTAAAAGGCCTGAGTAACACCTAAATTTGACAGAATTTTGCCTAATACTTTTCCTGTGAAATGGGTACCTCCGTTGCTTTTAATAACTTAAGGTACTCCATATCTACATATTACTTTTTGCATTAGCTTCTTTGCAACTGTTTTTGGCATTTGCTGCTCTACAAGGCCAAGCTTCAACCCAATTTGAGAATAGGTCTTTGCACACAAGTACATTTTCATACCCAGAGCATTTAGGTAACTGGATAAAGTCTATTTGTAATCGCTGAAAGGGGTAGCAGGTTTGTGGGGTACTTTTTGCTGGTACCTTCACAACCTTTCCTGGGTTATGTAAAGCACAAGTTACACACCCTGCAACATAGGCCTGTGCTGCTTGTGTGAAACCTGGTGCTACCCAATGCTGGTTTAAAATCCTCACCATTGCATCTCTGGATTGGTGAGTTTTTCCATGCAATATTTGTGCTAAGACTGGGTAAAGTGAGCGTGGTAAACAGATACGGTTCTCCACCATCCATCTGTCACCGTGTATTCGCCCACCTAATTTTTCCCAATCCTTTTTCTCCTTGCCTGAGGCCTGTGCTTGTAATTTGCACAATAACTGTAAGTCTAATGACTCTGGTGTGACAGTTAACATCACCTGAGTGTCTGGCAGAGGCTGGACTGCTGCAGCTTTTGCAGCCTGATCAGCTAGAGCGTTTCCTCTGACCTCTGCAGTATCCTCTTTAGTGTGTGCTTTGACCTTTATAACTGCTAATTTCTTTGGCAATTGAAAGGCAGCAAATAATGCCCTAATACAGTCTGCATGTTTTATTGGTTTTCCTGAAGAACCTATAAAATCTCTGCTCTTCCAGATAACTGCATAGTCATGGGCAATACCAAAGCAGTACCTTGAGTCTGTATAAACGTTAACTGTTTGACCTTCAGCATAAATACAGGCTGCCATCAGTGCCCTAAGCTCTGCCTCCTGTGCTGAACTACCTGATGGCAAGGGTTCCTGTATTAAGATGTCTGTCTCTGTGGTAACTGCAAAACCTGTATGCGGTTCCCCATCCACATAGTACCTGGAGCCATCCACAAATAAATGTAAATCTGCATTCAGTAGAGGATGTTCCTGTATTTCTGGTGTACTTGAGTTTCAAGATTCATTAACTCTATACAATCATGTTCTTGATCGTGTATAGAAATTGAAAAATTTGATTGGTTTTCTGTGCCTGTCATTTTATCATCACTCGCACCATTCCCCTCTTTTGAAACCAGCGGCAATAATGTAGCTGGGTTCAAAGAAGTACAACGTTTGATAGTGACATTGGATGGTGTAAGTAATGCTACTTCATATTTGGTTAGTCTAGCAGCAGATAAATGTTTAGTCTGCGCTTGGTTCAGAATTTCAGTCACTGGGTGAGGCACCTGTACAGTTAAGGGATGACCCAGAACAATATCAGCAGCCTTGTCTAACAGTAACGCTGCTGCTGCTACTGACTTGACACATGTTGGTGCTGCCCATATGACTGGGTCTAACTGTACTGAGTAATACGCTGGGGGTCGCTGTTTGTCACAATGTACCTGCGTTAATATTCCTTGCGCATGGCCTGAAATTTCACAACAAAACAAATTAAAAGGCCTTGCATAATCAGGAAGTCCCAGTGCTGGTGCAGATATTATGTCTGTTTTTAGCTGACAAAAAGCATCTAGCTGTTCTTGTGTCATGAGTAATGCACCTTGTGCATTTTGTCCCTTTAGGGCATCATATAACACTTGTAGTTTCTGTGATGCGCCTACAATCCACTCTCTGCAATAAGTGATTAGTCCTAAAAGGATATGAGTTGTTTACATGTTTGAGGAGGTTTAACTTTTGAAATAATTTTCCTCCTTTTTGTAGTGATATGCTTACTATAAGCAGAAATGCAGTGTACCAGAAATTGTACTTTGTCTGGTGCATATTGTAACTTATTTCTATGTACCCTACATTTCTTTTTTTTTTTAATATATGAATAGCAATAAGTCTTGACATTTGGGTTTTATTTAAAAATACCTTACACTTGTTGTTCTTTTGATGGCATCATATAAAACGTAGTTTTCTGTGATGCCCTTGGAATGTATTTTGTACAATAGGTGATTCATTTTTTTTAGAAATGACTTAAGCTGTTGTAAGGTGCGTCAGAGATATTTCTAAAATAAACCTCCCTCCTTTACTGTTATATGCCGAGCATCAGCAGTAATGCAATGTTAATATATGTTCACCTAACATTTTTCAGAGGTATCATTTATGCATTGTTACAGTTTACAGTTACAATCTTGATTTTATACCATGTAAATGTAATTGTATTATGAGGGCAGACTTTTATCTTAGGGGTATGGACTATGACTACAGTTCTGCCCACTTCTTATACCTAGGGGTATATTTACTAACATTCGTAATTCTCCCGATTTGGTGGGAGAATAATCACGAATGACATCGAAAGCGTAAAACTGCAACTTTTTGAATTTGTTACGACTAATTTACTAAGCTGCCGTATTCTGCATTTTTGGGTTTTCCGATGTCGATGTCATTCGTTTTTTTAGGCAGTGTTTTACGTGAGTGACTTGTAAAACACTGCCGACTTTAATACAATGAATCTCGGCCGGATCTGAGAGATCCGTGCTGGGCTTCATTGTGCACTTTGTTAAAAAAAAAAAAAAAGTTTAAATGTTAAAAAAAAATTGCGTGGGGTCCCCCCCCCTCCTAAGCATAACCAGCCTCGGGCTCTTTGAGCCGATCCTGGTTGCAGAAATATGGGGAAAAAATGGACAGGGGTTCCCCCATATTTAAGCAACCAGCATCGGGCTCTGCGCCTGGTCCTGGTTCCAAAAATACGGGGGACAAAAAGCGTAGGGGTCCCCCGTATTTTTAAAACCAGCACCGGGCTCCACTAGCTGGACAGATAATGCCACAGCCGAGGGTCACTTTTATACCGTGCCCTGCGGCCGTGGCATCAAATATCCAACTAGTCACCCCTGGCCGGGGTACCCTGGGGGAGTGGGGACCCCTTCAATCAAGGGGTCCCCCCCCAGCCACCCAAGGGCCAGGGGTGAAGCCCGAGGCTGTCCCCCCATCCAATGGGCTGCGGATGGGGGGCTGATAGCCTTTTTGTAAAAGTGATTGATATTGTTTTTAGTAGCAGTACTACAAGGCCCAGCAAGCCTCCCCCGCATGCTGGTACTTGGAGAACCACAAGTACCAGCATGCGGCGGAAAAACGGGCCCGCTGGTACCTGTAGTACTACTACTAAAAAAATACCCCAAAAAAGACAATACACACACACCTTGAAAGTAAAGTTTTATTACATCCATCCACACAAACATACATACATACTTACCTTATGTTCACACGAGGGTCGGTCCTCTTCTCCAGTAGAATCCATGGGGTACCTGTTGAATAAATTATACTCACCAGATCCAGGGTACCAGGCTCCTCGGATAATCCTTTTGTAATCCACGTACTTGATTAAAAAAATAAAACGGATACCCGAGCCACGCACTGAAAGGGGACCCATGTTTTCACATGGGTCCCCTTTCCCCAAATGCCAGAAACCCACTCTGACTGATGTCTAAGTGGGTTTCTTCAGCCAATCAGGGAGCGCCACGTTGTAGCACCCTCCTGATCGGCTGTGTGCTCCTGTACTGTCTGACAGGCGGCACACGGCAGTGTTACTATGTAGCGCCTATGCGCTCCATTGTAACCAATGGTGGGAACTTTCTGCTCAGCGGTGAGGTCACTTTCGGTCAACCGCTGAGCAGAAAGTTCCCACCATTGGTTACAATGGAGCGCATAGGCGCTACATTGTAACACTGCCGTGTGCCGCCTGTCAGACAGTACAGGAGCACACAGCCGATCAGGAGGGTGCTACAACGTGGCGCTCCCTGATTGGCTGAAGAAACCCACTTAGACATCAGTCAGAGTGGGTTTCTGGCATTCGGGGAAAGGGGACCCATGTGAAAACATGGGTCCCCTTTCAGTGCGTGGCTCGGGTATCCGTTTTATTTTTTTAATCAAGTACGTGGATTACAAAAGGATTATCCGAGGAGCCTGGTACCCTGGATCTGGTGAGTATAATTTATTCAACAGGTACCCCATGGATTCTACTGGAGAAGAGGACCGACCCTCGTGTGAACATAAGGTAAGTATGTATGTATGTTTGTGTGGATGGATGTAATAAAACTTTACCTTCAAGGTGTGTGTGTGTATTGTCTTTTTTTGGGTATTTTTTTAGTAGTAGTACTACAGATACCAGCGGGCCCGTTTTTCCGCCGCATGCTGGTACTTGTGGTTCTCCAAGTACCAGCATGCGGGGGAGGCTTGCTGGGACTTGTAGTACTGCTACTAAAAACAATATCAATCACTTTTACAAAAAGGCTATCAGCCCCCCATCCGCAGCCCATTGGATGGGGCGGACAGCCTCGGGCTTCACCCCTGGCCCTTGGGTGGCTGGGGGGGGGGACCCCTTGATTGAAGGGGTCCCCACTCCCCCAGGGTACCCCGGCCAGGGGTGACTAGTTGGATATTTGATGCCACGGCCGCAGGGCACGGTATAAAAGTGACCCCCGGCTGTGGCATTATCTGTCCAGCTAGTGGAGCCCGGTGCTGGTTTTAAAAATACGGGGGACCCCTACGCTTTTTGTCCCCCGTATTTTTGGAACCAGGACCAGGCGCAGAGCCCGATGCTGGTTGCTTAAATATGGGGGAACCCCTGTCCATTTTTTTCCCATATTTCTGCAACCAGGATCGGCTCAAAGAGCCCGAGGCTGGTTATGCTTAGGAGGGGGGACCCCACGCAATTTTTTAACAAAAAATTAACACTTTCCCACCCCTTCCCACTGATATACATGCACGGATCTCATGGATCCGTGCATGCCTATCCAATCACGGCTCAAAAAAGCAGGTCTGTTTTTTTTTAGCACTTCTTTACGAGTTGTATTTTTTCACGGCAGTGTTTTTTTTTTTTTGCTTTGCACTTCTTAGTAAATGACCGAGATTCATATCTAAACAGCCGCGTTTTGACCGATGGTGTATTCATTCGTATTTTTATTCTTGGACTTGCAAAAAAATACGAATGGCCTCATCACTGCCGTGATTTCTGCTTAGTAAATTCCCGAGATGACACTTTGAAGAAAAAACGGCATCTCGGTCAAAATCGGGACCTTAGTAAATATACCCCCTAGTTTACCTCATCACTTGGCCCCACCCCTTGTAATAATTACCCAAACACTTCCTGATTCTCTGACATTTCATTACACACTGTAACTGGAACAGTAACGAGCTGTACATTAAAGAAAATATTTTTTTTTTACATCTGTAACATGTTTCTAATTATTTGCCTATGAACTGTTACTGTTTTAGACACAGAGATATTAATTTTACTGTGGAGATTTGTTTAATGCAAATACATGTCATATTTTTAGTCTTATGACAGCCCTTTGCTATTGGCTGGGGCAATATTCATTTGGCCACAACACATTTCATTATACTTATCCAAAACTTTATATTAAGAGAATACTATTTTACACACACAAATAAAACACTGAGAGTGAGCCAGCACTCTCCCAACTCCGAACAGGGGTTAGCTGGAGTTTAATGATAAACTATTACATAATACATACATACATAATACATTATATCACACACTTCCTCTGAAGTCTACAAGTCATTTGTAGCCACTGATTCAATACATATTTATTAATGTATTTTACCGACTATATATTTTTCTATTTTGTGGCACAAAATGACAGAAAAGGGCAAACACACTGACTACAATTTATGAATAATCTCTTTACACAATTTGATAAGCATGCAGTTTCAGAGACAAAAGCAACCTGAAACTGAGACTTTGACAAAAGCATCCTGAAACTGAGACCTTTGGACCCCAGTTTTACCTAATGACGGACCAGACCAGCCCACATGGAAAGGCAAATAGGAGTAAAGAATAGATTACCACCAGCTGGTTTTATGTTTGCATTTCCATGCCACCTGAGTCCAATTGTCCATCACTAAGCAGGATCCAGAAAACTCATAACCCTTTTTGGATTCTATTTTTAGGTTTAAATTATTTTTAATTTTCTTACATATCTAATGAACTTCATAAATTGTTGTTTAACATCAGGGAGTTTTGTAACTGTTATGTTAACAGTTCTGAATTTTTTTATATTATGCAGTGGTTCAGTGCAACTTTTGGCGTGCTGGATTAGGTCCGTCAGCAGCTACACCAGGTGTGACGGCATCTTATGTGCACACCGGATATAGTCCGCAGGGACTAAATCCTTAAGTAAATTATACACTGGAGGTGCAGATGCCAAGCTTGAGACCATACATATATTTTTCTTAGGAGACATTTTTGGTCTCTTGACATCACATGCTGTACAATTTTTAGTTTACCAATATATTAGTCTGTGGCATGCACATCTTCAGGTATAATTAGTAGGTCTTTTATTTTTTTAACACTGGCAACCATTTACTGATTAACTTTTTAGATTTAACAGATTTCCTAAACCTAACGGATTTTCTAACATTTGGTCCTTCACAGGGTTTACATTTGTAAGACCAGGGTGTTTGACAAACTGGGCATATTGTGTCATCTGGTGGGTTACAATGTCCACAATTTGGACATGCCCAGTAAGGATACCCTTTGGTTTTCTTGGGACCTCTATGTATCATTGTTTCCTGTCCAGATATGTCTGCATCTTTGAAATCATCCATATTAATTAGAGCCATTTGTTTTTGAGTTTGTCCTAACTCTTCTAACTTTTTCTTATACTGAAATAATTTACCTGTTTTAATCCACAAATCAAGACTCTGTTCCAGATTATTATCCTTCACATATCTCCCATAGGTTACTTCTAATTTGTTTCAACCTATCCGGGTCTAGAGTGCCATTACTAGTCACTTTTGCCCATTGAAACAATCGTCTCATACCCTTCAAGCATTGCTCACCATGTACATTCTTCATAATGTCCATGGCATTCCGAGGTGCTTCATCCGAAGGATAAGTATTTGTATTTCCCAATACTTATGGCCAGTAAGTATTCAATAAAATCCGGGAAATATCTGTAACCTGGATCTAACGGATCCTCAGAGATATAACTGTGAGGAAAATTGCCTGAAACAGAGGTGATTTGTAACCAATTTTTACCTATGTCACTATCCTTTGGAATGAAATGACATCCCATCAATATGAACACATCATCTGGGTTTTCTCTATTTTCCCAAACCCCTTCTTCTGCAGAGTACACTACTGCTTTTAAAACAAATGGATGTTCCTTCTCTAACTTGTGTATGATTGCTATGCAGACACAATCCTGACAGGAAATTTAACTTGCATTCTTGCAGCAGTCTGTGGTTACAGCTCACGGAAGAGAGAGAGGAAAAAAAAAAAAAAAAGAAAGAAAAAAAGAAATTTTAAACGGCTTCCGTTTCTGATTTTTTTTTTCTTAAATCTGTACGCTATAATTTTTAAAGTGACAGGACTACTTTATAATACAAACAAGGTATACAAGTCAGATGCAATGATATTCTACTGTGAGTACAATTTAGACTCTTATATTGTGTACAATATACTGCTCTGAATCTTTTAATTCAGACAGTATATCAGACCACTTACTTCCAATGTCTCTTACTGTAGGAATGAAATGGCAACAAACTGGTGCAAAAATGTCAAATCCTTCTTCCCAAGGTTCAGAAAATAGGGGAGCTTCTCCTGGACTACAAATATAATGTAAATAAAATGTCTGATCGTGGTGTGCCTTTACTAAAAGTACTACACACTTACCAAGGGGACAAGTTTGTTTCATAACTCTGAGTTCTTTCTAAAGTCTCCCTACACTAATTTACATTTATACTGCTGTAACAATGACTTAATCTACGTTCTAGTTCTCTTTATAAGACAAACAAGACAGTGTTCTAGCCCTCAGATGCCACATGGGTCACCTGAGTATGCGTGTAGGATCGCTACCGCACCAAAACACCTGACCAGACTCATTGGACGCTTTAACTACGCCACTCCAATCGCCTGTTATTTGAGGTATACACTTCAAGTACACGGGTCCTGGGAGCCACTACCACCAGTGACGGCGGCTGCAGCAACATCCGGTTTAATAACCTGTCAGTTGATTATGTATGCACACTCTAAATACTCAGGATAAATTCACACTTCCATTCATTGATTCATACGCCTTTGTAACATATATAAGCACATATAAGCAAGAGATAGAATGAAAATGAGAAAAACCTGTTTACTGAGTGAACTTTGTGCGTGCGATCCCGATGCCTGTCTCCCAGCGGAACATAGTGGATAGTTAACAGGAATGAGAGTCTACAGAGAAATATCTCTACGTACCATGCATGGGTTTTGAGTCTCAGTCCAGGAACCGTCCGCCCAGTCGTCCGCTGTTCAACAGGTGATGTGGGATCTCGGATGCGGAACCTCCATATGATAAAGGTGAACCCAGGAAAGCGCACCCTTTGCTTAACCAAGTTCAAGCACGCATTCAGTCAGTCAGCATCAGGTTCATACACGGCTGCAGCCAGTGACCAGTCAACAAAATAACCATTGTAATAACTAGCCACACATGTATTCAGTGAGGAATAATAGTGCAGAGCAGAGCTGCTTTTTTTCCTGAAAACATTACATTATAAAGAGGTACATATTTGCATACAGTGGCGTAGCTTCCTTACACAAAACATAATCCTATTGGTTAATGATCTCTATAATTCTATTGGTTAACATACTTTTCTTATCCTATTGGTTAATAAACTATCTTCTTAGCAACGCTATAATTCCAGTTTGCGGTTTTACGTGGGGCAACAGTGGACTTTTGTTAAACTCATAATCTACATATGTCTGGGTCTGCTTCCGTTCCTGTTATACCGCGAACTGACAAATGCCTTTGAAGCCTTCACATTTAGCTGCTGATAATATATTTGTGCAAGGAGTTTATCTTAGATAAAGGTCACAGCTTCACAATATGGGTTCAAACAGAGTATAGGTCTACACTCTTTCCTGTGTCAGTTCTAAGCTGAAAAACAAATTGAAACAGTTTGTAAGATGTCAATTATAAAATGGAGTCCTATGAACAAATATGGCTTCCATCTTTATCAATCTTTGTCTTCTTTCCATTGACAGACCTTAATCTCACTTCATTTTTTCACTAAGCTTTCTTGATAATTTTCATATACACATATCCAATATAAATATTTTTTATTATATTGGAGTCACATTATCCATCGCCTTTGAGATGATGGTTATCACTATACAATTTTCTTTTTATACTCACTTACTGTACAGTGAGATAGAATACAATACACAACAATTAAATTATTTTATGTCGAATATATTCATATTCAGTCACTATCATTTCACTGATTAATGTCACCTATGTCTCGTTTGTAACATAATATACACTCAACTACCATCTCATATACTTACCTTCTTAATAATATGTGTGTTATTAGATGCCGAACCTCATGATGCCTAATGCAGTTATAATCTGATTACATATGTATAATCATACCTAACATTTTCAATCAAATACCAATTAACCTATCAATCTAGAGATCTACTTATCTGACCCTTACCTTCTCACTGAGATATGTACCATTGGATGTCGAATGATGATGCCTATCTCATCAGTAATTGAGATACAGTGATAAATCATACTCAGTATTTTCAATAAAGTATCATTTATATTCATTTATACACTCTTTCATCATTATTGTTATCCATGTGAATGATATGCACATGGATAAGCTAGTTACTGGTGACAACAATGCTGCCTGGACAAATAACTGCAGTATACCATCCCTGTAGATTATTAGAATGAGACATGCATTTTTACTATATTCACTACAGGGCTAGAAGGAGTAGGCCCAGGAACATGCATACAGTCATACTACCTACGGGGAAGAGATAATTATATCTGTATTAATATATGTGATATCATTTCTGATGAGCAACGTGGATGAACAATGTGGCAAAGACTTAGGAAATCTTAAACAATCAAGCCTATGCAGGATGACAATTCCGAATATCAAACAGTTTTATTAATGTATACAGAGACGGGGAAAATCCCCTTCCCGATTAGTACCATCCAGAACACTTCCTGATTGGTACCTTAACGCTGCAATTGGACAGCGGGGTCACAAGGGCATAAACACTAAGCATCATTGGCTGGCGGCTATCTGTGACGCGTCAGGTCCCGACGAGACAGCGATAGGCTAGTGGACCCACGTGACACGGAGCGGACTGCTGATTGGATTGAATAGATCCATTTTATTTCCGTCCCGAGAGGCGCTCTTGTTGCTCTCTGACGAAGCTGCCATAGCGCAGTGAAACACGCGTGTTGGGCATAGCGTGTCCGCGTGTGTGTGTGTGATAATGATATAAAATATACATCAGTACAAAAAAACTTACTCCATGTATGAGGGATACTTGGCTGCATAATATAATCCAATAGATGAGAGGGGCACAGTGATTGTATAACTATATTCGATGCCTTAATAGTGTCAGTGAACAGTGGAGAGACTATTTGTACCACGCATTTCTACTGACACAGGTGGATGGAATATTTACATGAGTCCATCTATATCCATTTAGCAGAGCATGTTTAGACTCCAAGTTAAATGATAGGGATGAAATAAGCATGGTGTCTATGTCAAAATACTGTTGGATATAAAAGATACACTAGAAAATAATTTAATATCACTACTGATATCAGACATGTGCTGCATAAGCTAGAATATACTGAAATAATTCAAGTTATTCAAGTAGCTGTGAAAGTGACAGTATTTTTCTCACTGAACTGTAACGGATTAAAAACACACAGTGAGGTGTGAGTAGCCTTATGCCCTGGTGGAATGCCATACATTGTAACAAGTATAATTGGCAACATTTAAAAACTAGGAGGCAGTAACACATTTCAACGACACAGCTAATTTAGCACATTGGCCCTCATTCCGAGTTGTTCGCTCGTTCTTTTTCATCGCATCGCAGCGATTTTCCGCAAACTGCGCATGCGCAATGTTCGCACTGCGACTGCGCCAAGTAAATTTGATAAGAAGTTTGGTATTTTACTCACGGCATTACGAGGTTTTTTCTTCGTTCTGGTGATCGTTGTGTGATTGACAGGAAGTGGGTGTTTCTGGGCGGAAACTGGCCGTTTTATGGGAGTGTGTGAAAAAACGCTGCCGTTTCTGGGAAAAACGGGGGAGTGTCTGGGCGAACGCTGGGTGTGTTTGTGACGTCAAACCAGGAACGAAACTGACTAAACTGATCGCAGTGGCAGAGTAAGTGTCGAGCTACTCAGAAACTGCTTAGAAATTTCTATTCGCAATTTTGAGAATCTTTCGTTCGCAATTTTGCTAAGCTAATATTCACTCCCAGTAGGCGGCGGCTTAGCGTGTGCAATGCTGCTGAAAGCAGCTTGCGAGCGAACAACTCGGAATGAGGGCCATTGTAGCAATCTACTGGCAACACTTACAAGTTAGCCAGCAGCTGAAGTTACTCATAAAGCCTCTAGTGAAACAGCACAGTCTAATATATAAGCTATTATAGAGCATATTGATACTGATATCTGTAATATTTGGACTCTATGCAATAATCTATATATTAGACATCTACTATCTGATAAATCAGATTCATCCCTTTATGATAGTGCTATAGACGTAGTTCTGGATGTATTTGGCTCTGCATATCTATTAATTAGAAAAAATACCCCTCATCGATATTAGTGGAAGGGCATATGTTGCCAGCCAATTAATGATTTATATTCCTAACCACGGAGTACAGTACATTAAAGTACTATTACTGCACATACAGAAAATAGGATTATAATAAGCATATAGGGTTATCAGACCACATTGTAAGACAAATAAGGACTATTTCCTTTTAATGATATGTGTAATGAAAGTGATATCATTACATATGGTTACCCATTTTCCAGTGTAATTGATTTGAATCATCTGAATATTATTACTGTGCTGATAGGCAGTTTGCTCTCTAATTAAATTGGGATTGATATATCCCTAATGACAGCAATACTCTTTATAATGTCAGCCAGAATGAAGATGGCATAATATCAACATAAATGTGAGTTGCGATACCTGCAAACTGGAATTGCTATATTCCTTAAAAGCAACTCTATCTATCGGCTCCAAGTAGAGGGTGTCATTCCCATCACAGGAACATTACTTTCATTTCAGAGAAAAATGTCATTAGACTGGTCTGTATATATAGGAGTACGCAGAAACAGAGACTCAGTGGGGGACGAATCATTTGAGATAAAAACGGACATACCGGAACCAAACAAACCAGTCATTTCAGCCACAGCTGTGTGCCAAACCCTGTCGCTGAAATGATTGGTTTGTTAAAGTGTGCATGTCCTGTTTATACAACATAAGGGTGGGTGGGAGGGCCCAATTACAATTCCATCTCTCACCTCTTTTACTTCTTTGCGTCATGTGCTGTTTGGGGACTATTTTTTTAAAGAGCCATCCTGTCTGACACTTCCGTATATGTCCAGTGATACTGCCATATAATTCCAGTGATATTGCAATATAATTCCAGTGATATTGCTGTATAATACCAGTGGGAATTGTTTTTGTCGCTTGGCTTAGTCAGACAGTTACCTCATTGCACTTCTTCTACATCTTTGCATGAGGGGCTGTTTGGGGCCTAGTTTTTGAAAAGTGCCATCCTGTCTTCCACTGCAGCGCCACTCCTAGATGGGCCGATTGTTTGTGTCGCTCTGCTTAGTCATACAGCTACCACATTGCACCTCTTCTACATCTTTGCATGAGGTGCTGTTTGGGGCCTTTTATATATATATATATATATATATATATATATATATATATATATCTGCCCTCCTGTCTGCCACTGCAGTGCCACTACTAGATGGGCCAATTATTTGTGTCGCTTGGCTTAGTCATATAGCTAACTCATTGCACCTCTTCTACATCTTTGCATGAGGTGCTGTTTAGGGCCTTTTTTTTTATATCTGCCCTCCTGTCTGACACTGCAGTGCCACTCCTAGATGAGCCAGGTGTTTGTGTTGTCCACTTGTGTCGCTTAGCATAGCCATCCAGCAATCTCAGTGCAACCTTTTAGCCTAAAAACAATGTTAAGAGGTGTGAGGTGTTCAGAATAGACTGGAAATGAGTGGAAATGAATGTTATTGAGGTTAATAATACCGTAGGATCAAAAGTACCCCCAAATTCTGTGATTTTAGCTTTTTTTATGGGTTTTTCCCCCAAAAAAATCATCCAGATCCAAAACCAAAACACGAAAGAGTGGTTTTGGCAAAACCAAGCCAAAACCAAAACACGAAAGTGGAATTAGAACCAAAACACGAAAAGTGCCAGCTGCACATATCTACTAACAACCCATTTACATGTTGCTGCAAATGTATGTTACAGATGTATTGGTGTAAATTGTGAGACAAACTCAATTTCCTAGTGTGCACAGCTGTTTTGGTATTTGTGTAACTTGCATAGTGATCTTGGCACAATAATATATTTCTAATAAAGTGCATATGTTAGAGATGTGCGTCGGGCACTTTTCGTGTTTTGTGTTTTGGTTTTGGTTCTGGTTCCATCCTCGTGTTTTGGATCTGGATTGGTTTTGCCAAAACCACCCTTTCGGGTTTTGGTTTTAAATCTGGATGATTTTTGAAAAAAACATAAATACAGCTAAAATTACAGAATTTGGGGGTAATTTTGATCCTACGGCATTATTAACCTCAATAACATTAATTTCCACTCATTTCCAGTCTATTCTGAACACCTCACAATATTGTTTTTAGGCCTAAAAGTTGTACCGAGGTAGCTGTATGACTAAGCTAAGCGACACAGGTGTGCGGCACAAACACCTGGCTCATCTAGGAGTGGCACTGAAGTGGCAGACAGCATGGCAGATTTAAAAAATAGGCCCCAAACAGCACATCATGCAAATAAGAAAAAGAGGTGCAATGAGGTAGCTGCATGACTAAGCTAAGCGACACAAGTGTGCGGCACAAACACCTGGCCCATCTAGGAGTGGCACTGCAGATGCAGACAGGATGGCACTTAAAAAAACTAAGCCCCAAACAGCACATCATGCAAAGAAGTAAAAGAGGTGCAATGAGGTAGCTGTATGACTAAGCTAAGCGACACAAGTGTGCGACACAAACAACATGAGACGTGATGGAATTTGCCCAGATGTAATACACGCACAATATTGGTGGCACAGGAGAGCATAACCCTAAACCACACACACACACACACTGCAAAGCCTGTAAAATTTATTTGGATAATAATAACCCTTTTATTTGGAGCTATTTTAATAATATGCAGCACAGGCGAGCGTACCCCTACACCACACAGGGCAAACCCTGTTAAAAATATATGGATAATAATATAAGTAATGTATATAACCCTTTTATTTGGAGTAAATAATATACAGCACAGGACACCACCACTGGACTTATGGCAGCACAAGACACCACTGGACTGGACTTATACGGCAGTACCCCTGGACTTATATGGCAGTACCCCTGGAGTTGTATGGAAGTGTCAGACAGAATGGCACTTTCAAAAAATAGTCCCCAAACAGCACATGATGCAAAGAAGAAAAAAAGGTACAAGACTGAATTGTCCTTGGGCCCTCCCACCCACCCTTATGTTGTATAAACAGGACATGCACACTTTAACAAACCAATCATTTCAGCGACAGGGTCTGCCACGCGACTATGGCTGAAATGACTGGTTTGTTTGGGCCCCCACCAAAAAAGAAGCAATCAATCTCTCACACAAACTGCACAAACTGGCTCTACATAGGCAAGATGTCGACCTCATTCTCATCCTCCGATTCTTCACCCCTTTCAGTGAGTACATCCTCCTTCTCACAGAGTATTAATTCGTCTTCACTGGAATCCACCATCACAGGTCCCTGTGTACTTTCTGTAGGCAATTGCTGGTAAAGGTCTTCCCGGAGGAATTTATAATTCATTTTGACGAACATCATCTTCTCCACATTTTGTGGAAGTAACCTCCTACACCGATCGCTGACAAGGTTACCGGCAGCACTAAACACTCTTTCGGAGTACATACTGGAGGGGGGGGGGCAACTTAGGTAACATAATGTCAGTTTGTGCAAGGGCATCCAAATTGCCTCTTTTTCCTGCGAGTATACATACGGACTGTCTGACATTGCTACTTGGATGCTGTCACTCATATAATCCTCCACCATTTTTTCAATGGTGACAGAATCATATGCAGTGACAGTAGACATGTCAGTAATCGTTGGCAGGTCCTTCAGTCTGGACCTCGCTCCTGACTGCTCTGCATTACTGCCAGCGGGTAGGCTAGGAAATCTTATCCTTTTCCTCGCTGCTCCAGTGGCGGGAGAAAATGAAGGAGGAGCTGTTGATGGGTCACGTTCCGCTTGAATTGACAATTTTCTCACCAGCAGGTCTTTGAACCTCTGCAGACTTGTGTCTGCTGGAAATACAACGTAGGCTTTAAATCTAGGATTAAGCATGGTGGCCGAAATATAGTGCTCTGATTTCAACAGATTGACCACTATTGAATCCTGGCAAAGCGAATGAGGGGCTCCATCCACAAGTCCCACAAACTTTGCAGAATCGCTTAGTCTTAGCTCTTCCTTCAATTTCTCCAGCTGCTTCTGCAAAAGCCTGGTGAGGGGAATGACCTGACTCAAGCTGGCAGTGTCTGAACTGACTTCATGTGTGTCAAGTTCGAAGGGTTGGAGAACCTTGCACAAGATGGAAATCATTCTCCACTGCGCTTCAGTCAGGTGCATTCCCCCTCCATTGCCTGTATCATAGGTGGATGTATAGGCTTAAATTGCGTTTTGCTGCTCTTCCATCCTCTGAGGCATTTAGAGTGTTGAATTCCACCTCGTTACCACCTCTTCCTTCAGGTGATGGCAGGGCAGGTTCATGAGTCTTTGATGGCATTTCAGTCTTAAGCATGCAGTGGCTGAATGCCGAAAGTGGCCTGCAATTTTTTTGGCCACCGACAGCATCTCCTGCACGCCCCTGTCATTTTTCAAAAAATTATGCACCACCAAATTAATGGTATGTGCAAAACATGGGACGTGCTGGAATTTGCCCAGATTTAATGCACGCACAATATTGGTGGCATTGTCAGATCACAAATCCCCAGGAGAGTCTAATTGGGATAAGCCATTGTGCGATGATGTCCCTCAGTTTCCGTAGAAGGTTGTCAGTGGTGTGCCTCTTACGGAAAGCAGTGATACATAGCATAGTCTGCCTAGGAACGAGTTGGCGTTTGCGAAATGCTGCTACTGGTGCCGCTGCTGTTGTTGCTGCGGGAGGCAATACGTTTACCCAGTGGGTTGTCAAAGTCATATAGTCCTTAGTCTGCCCGTTCCTGTACCCTGTTGTCAACGTGTCCGTGGTTAGAGGACAGTGGGTACAACTGCATTTTTTAGGATCACCGTGGACACTTTTTCTGACGTCTCTGTACATTCTCGATATCGCCTGCCTAGTGAAGTGGAACCTAGATGGGATTTGGTACTGGGGAAAAACTACCTCAAACAATTCTATAAGTCCCACTGAACTAATGGCGGATACCGGACGCACGTCTAACACCAACATAACTGTCAAGGTCTTAGTTATCCACTTTGTAAAAGGATGACTGCTGTCATATTTCATCTTCTTCACAAAGGACTGTTGGACAGTCAATTGCTTAGTTGAAGTAGTGTAAGTGGTCTTCCGTCTTCCCCTCTGGGATCACAATTGACTCCCAGCAGCAACAACAGCAGCGGCAACAACAGCAGCAGTAGGCATACCACTCAAGGATCCTCCAGGGGAATCCTGGTTAGGAGAGGACTCTTCAGGCTTACCAGTGACATGGCCTGCAGGACTACTGATATTTCTGACTGAGAAGGAAGTTGACGTTGAGGGAGTTGGTGGTGTGGCTTGCAGGAGCTTGGGTACAAGAGGAAGAAGGGATTTAGGTGTCAGTGGACTGCTTACGCTGTCACCCAAAGTTTCACAACTTGACACTGACTTCTGATGAATGCACAGCAGGTGACATATAAGGGAGGATGTTCCTAGATGGTTAACGTCCTTACCCCTACTTATTACAGATTGACAGAGGCAACACATGGCTTGACACCTGTTGTCAGGATTGGTGGAGAAATAATTCCACACAGAAGAGCTGCCTTTTTTGGTATTTTGCCAAGGCATCACAATGGACTTCTTCATCCCAAGGACAACAGGTGTCTCCCCTGGTGCCTCATTTAAACAAACCACATCACCCTCAGAATCCTCATCGTTAACTTCCTCCTCAGCGCCAGCAACACCCATATCCTCATCCTGGTGTACTTCAACAGTGACATCTTCAATTTGAATATCAAAAACTGGACTATGGGTGCTCCTTCCAGCACTTGCAGTGGCGTGCAAATGGTGGAAGGAGCCACCTCTTCCCATCCAGTGTTGGGAAGGTCAGGCATCGCAACCACTGACACACTTGGACTCTCCTTGGGGATTTGTGATACCATCTAAGAACGCACAGTTCTTTGCTGTGCTTTTGCCAGTTTAACTCTTTTCATTTTTCTAGCGGGAGGATGAGGGCTTCCATCGTCATGTGAAGCTGAACCACTAGTCATGAACATAGGCCAGGACCTTAGCCGTTCCAAGCCACTCCGTGTCATAAATGGCATATTGGCAAGTTTATGTTTCTCCTCAGACGATTTAAATTTCCATTTTGGGGTCTTTTTTCTGAACTTTGGCTATATGGATTTTACATGCCCTCACATTGGGCATCGGCCTTGGCAGACAATGTTGATTGGATTTCATCGTCTATGTCATGACTAGTGGCAGCAGCTTCAGCACTAGGAGGAAGTGGTTCTCGATATTTCTCTATTTTATCCTCCAAATTTTTGTTCTGCCCTTTACTTTTCTGGAGTTATATTACAATATGCAGTACAGGAGAGCGTACCTCTACACCACACAGGGCAAACCCTATGAAAATTATTTGGATTAAATATTAATAATCCCTTTATTTGGAGTAAATAATATACAGCACAGGACAGCACCACTGAATTTATATGGCAGCACCACCAGAGCTGGATTAAGGCTTTTTGAAGTCCAGGGTACTTAAAACAGGGGGGCCCTAAGGTCTAAAATTAATTATATATATATATTTGGATATAGTTATGTAACCGCGGTCACAATACCGACCCGGAAATCCCACCCCGCTCACAATCCCGACAAAAGCTAAGGCTGAAATGCGTTTGGGGAGAGACACAAGCAAAGTGACTTCTATGTTACAGTGCTTAGCAGGGGAGAATCAGAAGTCGAAAGCTGGGAACCAGGAGTCGGAAGTCGAGCGCAAGAGATGCAGGCTGTGTAAAGAGGCGGATGTGTGCCGGGAGAAGCCCACTGCCACTGCAACTAATGACGGAGTCTAACCCACTGTGCCTTGGATGACTAACCTCCATTGTGATATTCCCATTTTAACTTTTTATGTGTACGTGCAAAATTGAAGTAAAGCCGTATGTGTTTTAAAAGATACTATACTATCTGCGCCACCCTGTGTATTTATGTTTTTTAGGTTTATCAATTACCCTTGAGGAAGGGTGTGTAGGGGAGAAGCGACAGCTGCAGCAAGTTTGAAGTTCTAAACATAATGGACTAAGAGATTTGCGCATGAATATTGTTATGGCATCCCTGCACCAGACATTATGGGGCCCAGTATAAATTAAATAGAAATATCCCCCCCCCCCACCCCCATCCTGTATATGCACACATACACAAATATAAAATAGAAATATATAATTATTAACAATGGAAATTGTGCTTACCCGCCAACCTTAAGATAATTTAAGTGGTGCTGTACAGTCTTATTCTGTTGGTCTTTGCCACTTCTGATGTCAGACGCACACGAGGAGGTAGCAAAGCTACAGATGGGGAAGGGCAGACGCACACATAGAGAGGGGTAGGGGAAAATGGAGATGGCAGCAGAGGCATAGAGGGGGGAAGTATCAGAAGCACATATAGAGGGGACAAAGGCCCTAGCGAAAAATGTGGCAAAGGTGCAGATGGCAGAGTTGGCAAAGCACAGATGGCAAAGGAGCATAGAAGGGGGAGATGAAAATGCTAGGGGGGGGGGGCAGATACTCAGCTGATATAGCTGACAGAAGCACACATGGGGTGGAGGGCAGAGGCACACATGGAGTGGGTGAAAGAAAGAGACACACAGATGGAGTGGGGGGGGTAGAGACACACATGCGGTTGGGGGGCACAGACACACACATGGAGTGGGAAGGGGCAGAGACACATGGAGTGAGACAGAAGCAGAGACACACATGGGGTGGGGTGGTGATCAGAGACACACATGGGGTGGAGTGGAGGGAGCAGAGACACACTTGGGGTGGGAGGCAGGCAGAGACACACATGGGGTGGTGGGGTGGGGATCAGAGACACATGGGGTGGAGTGGAGGGGGCAGACACACACTTGGGGTGGGAGGCAGGCAGAGACACACATGGGGTGGGGATCAGAGACACACATGGGGTGGAGTGGATGGGGCAGAGACACAATTGGGGTGGGAGGCAGGCAGAGACACACATGGGGTGGTGGGGTGGGGAGCAGAGACACACATGGGGTGAGGGGGTGGGGATCAGAGAGACACATGGGGAGTGGGGGCAGAGACACTTGGGGTGGGAGGGAGGCAGAGACACACATGGGGTTGGGGGGAGCAGAGATACACATGGGGTGAGGGGGTGGGAAGCAGAAACACACATGGGGTGGGCAGCAGAAACACACATGGGGAGGCTTGGAGAAGAGGCACAGCTTAGGAACTGTTTTCATCTGAGTGCCTCTGAGTGACTAACACAGGCAGGGAAGCAGGGAGAGGAGAAGGGAGGAGCTACAGGAGACCTGTGGGCTGAATAACTCGTGGAGGAGTCAGGACTGTAGGAGGCCGAGGAAGCTGAACTAGTCCGGGCTGAAGTGCTTTTGAGCATGAGAGAGGGAGCACACAAGCTCTATATTAAACCTAGCTCTGATGTGCACAGGCAGCCATCTGACAATGAGTGAGAAACAGGCACCAGCCACGATTACCAGCACCAGCGGGTTCCTCTGGTACATCCTGTACCCAGCATACTCCCCTGATTCTTCCAGTAGCTCTAGTAAGCTCCACCTGCCGCCCACCACATCAGTCAGCCCGTCCTCTAAGCACTCACCGCACGTCCCTGCTAAGCACAGTCGGCTGACTGTGTGAGTACACTGTGCAGACCCCTCAGCTCCGCCCAGCGGCAGCTTGTCAGTCAGCCTTGCCCCTTAGCCCCTGCCTGCTGCAAATATGTGCCTGGCCTCAGGGTCACGCTTCAAGTTCTCACTATCGCCACTCGCCTATCACGTAATGCGGACCGGCTCCGCAGTACACCCTCCAGCTGCCCTGCCTTCCTGTACTGCTGTGCGGTGCCGGCGTTTTCCAGGCCAGAGCCGGGGTTTCAGCATCGCAGATTGGATCGGTAAGAGAGATTCGATCTGCTGCTGGTGGAGGGGGCCCCTTTTAGAAAGGGGGGCCCGGGGTACTTACCCCCAGGGCCCCCCCCCCCCCCTTAATCCGGCTCTGAGTACCACCTGACTGGAATTATACGGCAGTACCACTGGAATTATACGGCAGTATCACTGGATTTATATGTCTGTACCACTGGAATTATACCGCAGGATCACTGGATTATACGGCAGTATCACTGGAATTATACGGCAGGATCACTGGAATTATACGGCAGTACCACTGGATTTATACGTCAGTACCACTGGACATATATGGCAGTATCACTGAACTGGACTTATACGCCAGTACCACCATAATTATATGGCAGGATCAATGGATTTATACATCAGTACCACTGGAATTATACGGCAGGATCACTGGAATTATACGGCAGTACCACTGGACATATACGTCAGTATTACTGGACTGGATTTATAAGGCAGTACCACTGGAATTATACAACAGGATCACTTGATTTATATGCCAGTACCACTGGACTTATACGGCAGTACCACTGGATTTATACGGCAGTATCACTGGACTGGATTTAGGGCCTAATTCTGAGTTGATCGCAGCAGCAAATTTGTTAGCAGTTGGGCAAAACCATGTGCACTGCAGGGGGGCAGATATAACATGTGCAAAGAGAGTTAGATTTGGGTGGGGTGTATTCAAACTGAGATCTAAATTGCAGTGTAAAAATAAAGCAGCCAGTATTTACCCTGCACAGAAACTAAATAACCCACCCAAATCTAACTCTCTCTGCAAATGTTATATCTCCCACACCTGCAGTGCACATGGTTTTGCCCAATTGCTAACAAACTTGCTGCTGCGATCAACTCAGAACTACCCCCTTATTCTCCAGTATCACTGGAATTATACGGCAGCATCAGTGGATTTATACACCAGTACCACTGGATTTATCCGGCAGGATTACTGGAATTATACGGCAGCACCACTGGACATATACGGCAGTATCACTGGACTGGACTTATTCACCAGTATCACTGGAATTATACAGCAGGATCACTGGACTAATACGCCAGTACCACTGGAATTATACGGCAGTACCACTGGACTTATATGGCAGTACCACTGGACATATACAGCAGTATCACTGGACTGGATTTATATGCCAGTGCCACTGGAATTATATGGCTGGATCACTGGATTTATACGCCAGTACCACTGGAACTATACGGCAGGTTCACTGGAATTATACTGCAGTACCACTGGATTTATATGGCAGTACCACTGGACATATACGGCAGTATCACTGGACTGGATTTATTCGCCAGTACCACTGGAATTATATGGCAGGATTACTGGATTTATACGCCAGTTCCACTGGAATTATACGGCAGTATTACTGGATTTATACAGCAGTACCACTGGACATATACGGCAGTATAACTGTACTGGATTTATATGCCAGTACCACTGGAATTATACAGCAGGCTCACTCGACTTGTACGCAGGTACCACTGGAATTATATGGCAGGATCACTGGAATTATATGGCAGGATCACTGGGATTATACGGCAGTACCACTGGATTTATACATCAGTACCACTGGACATATACGGCAGTATCACTGGACTGGACTTATACGCAAGTACCACTGGAATTATACGGCAGAATCACTGGATTTATACATCAGTACCACTGGAATTATACGGCAGGATCACTGGAATTATACGGCAGTACCACTGGAGATATATGGCAGTATCACTGGACTGGATTTATACGCCAGTACTACTGGAATTATATGGCAGGATCACTGGAGTTATATGCCAGTACCACTGGAATTATATGGCAGTACCACTGGACATATACGTCAGTATCACTGGACTGGATTTATAAGCCAGTACCACTGGAATTATACAACAGGATCACTTGGTTTATATGCCAGTACCACTGGAATTCTATGGCAGTACCACTGGATTTATACGGCAGTACCACTGGATTTATATGGCAGTATCACTGGACTGGACTTATTCTCCAGTATCACTGGAATTATAAGGCAGTACCACTGGATTTATACGGCAGCACCACTGGATATATCCGGCAGGATTACTGGAATTATAAGGCAGTACCACTGGATTTATACGGCAGCACCACTGGACATATACGGCAGCACCACTGGACATATTCGGCAGTATCACTGGACTGGACTTATTCACCGGTATCACTGGTATTATATAGCAGGATCACTGGACTAATACGCCAGTACCACTGGAATTATACGGCAGTACCACTGGATTTATATGGCAGTACCACTGGACATATACAGCAGTATCATTGGTCTGGATTTATATGCCAATACCACTGGAATTATATAGCAGGATCACTGGATTTATACGCCAGTACCACTGGAACTTTACAGCAGGTTCACTGGAATTATACTGCAGTACCACTGGACTTATATGGCAGTACCACTGGACATATACGGCAGTATCACTGGACTGGACTTATACGCCAGTACCACTGTAATTATACGGCAGGATCACTGGACTTATACGCCAGTTCCACTGGAATTATACGGCAGTATTACTGGACTTATACAGCAGTACCCCTGGACATATACGGCAGTGTAACTGGACTGGATTTATATGCCAGTACCACTGGAATTATACAGCAGGCTCACTCGATTTATACGCAGGTACCACTGGAATTATACGGCAGGATCACTGGAATTATACGGCAGTACCACTGGACTTATATGGCAGTACCACTGGACATACACGGCAGTATCACTGGACTGAACTTATACGCCAGTACCACTAGAATTATACAGCAGGATCACTGGATTTATACACCAGTACCACTGGAATTATACAGCAGTACCACTGGACTTATACGGCAGTACTACTGGACATATATACGGCAGTATCACTGTACTGGATTTATACGCCAGTAGCACTGGACTTATACGGCAGTACTACTGGACTTATACGGCAGTACCACTGGACATATATATGGCAGTATCACTGGACTGGATTTATACGCCAATACCACTGGAATTATACGGCAGTACCACTGGACTTATATGGCGGTACCACTGGACATAAACGGCAGTATCACTGTACTGACTTATACGCCAGTGGCACTGGAATTGTATGCCTGTACCACTGGAATTATATGGCATGATCACTGGAATTATACGGCAGTACCACTGGACTTATACGGCAGTACCACTGGACATATACAGCAGTATCAATGGACATATATGGCAGTATCACTGGACATATATGGCAGTACCACTGGACATATACAGCAGCACAGGGACACCACCACTGGACTGATGCAGGATAACACAGCACCACTGCAATGTATTGGACTTATACAGCAGCACTGGACATATGACAGCAGAGGACACCACCTCTGTGACTGGACTGATGCAGCACAAGACACTACCACTGGACTGATGCAGCACAACACAGCACCACTGGACTGGACTTATACAGCAGCACTGGACATATGGCAGCTGAGGACACAACCACTGTGACTGGACTGATGCAGCACAAGACACTACCACTGAACTGATACAGGACACTGAGGACGGAGACACATCCTCTCTCTACACTCTCCAATGCCAGAGTGAAAATGGCGGTGACGCGCGGCTCCTTATATGGAATCCAAACCCCGCGAGAATCCGACAGCGGGATGATGATGTTTTGCCTTGTTCTGGTTTCCGAGTCAGGCGGGAAAACCCGAGCCTGACTCGGATCCGGGCTCGGTTGGTGAATTTCGGATGGGTTCGGTACTCAGGTAACCGAACCCGCTCATCTCTAGCATATGTGTGTGTTCATTCTTTTAACAACTAAGTGACATTGCCAGTGGGTACATAAAGAATACACACTTCTTTTTCTTTTCTAAGTATCCAACTCTCCATGAGTTGCAAGAGGGCAGGGGTGATACTTATCACTGGAGCAATTCAGCATTGCTCGGTAGAGGGCACAGCTGTCTAAAAAAGGGGTATAGTACGGCTGACCGGCGGTCTCCTGACCGCCGATCAGCTTACCGACGCCGGGATCCCGGCAGCATACCGACGCCGGGATCCCGGCGGGGAGGGGCGAGTGCAGCAAGCCCCTTGCGGGCTCGCTGCGCTCGCCATGCTGCGGGCTCGGTGGCGACCTGCGGTCGCCACGGGTTCTATTCCCACTCTATGGGTGTCGTGAACACCCACGAGTGGAAATAGTCCCTGTTGGTCGGAATGCCGACCATCGGGACAGTGACCCGTCGGGCTGGTGGAGGAGGTCATGTGACTGTCGGTCAGCTGACCGGCGGTCACATGAATACCACCCCTAATAAAGCAGATGTCCTCACGATCAGTAACACTGCTACTTCTGTAACAGCATCACTTTCTCCCTGCATTGCTGCCTTCTGCTCATGTGTGACCTGGGGTCATACATGAGATGGATCTAAAGATGGCATTTTTCTTGCAAACTCCAAAAAGTTTTCAGACCCTATAAGAGTATCACTTGAATCACAAACAGATAATTTTCCAACATACAGTGTACACTTTATATTTTTTATTTTATTTCCAGTACACTGACCTGCTACACAAGAAATATTGGCGCTATCGTAAGAGGTCAGGCCAGAATGAACATACATTTTAATAGTTGAAGAGATTCAGCTGAGGGGGGAAAATTATGTTAGTTGGAGATGTCTTTTAAAACTACAATAAGTAGGAAATCCTCACGCAGGTATTACAATTTCAGGATGTAGTATTCTCAGCTAAGAAACAGCAGATTATAATAAGAATTTAAGCCAATAGTTATTTGTCCACATATCATGAAAATACTGTATCAAACTGGTATGATACTGTACATTTGTACCAATGCAGAGTTTTATTGTATTTAGGGCATATTTCATAATTAAAGAAAGCACACGCTAAAGTAGCTCAAGCTCAACTAGTGTATTTTCCAGGTTGCAAAATGGTCTCCATAAATAGTATAAGTGACAAATAAAGTATACACAGAGGTGAAGCGAGGTGCCATGGTGCCCGGAGCAAGGGTATGTTTCGGCACCCCGTCCCCTGTACTGAATTGGGTGCATGTTAAATTTGAATAAAAAAATATTAGTGACAGTGCCGGTTCTAGACCTTGTGGAGCTCAAGGTGAAAGTTTCCTTTGGGTGCACCCCATGTTCAAAACAGGGATAGAGCGCATTGAAGACACGCCCCAAAAATATATGACCGTGGCTACATGGGGAAGGGGCATGGCTACAGAATAGTACCAATTCAGATTACACCATACAGTATTGTCCGTTATTCAGTTTATGCCACACAGTAGAGCCCCTTATACAAGTTACACAACATAGTAGAGCCACTTATACATGTTATGCCACGGTAGACTCACTTATACACGTTACACCACAGTAGAGACGCTTATATATGTTAGACCACGGGAGAGACGTTACAGCACAATAGAGCCGCTTATGTACGTTACACCACAGTAGAGCCGTTTATACACGGTATTCCACAATAGAGCCGCTTATGTACTTTACACCACAGTAGAGCCGTTTATACACGTTATTCCACAATTGAGACGCTTATGCATGTCACTCTACAGATTTTAATGCAGAGAGGAGTGCTGCAACAGCTGGAGGCAGAGGTGTTACAGCAGATGTGGCAGCAAAATGAGGTGCTGCAGCAGCTGGGATAGAGAGAGGCACTGCAGCAGCTATGGCAGAAAGAGGTGCTGCAGCAGCGGGAGAGTGGTGTAGCAGGTCAGAAGTAACCCTGCTGCACAGCTACAAGCAGACAGTGAGACATATAAAGAGGGTCGTAGAACTTTGGCATGGGCTGGATGTCAGTGTCTCCTGTTGTTGCCTGTGGCCTGCCCTGTCCCTTACCTTGTCTCCTAGTGCCAATCAGTGTGCGCCCCTCTCCTTCTCCTCCTCCTGCTCTGCAGCTGCCTGCACATCGGCCCACGGTATAGTGGGCAGAGGGAGGTGGAGTGGTCAGGCAGCGGCATTTCCTCTAAATTTTCCTGCGCCAGGAGCTCACGCTCCACTGGAGCCACCCTCGCTACACCCCTGAGTATAGGTAAGTTGGGAAAAACAGTAGCAGCTCATTCTTACCAGGTGGTATCAGGCGGACACTGGATTATTTCATCAAAAATTAAAAGCCTGTTTTTCTTGTATTAGCATGTGAAAATTGTATCATCCGTCAAGGTCTAATGGGACATTAACTTTCCAACATTGTAGATTATACTCACACTGCCCTACTACATCATTTGTGGCATTAGTTGTAATATAGTGAACTGTACATTTCAAACTCCTTGGAATGACATTCTTGTCTGACATTGATATAGCCTCTTTTCTACACCAACATGACCAGGAGCTGACTGAGGCGATTAAACTTAATCCCTCTATATGGACAACCAGGCACGTGTGGCATAAAATTTGATCTCAATGCACACAACTCTTTATTTGTCATTCATTGGTAATGTTGACTTCATGGATGGCATGGCTTCCCATCTCTTCAATTTCTGGAGATTAGATTATGACTCCTCCTATCGACTTTTGATTGATATATAGCCCCATAGACCAATGTCTTGCACCAAAGATTTTGCGATATATTCAATATTCTATGCCTATCCCTTGGTTTTTATGCAAGCCCACCACCAGATAAGTGAAGTGATCAGACGGTAATCCCCTGCAGATTGGTCCAGCTGCTAAAGCCATTTTCACACACTAGATTTTTCTAAAATAAAAGCTGGCCATGAATCTATTTAAATGGGAATGATAAAAATGCTTTCCAACTTTCCCTCTTTGTCAGCCTCTGACATTCTTAAAGCCTTTACTAATAATTGTAGAGCTCTAAATATCAGTACATGCATACCCACCAACTGTACCTTTTTGGCAGGTACAGTACCTTTTTTTATGGTCTATACTGATTTTTGACTCTCTAAACTTCCATTGAAAGTATAGGAAAAGGGGCGTGACCATGCCCATTTACCCGTGGCCACACACCCTTTCCTAATTTGTACCAATTTTTATGTGTAAAATGATGGAGGGTATGGTACATGTATGTGGAATTATCCCTTAACAGTTTTAATTACTTCTATTTATCTCCCCATCTGTGATTTTCTATGGGCTCACTATCCTCTCTTGATGTGCCCCAAATGTTCCGCACCTGCGGTGATCCAAGGATTCTGGCTTTCGATACAACGGCATGCAGAGGCTGAGTTGACCAATTTTGTCCCCCTTCACCCCAGAATAGGCCATTATGAGAAGTTTCCCTAAAGGCCAGAGGATATCTATGAGAGACAGGAAATTACTGATGCCAATCCATGTTGCAAGCAAGAAAACAACCCTATAGCATTGCATTCTGCCTTCTCCTCCTGCTATTCAGTTATACCACCATAAGCTCTTTCATATATTTCAAATGATCTGGACTGTTAATCTTTTTTTAAGTTTGGTATAGTTATACAGTGTCTCTATTTTGGCCCCATCACTTCGGTACCAGATTTTCAATGCTTTTCAAAATACTACATGGTACTCCCTTAGGGTACTCGGTAATGACCCACCAATTGTTATTTCTCTATCGTCCTAGTGGATGCTGGGGTTCCTGAAAGGACCATGGGGAATAGCGGCTCCGCAGGAGACAGGGCACAAAAAGTAAAGCTTTAGGATCAGGTGGTGTGCACTGGCTCCTCCCCCTATGACCCTCCTCCAAGCCTCAGTTAGATTTTTGTGCCCGGCCGAGAAGGGTGCAATCTAGGTGGCTCTCCTAAAGAGCTGCTTAGAAAAGTTTAGCTTAGGTTTTTTATTTTACAGTGAGTCCTGCTGGCAACAGGATCACTGCAACGAGGGACTTAGGGGAGAAGAAGTGAACTCACCTGCGTGCAGGATGGATTGGCTTCTTTGGCTACTGGACATTAGCTCCAGAGGGACGATCACAGGTACAGCCTGGATGGTCACCGGAGCCTCGCCGCCGGCCCCCTTGCAGATGCTGAAAAGAGAAGAAGGTCCAGAATCGGCGGCAGAAGACTCCTCAGTCTTCTTAAGGTAGCGCACAGCACTGCAGCTGTGCGCCATTGCTCTCAGCACACTTCACACGGCAGTCACTGAGGGTGCAGGGCGCTGGGAGGGGGGCGCCCTGGGAGGCAATGTAAACCTATTTTTTGGAAAAAAATACCTCACATATAGCCTCCGGGGGCTATATGGAGATATTTAACCCCTGCCAGAATCCGTTGAAGAGCGGGAGACGAGCCCGCCGAAAAAGGGGCGGGGCCTATCTCCTCAGCACACAGCGCCATTTTCCCTCACAGAAAGGCTGGAGGGAAGGCTCCCAGGCTCTCCCCTGCACTGCACTACAGAAACAGGGTTAAAACAGAGAGGGGGGGCACTAATTTGGCGTTAGAAATATATAAAAAGATGCTATAAGGGAAAACACTTATATAAGGTTGTCCCTATATAATTATAGCGTTTTTTGGTGTGTGCTGGCAAACTCTCCCTCTGTCTCTCCAAAGGGCTAGTGGGTCCTGTCCTCTATCAGAGCATTCCCTGTGTGTGTGCTGTGTGTCGGTACGTGTGTGTCGACATGTATGAGGACGATGTTGGTGAGGAGGCGGAGCAATTGCCTGTAATGGTGATGTCACTCTCTAGGGAGTCGACACCGGAATGGATGGCTTATTTAGGGAATTACGTGATAATGTCAACACGCTGCAAGGTCGGTTGACGACATGAGACGGCCGACAAACAATTAGTACCGGTCCAGACGTCTCAAAAACACCGTCAGGGGTTTTAAAACGCCCGTTTACCTTAGTCGGTCGACACAGACACAGACACGGACACTGAATCCAGTGTCGACGGTGAATAAACAAACGTATTCCTTATTAGGGCCACACGTTAAGGGCAATGAAGGAGGTGTTACATATTTCTGATACTACAAGTACCACAAAAGAGGGTATTATGTGGGATGTGAAAAAACTACCTGTAGTTTTTCCTGAATCAGATAAATTAAATGCGTGGGTTCCCCCGATAAACACCCCTTAGGGTGGATAAGGCGCTCACACGCTTATCAAAACAAGTGGCGGTACCGTCTATAGATAGGGCCGTCCTCAAGGAGCCAGCTGACAAGAGGCTGGAAAATATCATATAAAAGTATATACACACATACTGGTGTTATACTGCGACCAGCGATCACCTCAGCCTGGATGTGCAGAGCTGGGGTGGCTTGGTCGGATTCCCTGACTAAAAATATTGATACCCTTGACAGGGACAGTATTTTATTGACTATAGAGCATTTAAAGGATGCATTTCTATATATGCGAGATGCACAGAGGGATATTTGCACTCTGGCATCAAGAGTAAGTGCGATGTCCATATCTGCCAGAAGATGTTTATGGACACGACAGTGGTCAGGTGATGCAGATTCCAAACGGCACAAAGGTGTATTGCCGTATAAAGGAAGAGGAGTTATTTGGGGTCGGTCCATCGGACCTGGTGGCCACGGCAACTGCTGGAAAATCCACCGTTTTTACCCTAAGTCACATCTCTGCAGAAAAAGACACCGTCTTTTCAGCCTCAGTCCTTTCGTCCCTATAAGAGTCATATTTGCCCAGGGATAGAGGAAAGGGAAGAAGACTGCAGCAGGCAGCCCATTCCCAGGAACAGAAGCCTTCCACCGCTTCTGCCAAGCTCTCAGCATGACGCTGGGACCGTACAGGACCCCTGGATCCTACAAGTAGTATCCCAGGGGTACAGATTGGAATGTCGAAACGTTTCCCCCTCGCAGGCTCCTGAAGTCTGCTTTACCAAGGTATCCCTCCGACAAGGAGGCAGTATGGGAAAAAATTCACAAGCTGTATTCCCAGCAGGTGATAATCAAATTACCCCTCCTACAACAAGGAAAGGGGTATTATTCCACACTATATTGTGGTACTGAAGCCAGAAGGCTAGGTGAGACCTATTGTAAATCTAAAAAAATTTGAACACTTACAAAGGTTCAAATCAAGATGGAGTCACTCAGAGCAGTGATAACGAACCAGGAAGAAGGGGACTATATAGTGTCCCGGGACATCAGGGATGCTTACCTCCATGTCCCAAATTTGCCCTTCTCACTAAGGGTACCTCAGGTTCGTGGTATAGAACTGTCACTGTCAGTTTCAGACGCTGCCGTTTGGATTGTCCACGGCACCCCGGGTCTTTACCAAGGTAATGGCCGAAATGATGATTCTTCTTCGAAGAAAAGGCGTCTTAATTACCCCTTACTTGGACGATCTCCTGATAAGGGCAAAGTCCAGGGAACAGTTGGAGGTCGGAGTAGCACTATCTCGGATACTGCTACAACAGCACGGATGGATTCTAAATATTCCAAAATCGCAGCTGATCCTGACGACACGTCTGCTGTGCCTAGGGATGATTCTGGACACAGTCCAGAAAAAGGTGTTTCTCCCGGAAGAGAAAGCCAGGGAGTTATCCGAGCTAGTCAAGAACCTCCTAAAACCAGGAAAAGTGTCAGTGCATCATTGCACAAGGGTCCTGGTAAAAATGGTGGCTTCCTACGAAGCAATTCCATTCGGCAGATTTCACGCAAGAACTTTTCAGTGGGATCTGCTGGACAAATGGTCCGGATCGCATCTTCAGATGCATCAGCGGATAACCCTATATCCAAGGACAAGGGTGTCTCTCCTGTGGTGGTTACAGAGTGCTCATCTTCTAGAGGGCCGCAGATTCGGCATTCAGGATTGGATGCTGGTGACCACGGAGGCCAGCCCGAGAGGCTGGGGAGCAGTCACACAAGGAAAAAATTTCCAGGGAGTGTGATCAAGTCTGGAGACTTTTCTCCACATAAATATACTGGAGCTAAGGGTAAATTTATAATGCTCTAAGCTTAGCAAGACCTCTGCTTCAAGGTCAGCCGGTATTGATCCAGTGGGAAAAACATCACGGCAGTCGCCCACGTAAACAGACAGGGTGGCACAAGAAGCAGGAGGGCAATGGCAAAAACTGCAAGGACTTTTCGCTGGGCGGAAAATCATGTGATAGCACTGTCAGCAGTTTTTCATTCCGGGAGTGGAAACTGGGAAGCAGACTTCCTCAGCAGGCACGACCTCCACCCGGGAGAGTGGAAACTTCATCGGGAAGTTTTTCCACATGATTGTGAACCGTTGGGAAATACCAAAGGTGGACATGATGGCGTCCCGTCTGAACAAAAAACGGGACAGGTATTGCGCCAGGTCAAGAGACCCTCAGGCAATAGCTGTGGACGTTCTGGTAACACCGTGGGTGTACCAGTCGGTGTATGTGTTCCCTCCTCTGCTTCTCATACCTAAGGTACTGAGAATTATAAGACGTAGAGGAGTAAGAACTATACTCATGGCTCCGGATTGGCCAAGAAGGACTTGGTACCCGGAACTTCAAAAGATGCTCACAGAGGACTTATGGCCTCTGCCGCTAAGAAGGGACTTGCTTCAGCAAGTACCATGTCTGTTCCAAGACTTACCGCGGCTGCGTTTGACGGCATGGCGGTGGAACGCCGGATCCTAAGGGAAAAAGGCATTCCGGAAGAGGTCATTCCTACCCTGGTCAAAGCCAGGAAGGAGGTGACCGCACAACATTATCACCACATGTGGCGAAAATATGTTGCGTGGTGTGAGGCCAGGAAGGCCCCACGAAGAAATTTCAACTCGGTCGATTCCTGCATTTCCTGCAAACAGGAGTGTCTATGGGCCTCAAATTGGGGCCCATTAAGGTTCAAATTTCGGCCCTGTCGATTTTCTTCCAGAAAGAATTGGCTTCAGTTCCTGAAGTCCAGAAGTTTGTCAAGGGAGTATTGCATATACAACCCCCTTTTGTGCCTCCAGTGGCACTGTGGGATCTCAACGTAGTTCTGGGATTCCTCAAATCACATTGGTTTAAAACCAGTCAAATCTGTGGATTTGAAGCATCTCACATGAAAAGTGACCATGCTCTTGGCTCTGGCCTGGGCCAGGCGAGTGTCAAATTGGTGGGTTTTTTCTCAAAAAAGCCCATATCTATTTGTCCATTCGGACAGGGCAGAGCTGCGGACTCGTCCCCAGTTCTCTCCCTAAGGTGGTGTCAGTGTTTCACCTGAACCAGCTTATTGTGGTGCCTTGCGCCTACTAGGGACTTGGAGGACTCCAAGTTGCTGGATGTTGTCAGGGCCCTGAAAGTATAGGTTCCAGGACGGCTGGAGTCAGGAAAACTGACTTGCTGTTATCCTGTATGCACCCAACAAACTGGGTGCTCTTGCTTCTAAGCAGACTATTGCTAGTTGGATGTGTAATACAATTCAGCTTGCACATTCTGTGGCAGGCCTGCCACAGCCAAAATATGTAAATGCCCATTCCACAAGGAAGGTGGGCTCATCTTGGGCGGTTGCCCGAGGGGTCTCGGCTTTACAACTTTGCCGAGCGGCTATTTAGTCAGGGGCAAACACGTTTGTAAAATCCTACAAATTTGATACCCTGGCTAAGGAGGACCTGGAGTTCTCTCATTCGGTGCTGCAGAGTCATCCGCACTCTCCCGCCCGTTTGGGAGCTTTGGTATAATCCCCATGGTCCTTTCAGGAACCCCAGCATCCACTAGGACGATAGAGAAAATAAGAATTTACTTACCGATAATTCTATTTCTCGGAGTCCGTAGTGGATGCTGGGCGCCCATCCCAAGTGCGGATTATCTGCATTACGTGTACATAGTTACAAAAATCGGGTTATTATTGTTGTGAGCCATCTTTTCAGAGGCTCCGCTGTTATCATACTGTTAACTGGGTTCAGATCACAGGTTGTACAGTGTGATTAGTGTGGCTGGTATGAGTCTTACCCGGGATTCAAAATCCTTCCTTATTGTGTACGCTCGTCCGGGCACAGTATCCTAACTGAGGCTTGGAGGAGGGTCATAGGGGGAGGAGCCAGTGCACACCACCTGATCCTAAAGCTTTACTTTTTGTGCCCTGTCTCCTGCGGAGCCGCTATTCCCCATGGTCCTTTCAGGAACCCCAGCATCCACTACGGACTCCAAGAAATAGAATTATCGGTAAGTAAATTCTTATTTTCTTCTTTATAATATTGGTCTTAGTCTGCAATTATTGTTAGTTTTGCTTCAATGAAACAAAAATAAAAAAAATAATAAAAGCCCTATTTACTAACATTTTCTCCAATAGTTTCTATCATGTAATGCAGAGAACATCACAGTGGTTGCCATTTAATGCAGAGAACACTAGTAACTTCCATATAAAAGAGAATAATACAGTGACCACCATATAATGCAAAGAAAATCACAGAGAACGTCACTGACCATAATATAATACAGAGGACATCACAGTGACTGCCATATAATGCAGAAAGCATCAAAGACCACCATATAATACAAAGAACATCAGAGTGACTGACAAACAATACTAATATTTTGGTTTGTTACCAACTGTTAGTGCACCAATGCTTTCATTTGTTGTATTCACCATAAAAACCAAGGAGTGCCAATGATCACTTAATAATGCAGAGGCCATCACAGTGATAGTCATAGAATACAGAGAAAATCACAATGATCATCATATAATATAGATAACATCACAGTGACCACCGTATATTATTATTATTTCGGTTTGTTTCCAATTGTTAGTGCACCAATGCTTTAATCTGTTGTTTCACTGTAAACAACTGAGGACTGCAAGTTTCAGAGGAATACATATATACATAGGCATAACAAGTGGACTGTTTGCAATCTATCCTTCAAAAGAAAGAAGCATCTATCATGCTACTTGCTGTATGTGCTTTCCAAACAGGTCCATCCATCTAAATGGCAAATTCATATTAATGAAAGGACAAAAGAGATTAAATTCTGAAAAAGAATTACAACTTTAATACTGCTTGTCACAGCCATTCAGCAGGTCACAACTACCGATTGCTGCTGATTCTATGAGTAGGAGATGCCATCTCAGCAGTGAAATCTGTGGGTGCTTGTGCCGTAGAACGTCTTTGTTTTCTCTTCATGAACTCCAGCAGTTCTGTATGTACTGAAATACGATATTAAACAACACTTATTCCTAAACAATTTATAAAATTACTACATATATAGACAAATGAATACTAGTAAGGACAACACTGTTGTTTATTTTTGTTCAGAAAATCATCCCTATCTAATATCCTAACATATACTTTCTCCCCTAAATTTCAACATACCTCCAATGCTATCAGAAGTAACTGTAAGCAGAGGTTACATACATAAAACAGAAAGTCAGCTGCTGTAAATTACGCTATCACCAGAACTGCAATCTGTGCATATCAAGCATAGAGTATAAAACAGGCGGAATTTGTTCATATTTTGATCAGAAAGCTTAAGCTTGCAGCCTGTTATCAAGGAACCTCAATCCTTGCAAGTTCCTACATTAGCATATACGCTGTACACACCATTACATTGCAGTTAAGTGCACTCTACTCTCTAGAAGTCCTCTATTCATTTCATGTGATTCTTCTTCTTGGCTTATCCCTATTTTACTATATTTGCGGTGCTACCTTAATCATGTTTGTCTCAGAAACAGTTCTCTCTCTACTAATAATTTCTCTTTTCTGTGATTTCCATAAAAAAATATTTTTATTATAACTATGGATTCCACTATATTTATGAAAGAAATAGAATATTCCATATTTTTATGTAATTTCTTTTATCCCTCTTTTATAATCCCAATCAGTAAAATGTCTGGTTCCATGGATCTGCGGCGATTGGGTTTCAGTTTTTCTGTATCCTTATTTATGTCATATTTTCCTGATATGCTATTGGCATTATCTCTACTGTATTTCTTCTGTTTTCTTCTAATTACTTATCTCTCTTTTTCTTTATTTTTTAGTCCCTCCATACTCGTATAACCCTCAAATTCAGAAAGTGGACTAAACCACTTATTCAGTCTTGAATTCTTTGGATCCACTTGATATTAGCGGTCTCAATTAAGGGAAGGCTGAGGACAACTAAGAAGTGTGAGAGTATATTAATTTGGCCTGTATCTTTTATTATAAGATGATAGTGTACCTTTAATGGCATGGGGAGTCATATGAGAGTCAAACTTACATTTATTCTACTTCTGTACTCAAAAAACCTTTTACAATTATGGGGGGTATTCAATCTATCGAATTCACCCCCCCCCCCTGCGTATTCAATTGCGGGACGTTTTTGCCCATTTTTAAGGTATTTTTGCCAATGCCTTTTTACTTATTTGTTTTTAGCGAAAAGGCATTGGTGAAAAAAATGGCTCAAAATTGGTAAAAATTACTCGCGTTTTCACCGGCGCAGGTGCAAAAATGCGTGGATTCACCAACCCACATGTTTTTTTGCTCTTGCTGAATTTTTCACCTAGGTGATAAAATGTCCCTTCTATTGAATAAGACAAATCCCCATTTGCCCTAAAAAATAGCAAAAAGTGCAACTTTTTCACCTAGATGAAAAAAAGACCCTAATAGAATGCCCCTCTAAGTCTATTGTTAATATTGGGGCTTGTTTTATTAATGTGTTTATTTCCCGTTATAAAGTGCTGTGGACTACAGTATGGGGGTTATTCAGAGATGGATGCAGATCTTGCTTCCGCGGCAAAATATGCATCCATATACTCACATGCTGGGGGCCACCCAGCACAGGGCAAGACCACCCAAGATGTGTAGCATCACCCCGCAATGCATCCCCAATTTAATTCCAAATGTATCGAATAGAGATAGGGGTCCTGCCGCCATGTTTCCATATGCAGGAAAGGCATACAATGTCACATACCAGCCCCGAAAATGGCCTTAACATGCATTTCCTGATCACTGCCCCCCCACAACACTTTGTCGCAGCACCCGGACGCCCATCACCTGTCAATCACCATGCGATTGCATCCTTCCTGGATGAGTTTACATGGTGAAGTGCCGCGCATGCGCACTATTGCCAGTGCGTGTGCGCAGACCCTATGGATGCGGCCGCTGCATTCGAGTGCAGTAGCTGCGTCCATCTCTGAATAAGGCCCCATGACAGTGCTTTCTAAATACATTTTAATAATATTAATAATCTGTGACCATGTATATGCTCTAGGGTACAGTCATAGGCATACTTGCCTTCTCTCCTGGAGGTTGCAGGACACTCACGATTCTCATGAAATTATACTTGAGATTTGGTATTATGGCATTTTTTGCTGCACTGGGGCGTGTATTAGCGATGATACAGCCCGGCTCGGCACCCCAAAGTGTCCTGCAGTGTCTTCTATATGGGCTTTTCCATAATAATGGGAAAGTGTGGTCATAGGTGACCAGGGGGACATTGCGCATGTGGATCTCATAACAGTCTATCATATGTGGACACAGGTGTTGTAGAAAAGTCGCATATAATTGGGAGCCAGAATCTCTGCATAGGCCCCATTTATCAAGCCTTGGAGAGTGATAAATAGTAGAGATGTGCAGCGGGCACTTTTTGTGTTTTGGTTCTGGTTCCATCCTCGTGTTTTGGATCTTGATTGGTTTTGCCAAAACCACCCTTTCGGGTTTTGGTTTTGGATATGGATGATTTTTAAAAAAAAAAAAACCCATAAAAACGGCTAAAATCACAGAATTGGGGGGTAATTTTGATCCTACGGTATTATTAACCTCAATAACATTCATTTCCACTCATTTCCAATCTATTCTGAACACCTCACACTTTTGTTTTTAGGCCAAAAGGTTGCACGAGGTAGCTGTGTGACTAAGCTAAGCGACACAAGTGGGCGGCACAAACACCTGGCCCATCTAGGAGTGGCACAGCAGTTGCAGACAGGATGGCAGTTAATAAAACTAGGCCCCAAACAGCACATCATGCAAATAAGAAAAAAAGGTGCAATGAGGTAGCTGTATGACTAAGCTAAGCGACACAAGTGTGCGGCACAAATAAAATGGGACGTGCTGGAATTTGCCCAGATGTAATACATGCACAATATTGGTGGCACAGGAGAGCATAACCCTAAACAACACACACGCGGCAGAGCCTGTAAAATTAATTTGGATAATAATAACCCTTTTATTTGGAGCTATTATAATAATATGCACCACAGGCGAGCGTACCCCTACACCACACAGGGCAAACCCTATAAAAATTATATTTGGATTAAATGTTAATAACCCCTTTATTTTTAGTAAATAATATACAGCACAGGACACTACCACTGGTTTGATGCAGCAAAACACAGTGACACTGTAAGGGACTTATTATACAGCTGCACCTGACATATTGCAGCAGAGGACACCACCACTGTGACTGGTCACTGGACTGACTGATGCACAGGACACTACCACTGGTCTGATGCAGGACAACACAGCAACACTGTAAGGGACTTATTATACAGCAGCACCTGACATATTGCAGCAGAGGACACCACCACTGTGACTGGTCACTGGACTGACTGATGCACAGGACACTACCACTGGTCTGATGCAGGACAACACAGCAACACTATAAGGGACTTATTATACAGCAGCACCTGACATATTGCAGCAGAGGACACCACCACTGTGACTGGTCACTGGACTGACTGATGCACAGGACACTACAACTGGTTTGATGCAGCAAAACACAGTGACACTGTAAGGGACTTATTATACAGCTGCACCTGACATATTGCAGCAGAGGACACCACCACTGTGACTGGTCACTGGACTGACTGATGCACAGGACACTACCACTGGTCTGATGCAGGACAACACAGCAACACTGTAAGGGACTTATTATACAGCAGCACCTGACATATTGCAGCAGAGGACACCACCACTGTGACTGGTCACTGGACTGACTGATGCACAGGACACTACCACTGGTCTGATGCAGGACAACACAGCAACACTATAAGAAACTTATTAACCAGCAGCACCTGACATATTGCAGCAGAGGACACCACCACTGTGACTGGTCACTGGACTGACTGATGCACAGGACACTACCACTGGTCTGATGCAGGACAACACAGCAACACTGTAAGGGACTTATTATACAGCTGCACCTGACATATTGCAGCAGAGGATACCACTGTGACTGGTCACTGGACTGACTGATGCACAGGACACTACCACTGGTCTGATGCAGGACAACACAGCAACACTGTAAGGGACTTATTATGCAGCAGCAGTGGACATATGGCAGCAGAGGACACCACAACTGTGAATGGTCACTGGACTAACTGATGCACAGGACACTACCACTGGTCTGATGCAGGACAACACAGCAACACTGTGAGGGGCTTATTATACAGCAGCACTGGACATATGGCAGCAGAGAACACCACCACTGTGACTGGTCACTGGACTGACTGATGCACAGGACACTACTACTGATTTGATGCAGGAAAACACAGCAACACTGTAAGGGACTTATACAGAAGCACTGGACATATGGCAGCAGAGGACACCACCACTGTGACTGGTCACTAGACTGACTGATGCACAGGACACTAACACTGGTCTGATGCAGGACAACACAGCAACATTGTAAGGGACTTATTATACAGCAGCACTGGACATATGGCAGCGAGGACACCACCACTATGACTGTTCACTGGACTGACTGATGCAAAGGACACTACCACTGGTCTAATGCAGGACAACACAGCAACACTGTAAGGGACTTATTATACAGCAGCACTGGACATATGGCAGCAGAGGACACCACCACTGTGACTGATCACTGGACTGACTGATGCACAGGACACCTCCACTGGTCTTTTATGCAGGACAACACAACAACACTGTAAGGGACTTATTATACAGCAGCACTGGACATATGACAGCAGAGGATACCACCACTGTGACTGGTCACTGGACTGACTGATGCACAGGACACTACCACTGGTCTTATGCAGGACAACACAACAACACTGTAAGGGACTTATTATGCAGCAGCACTGGACATATGGCAGCAGAGGACACCACCACTGTGAATGGTCACTGGACTGACTGATGCACAGGACACTAACACTGGTCTGATGCAGGACAACACAGCGACACTGTAAGAGACTTATTATACAGCAGCACTGGACATATGGCAGCAGAGGACACCACCACTGTGACTGATCACTGGACTGACTGATGCACAGGACACTACCACTGGTCTGACGCAGGACAACACAGCAGCACTGTAAGGGACTTATACAGCAGCACTGGACATATGGCAGCAGAGGACACCACCACTGTGATTGGTCACTGGACTGACTGATGCACAGGACACTACCACTGGTCTGACGCAGGACAACACAGCAACACTTTAATGGACTTATTATACAGCAGCACTGGACATATGGCAGCAGAGGACACCACCACTGTGATTGGTCACTGGACTGACTGATGCACAGGACACTACCACTGGTCTTATGCAGGACAACACAGCAACACTGTCAGGGACTTATTATACAGCAGCACTGGACATATGGCAGTAGATGACACCACCACTGTGACTGGTCACTGGACTAACTGATCTACAGGACACTACCACTGGTCTTATGCAGGACAACACAACAACACTGTAAGGGACTTATTATGCAGCAGCAGTGGACATATGGCAGCAGAGGACACCACAACTGTGAATGGTCACTGGACTGACTGATGCACAGGACACTACCACTGGTCTGATTCAGGGCAACACAGCAACACTGTGAGGGGCTTATTATACAGCAGCACTGGACATATGGCAGCAGAGGACACCACCACTGTGACTGGTCACTGGACTGACTGATGCACAGGACACTACTACTGATCTGATGCAGGAAAACACAGCAACACTGTAAGGGACTTATACAGAAGCACTGGACATATGGCAGCAGAGGACACCACCACTGTGACTGGTCACTAGACTGACTGATGCACAGGACACTAACACTGGTCTGATGCAGGACAACACAGCAACATTGTAAGGGGCATATTATACAGCAGCACTGGACATATGGCAGCGAGGACACCACCACTGTGACTGTTCACTGGACTGACTGATGCACAGGACACTACCACTGGTCTGATGCAGGACAACACAGCAGCACTGTAAGGGGCATATTATACAGCAGCACTGGACATATGGCAGCAGAGGACACAGCTGTGACTGGTCACTGGACTGACTGATGCAAAGGACACTACCACTGGTCTGATGCAGGACAACACAGCAGCACTGTAAGGGGCATATTATACAGCAGCACTGGACATATGGCAGCAGAGGACACAGCTGTGACTGGTCACTGGACTGACTGATGCAAAGGACACTACCACTGGTCTGATGCAGGACAACACAGCAGCACTGTAAGGGGCATATTATACAGCAGCACTGGACATATGGCAGCAGAGGACACCACCACTGTGATTGGTCACTGGACTGACTGATGCACAGGACACTACCACTGGTCTGACGCAGGACAACACAGCAACACTTTAATGGACTTATTATACATCAGCACTGGACATATGGCAGCAGAGGACACCACCACTGTGACTGGTCACTGGACCGACTGATGCAGCTAAGACACTACACTGGACTGAGCAGCACAAGACAGCACTATAATCGCCACCCCAATTTCCTGCCCGCACAGACACTAAGGATGGAGACACATCCTCTCACTACATTCTCCAGGACTGGAGTGAAAATGGCGGAGATGCGTGGCTCCTTATACCTGTATGTAATCCAAACCCTGCGAGAATCTGACAGCGGGATGATGACATTTTGCCTAGTTCTGATTTCCGAGTCAGGCGGGAAAACCTGAGCAGGACTCGGACCAGGGGTCGGGTAGTGAAGTTTGGTAGGGTTCGGTTCTCTGAGAACCGAACCCGCTCATCTCTAATAAACAGCATGGTGATAAAGTACCAATCAATCAGCTCCTAACTTCAATATCACAGGCTGTGTTTGAAAAATGACAGGAGCTGGTTGGCTTGTCATTTATCACTGTGCAATTTATCACTCTCCAGGGCTTGATAAATCTGGGCCAAAATATGAGAGCTTTATTTAACTCTTCTTAGCTCTAACACTTACTACAGTAGATTGGGGTTACAAAAATCTCGATACTTCCCTTCAGTGCCGTAACTAGGCATTTTAGCGCTGTGTGCAAGAAACGACAGTGGCGCCCCTCCCCCATGTAAGATAGGGTCAGTGCGCGCCGTAGGTGCGTGAAAAATGTATAGGGGCGTGACCACAAAATAATAGCAATTCATACTACGGTGCACAGTAGTCTACATTATTCAAATTACGCTGCACAGTAGCGCCACTACACCAGGTAGAGCCCCTTTTATACATTATAGCAGACAGCGTCCCCCTTTTTACACATTACAGCAGACAGTCCCCCTTTTTACACATTGCGGCAGCCAGTCCCCCTTTTTACACATTGCGGCAGCCAGGCCCCCTTTTTACACATTGCGGCAGCCAGTCCCCCTTTTTACACATTGCGGCAGCCAGGCCCCCTCTTTACACATTGCGGCAGCCAGGACCCCTTTTTACACATTGCGGCAGCCAGGCCCCCTTTTTACACATTACGGCAGACAGCGTCCCCTTTTTACACATTACGGCAGAAAGCGTCCCCTTTTTACACATTAAGGCAGACTGCGTCCCCCTTTTTACACATTACGGCAGGCAGAGTCCCCTTTTTACACGTTACGGATTATATATATATATATATATATATATATATACATATACACATACATACATACATATACAGACACACACAGAGAAAAACGTCTAGCACTCAGCTACAATAAATCCACACACACATGAGGGCACAATGAGGTGAATTTCGCAAGTGGCGCTGCCCCGGACCCCCACTTACCACAGAGCAGGAGGACTGTGCTGCTACTTGTGGGGCTTTCCTCGGACACGTTGGGGGTGACAGGTGCGTTGGGCGCATGGGGGGTTAATGGCGCTATGCACATGCTATTGCTGCCAAACTTTTCTGGCTCCTCGTCCTCTGCTGCGGAGTGCTGTAGCTCCTCTGGTCCTCCTCCCGGTCTGCAGCTTTAGCCAGGGGGAGAGATGGAGATCCGCAAGTCAGGTCCAGCATGTTGCCAGATCACTCCACCGCTGCCCGTGCCCCGTAGTGCTCCTCTTCCTGCGTCCTGGGAGCATCCTGCCTGGCGTGATTGCGGCCGCGGCACTCATGAACCAGGAAGTGGTGCGCATATGACCTGTCATGCTGCGCCGCCCGCACGCCGTAGCTTCAGCATCGCTGCAAAGGGGGATTAATGTCCCCTTCAGCAGCAGCAGCAGACCTGGCCTCTTCCTGTTACACAGCTGCCTCCCCGCTCTGATGCTCTGTACAGTGGAGCTGAGGCTCGCCAATAGAGCTGTACGGAGCTCTGATGCTCCGTACAGTGTTAATACAGGGCCGTGACTGCGCTCCCCAGGGCTTTGCGCTGTGTGCGAGGCCCCTCTCGCACACACCTAGTTACGGCCCTGCTTCCCTCTTCCACACACAGTTTGGAGAGCAGTTGCAATAAATGGCTGAACAGTGTAACAGTGTAAGTCAATTTCTTGCCCCTCCAGTTCAATTGCTGATAAAGGGAGTTATTCAGACCTGAACTGTCTTTTGCTAAATTCGCAAATGACCCATTTTCATCTGTCTGCACAGGCGCAGTGTATGCATTGTGCATGCACAGTGCATGCATCATGCTTGCGCAAACTTTCATTATGCAATCACACATCCTTCCAGGATGCAATCGCAAAAATAATGGACAGGCAGTGGGCGGTCGAGGGTGGCGATGTGGCGGTAGGGTGGAGTGAAGCAGGGAACGCAGGTGTCATGGCCATTTTCGGGGCAGTCCGATGATATCGCCAGCATTTCCTGTGATAGGAAAAACATTTCGCCAGACCACCTGGCAGGGGGGTTATCTATATTTCAGGATTCTGCAATGCGATTGCAATTGAATTGCGATTTGCAATGCAGGGTGGCGCTACATATGCTTGGCGGCCTTGCCCTCTTCTGGGCAGCCCCCAGCGTGCGATTTGATCCGAAGAAGTTTTTCATACAATAGCAAATACTGCAACTGACTAAATATCTCCCGAAGTGTAATTTCTCTGACGTCCTAGTGGATGCTGGGTACTCCGTAAGGACCATGGGGAATAGACGGGCTCCGCAGGAGACTGGGCACTCTTAAAAGAAAGATTAGGTACTATATCTGGTGTGCACTGGCTCCTCCCTCTATGCCCCAACTCCAGACCCCAGTTAGAATCTGTGCCCGGCCAGAGCTGGATGCACCTAGTGGGCTCTCCTGAGCTTACTAGAAAAGAAAGTATTTGTTAGGTTTTTTATTTTCAGTGAGATCTGCTGGCAACAGACTCACTGCTACGAGGGACTGAGGGGAGAGAAGCAAACCTACCTGCTTGCAGCTAGCTTGTGCTTCTTAGGCTACTGGACACCATTAGCTCCAGAGGGATCAAACACAGGGCCCGACCTCGATCGTCCGTTCCCGGAGCCGCGCCGCCGTCCCCCTTGCAGAGCCAGAAGACGGAAGAACCAGGAGAAAATCGGCGGCTGAAGACTCCGGTCTTCAATAAGGTAGCACACAGCACTGCAGCTGTGCGCCATTGCTCCCACAGCACACCACACGTTCCGGTCACTGGTGGGTGCAGGGCGCTGGGGGGGGGGGGGGGGGGCGCCCTGGGCTGCAATAAGTATACCTTTTGGCACAAAAAGCACATAATACAGTGTATAACACTGTATATGTGCAAAAAACCCCGCTATTAACATTATAAAAAGCGGGAGAAGCCCGCCGCTGAAGGGGCGGGGCTATCTTCCTCAGCACAGCCAGCGCCATTTTCTTTTCACAGCTCCGCTGGAAGGACGCTCCCCAGGCTCTCCCCTGCTGTATACACTACAAGAAGGGTAAAAAAGAGAGGGGGGCACATAAATTTAGGCGCAAAAGGTGATATAAGCAGCTATTGGGGGAAAATTCACTTTGTGTTAGTGTAAATCCCTCTGTTATATAGCGCTCTGGTGTGTACTGGCATACTCTCTCTCTGTCTCCCCAAAGGACTTTGTGGGGTCCTGTCCTCAGTCAGAGCATTCCCTGTGTGTGTGTGGTGTGTCGGTACGGCTGTGTCGACATGTTTGATGAGGACGCTTACGTGGAGGCGGAGCAGGAGCCGATAAGTGTGATGTCGCCCCCTGCGGGGCCGACACCAGAGTGGATGGATATGTGGAAGGTATTAACCAACAGTGTCAACTCCTTGCATAAAAGGTTCGATGACGTAACAGCTTTGGGACAGCCGGCATCTCAGCCCGCGCCTGCCCAGGCGTCTCAGAGGCCATCAGGGGCTCAAAAACGCCCGCTACCTCAGATGGCAGACACAGATGTCGACACGGAGTCTGACTCCAGTGTAGACGAGGATGAGACAAATGTACAGTCCACAAGGGCCATCCGATGCATGATTACGGCAATTAAAAATGTGTTGCACATTTCTGACATTAACCCGGTTACCACAAAAAAGGGTATTATGTTTGGGGAGAAAAAGCAGCCAGTGACTTTTCCCCCATCTGATGAGTTAAATGAATTGTGTGAAGAAGCGTGGTGTTCCCCAGATAAGAAATTAGTGATTTCTAAAAGATTACTAATGGCGTACCCTTTCCCGCCAACGGACAGGTTACGTTGGGAAACATCCCCTAGGGTGGACAAGACGCTCACACGCTTATCAAAAAAGGTGGCACTGCCGTCTCAGGATACGGCCGCCTTAAAGGAGCCTGCAGATAGAAAGCAGGAGGCTATCCTGAAGTCTGTGTATACACACTCAGGTACTATACTGAGACCTGCAATTGCTTCAGCATGGATGTGTAGTGCTGCAGCTGCTTGGTCTGATACCCTGTCAGATAACATTGATTCCCTTGACAGGGATACTATTTTGCTAACCATAGAGCATATTAAAGACGTCGTCTTATATATGAGGGATGCACAGAGGGACATTTGCCGGCTGGCATCTAGAATTAATGCAATGTCCATTTCTGCCAGGAGAGTATTATGGACTCGGCAGTGGACAGGTGATGCTGATTCTAAAAGGCACATGGAGGTTTTGCCTTATAAGGGTGAGGAATTGTTTGGGGACGGTCTCTCGGACCTCGTATCCACAGCAACAGGTGGGAAATCGACTTTTTTACCTCAGGTTCCCTCACAGCCTAAGAAAGCACCGTATTATCAAGTACAGTCCTTTCGGGCTCAGAAAGGCAAGCGGGTCAGAGGTGCGTCCTTTCTGCCCAGAGGCAGGGGTAGAGGAAAAAAGCTGCACCAGACAGCCAGTTCCCAGGAACAAAAATCCTCCCCTGCTTCCACTAAGTCCACCGCATGACGCTGGGGCTCCACAGGTGGAGCCAGGTGCGGTGGGGACGCGTCCCTGGAACTTCAGCGACCAGTGGGTTCGCTCACAGGTGGATCCCTGGGTTCTACAAGTGGTATCTCGGGGATACAAGCTGGAGTTCGAGGCGTCTCCCCCTCGCCGTTACCTCAAATCAGCCTTGCCAGCTGCTCCCAAGGAAAGGGAGGTAGTACTGGCGGCAATTCACAAGCTGTACCTTCAGCAGGTGATAATCAAAGTTCCCCTCCTTCAACAGGGACGGGGTTACTATTCCACAATGTTTGTGGTACCGAAACCAGACGGTTCGGTGAGACCCATTCTAAATTTGAAATCCTTGAACACTTATATAAGGAAGTTCAAGTTCAAAATGGAATCGCTCAGGGCGGTTATTGCAAGCCTGGAAGAGGGGGATTTTATGGTGTCACTGGACATCAAGGATGCTTACCTACATGTCCCCATTTTCCCACCTCACCAGGAGTACCTCAGGTTTGTGGTACAGGACTGTCATTACCAATTCCAGACGTTGCCGTTTGGTCTGTCCACGGCACCGAGGGTATTTACCAAGGTAATGGCCGAAATGATGATACTCCTTCGAAAGAAGGGAGTTATAATTATCCCGTACTTGGACGATCTCCTTATAAAGGCAAGGTCCAAGGAGCAGTTGTTAGTCGGAGTAGCACTATCTCGGGATGTGCTACAACAGCACGGCTGGATTCTGAATATCCCAAAGTCGCAGCTGATTCCTACAACGCGTCTGCTGTTCTTGGGCATGATTCTGGACACAGAACAGAAGAAGGTGTTTCTCCCGGAGGAGAAGGCCCAGGAATTGTCATTTCTGGTCAGGGACCTCCTGAAAACAAAACAGGTGTCGGTGCATCACTGCACGCGAGTCCTGGGAAAGATGGTAGTTTCTTACGAAGCAATTCCCTTCGGCAGGTTCCATGCAAGGATGCAAGCCTCCGAGGTTGGGGGGCAGTCACTCAGGGAAGAAACTTCCAAGGACAGTGGTCGAGTCGGAAGACTTCCCTACACATAAATATTCTGGAACTAAGGGCCATTTACAATGCCCTGAGTCAAGCAGTACCCCTGCTTCAAAACCAACCGGTGCTGATTCAGTCAGACAACATCACGGCGGTCGCCCATGTAAACCTACAGGGCGGCACAAGAAGCAGGATGGCGATGGCAGAAGCCACAAGGATTCTTCGATGGGCGGAGAATCACGTGCTAGCACTGTCAGCGGTGTTCATTCCGGGAGTGGACAACTGGGAAGCAGACTTCCTCAGCAGGCACGACCTCCACCCGGGAGAGTGGGGACTTCACCCAGAAGTCTTCAAGCTGATTGTAAATCGTTGGGAAAGGCCACAGGTGGACATGATGGCGTCCCGCCTCAACAAAAAGCTAAAAAGACATTGCGCCAGGTCAAGGGACCCTCAGGCGATAGCTGTGGACGCTCTAGTGACACCGTGGGTGTACCAGTCGGTTTATGTGTTCCCTCCTCTTCCTCTCATACCAAAGGTACTGAGGATAATAAGAAAGAGAGGAGTAAGAACTATACTCATCGTTCCGGATTGGCCAAGAAGAACTTGGTACCCGGAACTACAAGAAATGATCTCAGAGGACCCTTGGCCTCTGCCGCTCCGACAGGACCTGCTACAGCAGGGGCCCTGTCGGTTCCAAGACTTACCGCGGCTGCGTTTGACGGCATGGCGGTTGAACGCCGGATCCTAATGGAAAAGAGCATTCCAGATGAAGTCATTCCTACACTGATAAAAGCTAGGAAGGATGTGACAGCAAAACATTATCACCGCATATGGCGAAAATATGTTGCTTGGTGTGAGGCCAGGAAGGCCCCAACAGAGGAATTTCAGCTGGGTCGATTTCTGCACTTCCTACAGTCAGGAGTGACTATGGGCCTAAAAATTGGGATCCATTAAAGTCCAGATTTCAGCCCTGTCTATTTTCTTTCAAAAAGAACTGGCTTCATTGCCTGAAGTTCAGACGTTTGTTAAGGGAGTGCTGCATATTCAGCCCCCTTTTGTGCCTCCAGTGGCACCTTGGGATCTCAACGTTGTGTTGGATTTCCTAAAATCACATTGGTTTGGGCCACTTCAGACCGTGGAGTTGAAGTATCTCACGTGGAAGGTAGTCATGCTGTTGGCCTTGGCCTCAGCTAGGCGTGTGTCAGAATTGGTGGCTTTGTCCTGTAAAAGCCCATATCTGATTTTCCATATGGACAGGGCAGAATTGAGGACTCGTCCCCAATTTCTCCCAAAGGTGGTATCAGCGTTTAATTTGAACCAACCTATTGTGGTGCCTGCGGCTACTCGGGACTTGGAGGATTCCAAATTGCTGGACGTAGTCCGGGCCCTGAAAATCTATGTTTCCAGGACGGCTAGAGTCAGAAAAACTGACTCGCTGTTTATCCTGCATGCACCCAACAAGCTGGGTGCTCCTGCTTCAAAGCAGACTATTGCTCGCTGGATCTGTAGCATGATTCAACTTGCACATTCTGCGTCTGGACTGCCGCATCCTAAATCAGTAAAAGCCCATTCCACGAGGAAGGTGGGCTCTTCTTGGGCGGCTGCCAGAGGGGTCTCGGCTTTACAACTTTGCCGAGCTGCTACTTGGTCGGGATCAAACACTTTTGCAAAATTCTACAAGTTTGATACCCTGGCTGAGGAGGACCTTGAGTTTGCTCATTCGGTGCTGCAGAGTCATCCGCACTCTCCCGCCCGTTTGGGAGCTTTGGTATAATCCCCATGGTCCTTACGGAGTACCCAGCATCCACTAGGACGTCAGAGAAAATAAGAATTTACTCACCGGTAATTCTATTTCTCGTAGTCCGTAGTGGATGCTGTGAGCCCGTCCCAAGTGCGGACTTACTGCAATACATGTATATAGTTATTGCTTAACTATAGGGTTATTGTTATGAGCCATCTGTTGAATGAGGCTCAGTTGTTGTTCATACTGTTAACTGGGTATAGCTATCACAAGTTGTACGGTGTGATTGGTGTGGCTGGTATGAGTCTTACCCTGGATTCCAAATCCTTTCCTAGTAATGTCAGCTCTTCCGGGCACAGTTTCCCTAACTGAGGTCTGGAGGAGGGGCATAGAGGGAGGAGCCAGTGCACACCAGATATAGTACCTAATCTTTCTTTTAAGAGTGCCCAGTCTCCTGCGGAGCCCGTCTATTCCCCATGGTCCTTATGGAGTACCCAGCATCCACTACGGACTACGAGAAATAGAATTACCGGTGAGTAAATTCTTATTTTCAGAGAATTACGGAACACATACAATATGCCTGCTTATGGGATGACGGCAGTCAGAAGACTAACACTAGCATCTAGATACAGAGAATCCCAAAGGGGTTTGGGTAAGTACTGTATGTTTTCCCAACAAAAGCTGTTAGAGTTAAATTCTGTAGATCATTTTCTTAGCTCCTTCTGTCAGGGGTTTCCTATATTCTCAACCACATCAAGAAAACAGGGAAACTTGATCAAATATCAGGGAGTAACATTCATACCTTCAGAGTTCTATTATGGGAACTTCTGACTCATCTCAACTCAGTGAGATGCGTTCATCAAAAGGTGTCTTTGGTTTTCACCCAACAATCACACCAGAACCCATAGAATCCCCATTAGAGTGACACTCACCAATGGATAGATCCCTATGTTCATCAAAAGGTATCTTTAACTGTGCCATTCCTCTGTAAGTTTGTTTCTTGAGGTACCGACTCAAAGCAGTGGTCAGACAAGTTATCCTTCACACAAAAATAATTTCTCTAACGTCCTAGTGGATGCTGGGGACTCCGTAAGGACCATGGGGAATAGACGGGCTCCGCAGGAGACATGGGCACTTTAAGAAAGAATTTAGATTCTGGTGTGCTCTGGCTCCTCCCTCTATGTCCCTCCTCCAGACCTCAGTTTGAATCTGTGCCCGGACGAGCTGGGTGCTGTTTAGTGAGCTCTCCTGAGCTTGCTATAAGAAAGTATTTTGTTAGGTTTTTTTATTTTCAGGGAGCTCTGCTGGCAACAGACTCCCTGCATCGTGGGACTGAGGGGAGAGAAGCAGCCCTACTCTCTGCAGATAGGTCCTGCTTCTTAGGCTACTGGACACCATTAGCTCCAGAGGGATCGTACACAGGATCTCACCCTCGTCGTCCGATCCCGGAGCCGCGCCGCCGTCCCCCTCGCAGAGCCGGAAGACAGAAGCCGGGTGAAAGAAGCAAGAAGACTTCGAAATCGGCGGCAGAAGACTCCAGTCTTCACTGAGGTAGCGCACAGCACTGCAGCTGTGCGCCATTGCTCCCACACTACACCCACATACTCCGGTCACTGTAAGGGTGCAGGGCGCAGGGGGGGGGGGGGGCGCCCTGGGCAGCAATTAGAGACCTCTTTGGCAAAAGTTTGCATATATACAGTTGGGCACTGTATATATGTATGAGCCCCCGCCAAAAATTGTACATGAAAGCGGGACAGAAGCCCGCCGTCGAGGGGGCGGGGCTTCTTCCTCAGCACTCACCAGCGCCATGTTTTTTCTCCACAGCACCGCTGAGAGGAAGCTCCCCAGCCTCTCCCCTGCAGTTACACGGTAGAAGAGGGTAAAAAGAGAGGGGGGGGCACATAATTAGGCGCAAAAATCAATATAAACAGCAGCTACTGGGTTAACATTAAGTTACTGTGTTATTCCAGGGTTAATAGCGCTGGGGTGTGTGCTGGCATACTCTCTCTCTGTCTCTCCAAAGGGCCTTATGGGTGAATTGTCTTCAGATGAGCATTCCCTGAGTGTGTGGTGTGTCGGTACGTGTGTGTCGACATGTCTGAGGTAAAAGGCTCCCCTAAGGAGGAGATGGAGCAAATATGTGTGTGAGACGGTGTCTCCATCGACAATGCCGACACCTGTTTGGATATGTGTAATTAAGTGCTAAGGTGAATTTATTGCACAAAAGATTAGAGAACAGACAGGGAATCTACCCATGTCTGTCCCTATGTCGCAGAGACCTTCAGAGTCTCTCAATGATCACTATCCAAAATAATAGACACTGATATCGACACGGAGTCTGACTCCAGTATCGACTACGATAATGCAAAGTTACAGCCAAAATGGCAGAAAAGTATTCAATATATGATTATTGTAATAAAAGATGTTTTGCATATCACTGATGACTCATCTGTCCCTGACACAAGGGTACACATGTTTAAGGGGAAGAAAGCTGAGGTAAATTTCCCTCCTCTCATGATGAAAAAGAGCGGGAATCTCCAGACAAGAGACTGGATCCTAACAGAAAAAGGCATTCCGGATGAGGTCATTCCTACGCTGATAGAGGCTAGGAAGGATGTGACGGCTCAACATTATCACCATATATGGCGAAAATATGTGGCTTGGTGTGAGGCCAGGAATGCCCCTACGGAGGAATTCCAGCTGGGCCGTTTCCTTCACTTCCTACAGTCGGGTGTGACTTTGGGCCTTAAATTGGGTTCCATTAAGGTTCAGATTTCGGCCTTATCCATTTTCTTTCAAAAAGAACTGGCTACTCTGCCTGATGTTCAGATGTTTGTAAAGGGAGTGCTGCATATTTAGCCCCCTTTTGTGCCTCCAGTGGCACCTTGGGATCTTAACGTGGTGTTGAGTTTCCTGAAATCACACTAGTTTGAACCACTCAGAACGGTGGAAGTAAAATATCTCACGTGGAAGGTGGTCATGCTATTAGCCTTGGCTTCGGCTAGGCGTGTGTCAGAATTGGCGGCTTTGTCACATAAAAGCCCTTATCTGGTTTTCCATGCGGATAGAGCAGAATTGCGGACCCGCCCACAATTTCTGACGAAAGTGGTTTCATCCTTTCATATAAACCAACCTATTGTGGTGCCTGTGGCTACTACTGACTTGGAGGATTCCGAGTCACTGGATGTGGTCAGGGCTTTGAAGGTTTATGTAGCCAGAACGGCTAAGGTCAGGAAAACAGAATCTTTGTTTATCCTGTATGCTTCCAACAAGCTTGGGGCGCCTGCTTCAAAGCAAACTATTGCTCGCTGGATCTGTAACACGATTCAGCAGGCTCATTCTGCGGCTGGGTTGCCGCTGCCTAAATCAGTTAAGGCCCATTCCACAAGGAAGGTGGGCTCTTCTTGGGCGGCTGCCCGAGGGGTCTCGGCATTACAGCTTTGCCGAGCGGCTACTTGGTCAGGTTCAAACACCTTTGCAAAGTTCTACAAGTTTGATACCCTGGCTGAGGAGGACCTTGTGTTTGCTCATTCGGTGCTGCAGAGTCATCCGCACTCTCCCGCCCGTTTGGGAGCTTTGGTATAATCCCCATGGTCCTTACGGAGTCCCCAGCATCCACTAGGACGTTAGAGAAAATAAGATTTTACTTACCGGTAAATCTATTTCTCGTAGTCCGTAGTGGATGCTGGGCGCCCGTCCCAAGTGCGGACTTCTTCTGCAATGCTTGTATATAGTTATTGCTTCAATAAGGGTTATGTTATAGTTGCATCAGGGTTTATCTGATGCTCTGTGATTGTTCATACTGTTAACTGGGTAAAGTTATGACAATGTCAAATTTCACCTTTAAACATTAAGCTATATTCTATTACGGACTAAGTACGCTATTGGCGCACTGAGTACCGTAAGGGTACGCACTTAGCGTAGCAGACACTAGGCCGTGGGTGCGAGACATGAGCGGCACAGACGCTCACAGAATGATATACAGTAAACCTTAAGTAATGAAACAGTGTAAGGATATGCTTATACTTTAAAGCTTAGCAGCAAAGCACTATACCTTTAAAACTTGAAGTAGCGCTGGTGATACAAAGTATCAGCAGTGCATACACCTTAACAATGCTTATACACCTTAAACAGGTTAAACAGGTTAAACCACTTTAAAGCCCTGGCAGGAAAGTGACAACACAGCACTGATTTGTATTTGAAAACCACATGGTTCTAAGGCCACTGTGGATAGATTCTAATAAAAGGTTAAACAATACATATCATACACTACAAACTAACATCAAAATCTAACACAATAACAGAGAATAACATGAGCAGTAGCGAACAAAATGGCTACAGAGAAATATACATACATGGGGATGATTCGCAAGCGCGTCCTGGATTCCAGCCCTCAGCATTCAAAGAGAAAGCCTTTTGAGAGAGTGAGTGAGTGGACAGGCAATGGTGGTCTTTATATGGACAGCATACAGTAACAATACAATGGTCCCTATAATCTCATGGTTCATTGGACACAGGAATGTGTCTCTGCATTATAACAAAAGGTCATAGGTGGGTTCGAACAGGTGGGCTGTGTCTTTCTCCAACTGCTCAGGTGGGAGGTATCCTCAGGATTCCCCCCGCATGTGTAATAAACAGCAAAATACAATTAATGTCCATAAACTACTTTTGTACATAACTATACGCAGGAGTGAGCGATCTTTTCCTAACTAACACCGAAATGTTACCCTTAAAATACTCTACAGCTGGATACTAGACACCACCGTTCAACCTTTATCTGACCCTTCCTATCATGCAAAGAGGAATCTCTCTGTCCAAGAACCGTTTAAACTAAACATACTTGCTGACATTGTTAAGGGGAATATTATCTATAAAACACACTATATGGGTTAAATATGCTATGATCGAGTCGCCCGCTACACGCTCACAAACCCTACCGTAAATGTGCATACCACGCGCCAAAGCGCACGGCCGTAGAAGCTCTTTTACGCAATGTGCGAATATGCGCACGCACGGCAGGGCATGTGCATGCGCAGCGGGCATGTGCATGGGGTTAGTACAAGGCATGTGATTCATGATATTTTTCGACTTTGACAGTTATCACAAGTTATACGGTGTGATTGGTGTGGCTGGTATGAGTCTTGCCCTGGATTCCCAAAATCCTTTCCTTGTACTGTCGGCTCTTCCGGGCACAGTTTATCTAACTGAGGTCTGGAGGAGGGACATAGAGGGAGGAGCCAGAGCACACCAGAATCTAAATTCTTTCTTAAAGTGCCCATGTCTCCTGCGGAGCCCGTCTATTCCCCATGGTCCTTACGGAGTCCCCAGCATCCACTACGGACTACGAGAAATAGATTTACCGGTAAGTAAAATCTTATTTTTTTACTTCATAAGGAACCTTGAACATATTCCTCTCACCAATTCAATCCCGGGGGAAAAAAATGGGAAACTGCAAAGTTTAGGTAGATGGCTGTATTACCCTATGGTCAGTAGTAGTGGACATTCCAGATTAAAAATCCTCAATCACCAACGCGTTTTGGAAATGTTTTCTTCCTCAGGGTGTAGAGTGAACAAGCTATTCTGGTTATTTATACCTTTTGGCTTGATCATGTGATCATCAGCCAATCAGGGCATGGCATCCTCAAACATACATTTAGAATACATGATTTTGCTTAATTTTAAATCACATGTAAAGAAAGTATCCAACATTATTATACAGACCACAGTAAGTCCAAACATCATCGCTAAAAGACAATATTTCTCTAAAATTCTCTTAAGTGGAAATATATATAAAAGCTGGCTGGATCTCCGGAACAACCCTATCCCTATAGTGTGACTCTCTGTCAAGTCCATTTCATATTATACTACTGTATTTCCCTTTTTATAATTATTCCTCCAATCAGGATAAACCTCCCATAAGTCTCCACACTAATGTGTCTTTTTATTGGCCAGAAACCAGCAACCACCCGGTTGTCCTGGAGACAGCTTGTTTTCCATATGCGTTTCAATCCATTCCCCCATAAGGCACTGCTTTCCGGAGGTGGCAAACGAACACAACCGGTGTCTGTGACATTTTATTGGCAGCATCCTTGTATCACCATGCATTCCATTAAGTTTCCCCATAAATCACCGGTTTCCAGAAGTCCCGTTATGCTACTGCCGGTTGCTGTCATGCAATCAGAAGTCCTGCATTGGACCGTTGAACACAAGTGCCACCATCAGGCTCCATTCAATCATGTGGAGGTCACATATAAGGATAAATGAATAAAATTAGTCACAATATATAAACACATCAATAAACAGTTTATCTTTATAATAAACATCACATTTTGTTAAGTATATCATCAAAATACACAGACTCAGCTCATCTTGTACTATTATCTCCCAATTTTATAAAAAAACATTTCATCTCGAACTCAACATTGAGTCCTCTAAGGACAAGGGTTTTTAAGTCAAATATTGTTCGCATCTCTGTTTTAGCCAACTTAACATCCTTATTGTTCGTTCTCCAACTTGACTTAACAGTTTTTTAAATTCAATAATTTTTATTTGAGTTTTTGATTTTGCATTAACAACTTACGCAAAAAACAAACTTAAGACTACAAACATACACAAAGAACACATAAACAGCTGTACATTTATAAGACCCATGGTACAACAAGCGGATGAAATGTCTCATAAATCATACATTCGCAAAGCGTCGGCGTCTGGGAGTAACACAACCCAAACAAGCCACTTCCAATATAAGCATAAGCATAGCAGAGTAAGCACAGTAAATCGAAATACAACATAGCAAGGCCGGCCGCGGCGGTATCCACCTCCAAAACATCCCAGAATAAAATAAGGAAATAAATACAAATCTAAACTTTATTTATCCTTAAAATATCTAGAGTCCATCCACCTGCCCCATATTGTAAACGGGTTCACTACGGCTGGCCGGCGGTCGGGCTCCCGGCGACCAGCATCCCGGCGCCGGGAGCCCGACCGCCGGCTTACCGACAGCTTGGCGAGCGCAAATGAGCCCCTTGCGGGCTCGCTGCGCTCGCCACGCTACGGGCACGGTGGCGCGCTACGCGCGCCACACTATTTTATTCTCCCTCTATGGGGGTCGTGGACCCCCACGAGGGAAAATAATTGTCGGTATTCCGGCTGTCGGGCTCCCGGCGCCGGTATACTGAGCGCCGGGAGCCCGACCGCCGGCAAACAGAAGACCACCCATTGTAAACAATTTTCTTTCCACCTTCCTAGCCAGGAAAACAAATTTTTCGTGTGCAATAGTTTCGTTGACCAGAGATATCCAAGCCTTAGGTGCCGGAGCATCACCAGCCATCCACAGCCGGGCTATGCAGACCCTAGCCAGGGCACATAAATTGATGACATATCGCCTGCTGGGCGGATCTAAAGCTTCCTCGTTCACAATCAGCAGTGTACACAGCACAGGAGTAAATATGGGAGAGGGAATACCTGTATCAATTATGGTACGTATAACTGCCTTCCAGAACAAAGATATGCTAGAGCACAACCAAAGCAGATGCCAAAAGTCGGCACCCATGGCTCCACACTCAGGGCACCGTGAGCTATGAGACCCCCCAATATGCGCTAACCTCACCAGCGTCATATACACCCTATGCAGTATATATAATTGTATTTGCTGGTATCTAACAGAGGTAGTGGAGATCCGATGGGATCCCATAGCAGTGTTCCATGCATCATCTGATAACAGACCCACATCCGACTCCCACCTACCCCGAAGAGAAGCTAGAGGGTCAGTATGGTGCATCTGGAGAATGCGACCATATATCTTAGAAACCAGGTGTCCTGAGTCCAGCGTCTGCAGCATTAATTTGACCGGGGAATCAACGAGGACCGGAGGGCCATTCGGAAACTGGGCAGCCAAAGCGTGTCTCAGCTGAAGGAACCGAAAGAAGAACCCTGAGGGGACATTGTGCGCTTGTTGAAGTTGTTGGAATGAGTTAAGGGTCCCACCACTATATAAATGGCCCAAAGAATACACTCCCCAGTTTCCCCAGACTTCCCGGACTTGAAGTTGACACAGTTCCAGCAACCCGTAAGCATTATCCAGTGGGGTATCAGGATCAACACCGTGACCATGCATCACAGAGTGCACCAATTTCCATATCAGGATGGACTGTTTAATCAGTGGCAGTGTGGACATTTTGACGCTACCGCAAAGGAATAGCTGTAATGGGTAGCCACCAGGGTAGTCATGGTGCATCATCAGCGAGTGCAAAGCCAGGGCATCGAGGTCGTTAACCCACTCCCAGACATGTGTCAGTTGCGCCGCATAGTAATAAAAATGGAAGTTGGGGAGAGCCAAACCCCCCAGTTCCCGTGACCGGGTCAGGGTATCCAGTCTCAAACATGCCCGCTTACTAGCTCACACCAGGGAGGAAAGCAACCTATTTATTTGTTTAAAAATCTTCTGCGGAATATAAACAGGAGAGTGCTGCAAAACATATAGAAGTTTGGGCTGTAAAACCATTTTTACCATGTTAACCCTCCCCGTGACCGTTAAAGGTAGCTTCCCCCAGGCCTTCACCCAGCTACGAAGATACGTTATTTGTTGAGTAATATTTAGGGAGGAAAATTTCTGAGGATCATTAGACACCCAAATGCCCAGATATTTGAAAGAGTCCACCCACCGCAGTGGGAGAGCTACTAACGGGGAGGCAGGAACTTCGCCCTGGAGTGGGGTAATAAAGGATTTCTCCCAATGAATCAAGAGCCCAGAATATCACCCGAACTCAGTAATAATTTCCAAAATCCTAGACATAGACAACAAAACGTCATCGGCATATAAGGCCACCCTGTCCTCTCGGGCACCCACCTTAAAGCCAGAGATCCCCACGTCCACCTTCAGGAGTCATGCAAGATGTTCAATGGCCATAGCAAACAGAGTAGGGGACAGTGGGCATCCCTGTCGTGTACCCCTAGATGGGGAAAAGGAGTGAGATACAAAACCATTTACCGCCACCCTCGCCGAAGGAGAAGAATACATCAATCGAACATATTTAATAAAATTTGGGCCTATACCAAATCTACGCATAACTTCCCATAAATAATCCTACTCCACAGAATCAAAAGTCTTAGTGGCATCCAACGAAACGACTATGGAGGAGCTGGGGTCTTCGCAGGAGATTTGTAGGTGAGTAAACAGACGTCTAAAGTTAATGGAAGTCGATTTATTGGGCATAAATCCCGTCTGATCCGGGTGTATTATGATAGAAATAACTGCATTTAATCTGCCAACCAGCACCTTAGCCAAAATTTTAATATCAGTGGGTAAAAGGGATATAGGGCGATAGGACTCAACTTTCCTAAGATCCTTGTCAGGTTTAGGGAGAACCACAATCATTGCCTCCGCCATAGACGGGGGGAGAGACTCCTGTGCAAAGATTTGGCCATACAACTCAAGTAGGTGAGGGACAAAGAAATCCAAGTGTTGCTTATAGACCTCAGAAGGTATGCCATCCAAACCTGAGGCTTTACCACTAGGGGAGGCCTTAACAGCGGCCATAATTTCATCAGATGAGTTAGGTGCCTCCAAAAGGTAACAAGCCTCACTGGATAAAGTGGGGAAACAAACACTGTCTAAATAATCGTTCAGTTGCGACGAAGTACAATCTAGTTTGGAATCGTACAAGTGTCTGTAATAGGATACAAATTCAGACGCAATTTGTGGAGTCTGTGTCAGGGGAACACCATCAGGGGTCACAATCTCAACCACAACACTAGTAGGTCTATCACCCCGGGCCAGGGAGGCCAGGTATGTCCCCGGCCTATCACCAGTAGCGTAAAAGGTATGGGAGGAGAAAAGGAGTCTATGCTGAGTCTTTTCCATTAGGTAATATTTCTATTCTCTCTGAGCCGATAACCAGGCTAGTTTAGAACTGTTCAAAGAATCCTGTAAGAATTGTAATTCTGCAGCGACACTCTGGGCCTCCAGCTCAGCCTCCCATCGCCTATAAAAGGACTTCAAATTAGACGCCCGTTTAATCAAACTCCCCCTCAGAAAGGCCTTGAATGTGTCCCATAAATTAGAGATAGCTTTTTCGGCACTGTTCATTGCAAAGAATTCCCGCCATGCAGCCACCAAATCAGAGCCGTCCCATATGTGTACGAGCCAAAACGGATTAAATTTCCATACGGCCTGGCCCCTAGAGCAGTTAAAGTCTAAAGTAAAGGTCAAGGGGGAGTGATCTGATATACCCCTAGTCTCATATCTGATACCACCAACCCGGGGAACCATGTCACTCGAGAGGAGGGCCAGGTCAATCCTGGAGAACGAATGATCGACCAGGCCCAACCCCGATACCACATTTGCAAAGGTGGACTTCCCAGGACACGCAGCAGATGGAGATATAGAGAGCCTGTCCTTCGCCGCATCTAGCACATTATTGAAGTCCCCAAGGCAAATAACAGATATCCCGGGGAATGAGGCCATGAACCCAGCAGCCTTCTTAAGGACATCATGAGAGTAAGGAGGGGGCACATAAACAGCTAGAAGGAGGACAGGGACATAAAATAATCTACATTTCTAAAACACATATCTCCCCCAGGGATCCGTTTGTATAGACTCCAGCACGAAGGGGACGGTCCTCCTAATAAGGACCGAAACTCCACGAGAGGCAGAAGTGTGCATGGAGTGGTACGCCCATCCCACCCAGGGTCTTTTCAAAGAGAGAATCCTACCACCCACCAAGTGAGTTTCCATAAGGCAGACAATATCAGCGGCATAATGTCTAATCTGTCGGAGTACCAGGGACCTCTTAACTTTATCATTGAGCCCTCTCACATTCCACGATAATACTTTAAGCCCAGCCATAGGACGTAAGAAGTATAATAAGCACAACACCCCGCGCCCAGCCAAGTCCGCCATGCATAAGTTCAGTTACCGGACACCATTGCTTAAGTAGTACAACAGCAAACCACGTACATTCAAAACATAAACTTCCACACAAAAAGTAAGTAAAACCCAAAACCTTCCCTCGCCCCCCTCCCTGTATACCACCACCAACATGCAGCATACTTGGATCTCAAAACTGAGTGCAAATACCTAGAAACAAAAATAAACAAACTTCGTAGCACCATTGACTAGTGCAAACACACCTTAATCGGGGCCAAGAATATAATGACTCTCGGGAGAAAAAAGAGGTAGCTTCCAGCCACCAACCACAGCCCCCCCCCCGAAAAAATTGAGGGGAAATCATAGAGATCCACCCCCTAGGTCTACCCAATACACAAAGTGAAACATACACGGATATCATAGAACCAGATATATCAAGCCATATATATAACCCCCCCTCCACCCCCCAGAAAAACTAAAACATAACAGAGATATCAGAGCTGTCAAGCAAATAACCATATAACCTGTCTAAACCGCGGAAGCAGAATAGCGGGGGATGAAATAGACATCAACATCAATCAAGCACTCCCGCATCCTGTCGCCTCGCAGTAAATGACTTATATAAACACAGCAAACAGAATAAATAACAAGGAAAACAAAAAAGAAAGGAATTCTGCCTCCAGAGCTATACTGGAAAATCAAGGATCCGCAAGGACACGCCTCGCCGGGAATCGTCTGTCCAGCCATACCATGGCCTCACGAGGAGTTGCAAAAAACTTTGATTCCCCATCAGCCACCACCCGCAGTCTAGATGGGAAGAGCATGGCATATGGCAGGTCAAGTTCACGGAGTCTCCTCTTAACAGGCAGGAATTGAGGCCTATCTTTTTGTACATCCACCGCGAAATCCGGGAAAACCGATATGGGTGACCCATTCCATTTTAAAGGGCCTTTGGTACGAGCCAGCCTCAAAACTGTGTCACGGTCACGGAAGTGGAGGAACTTAACCATAAAGGTGCGGGGTGGAGCCCCTGGAGGCAGCGGGCGCATTGGAACTCTATGAGCCTGTTCAACGGTGAAGTAAGAGTCATTTTATGAGAAACTCTTCAGGAGCTGAGCCCTCTTCCTTCTCGGGCAGGCCAATGAAGCGGACGTTATTGCGCCGCAGACGTCTCTCCATATCAGTCAGCTTTTTGCGCACATCAGTTATCTGAGATTCCAAAGCATCAGTGCGATGACCCAGCGGGCCGACAGAGTCTTCAACATTGGATATATGGGTCTCAGCCTCTCCCACTCTCTCTCTCACCCGCTGAAGGTCCTGATGAATAATGTAGAGATCAGACTGCACTTGCCCAATTTTATCAGCCAGACGCGCTTCACTGGCAGTCACCGCACCCAATACTCTCTGCAGTGCGGCATCCGGAGGGTCAGAGGAGGCGGAACCATACGCAGGAGATGGGGGCGATGCCTCAGATTTTACAGTCTCTCCCCTCTGCTCCTGAGGACCAGGGTTACGGACAAACTTATCCATCGCTCCCGCCGCCGCACTATTTTGGCGGCCTCTCACCATTTTGGACAACACGGTGTCGCTCCTACCAGCCAACAGGCTATATCAAAGCAAATACAGGCAAGAGGAGGGCGCCCGCACCAACATCCAACGGAGAGGCCAGCGGGTGCGAGAGAGTATATAGATATGTATAGATAGACAACAGGACCAGAGTCTCCAGTTATAATGCAAAGTGTCCACCTAATGGAGCAGGGGAGTAGGGAATGTCACCCTCAAACAAAGCCGTGGGGTACAGAGGATCAGTCCCCCAGCACTAACTTCCAGGCACAGCAGGGAAGCTCACGCCACATAGGATGAGGGCAAGGTCAGCGAGCCAGAGGAGTAAAGCAGGAGGAGGGGGGAAAGGGTATATGCAGCCCAATGGCCACCCAGCCAGCTCAATGGAAGCCCCAACTATTAGTCCTCCCCGCAGCAGTGAACCTGCGCCCCATGTACCTGGATCCCAGTCAGGATGGGGACATGCAGCAGCAGGGGGCCCGGAAAATGGTCGCTATGGCAGGCAGTAGACAATGCTCAGGGTGGCCATGCTGTGATCCCTCCAGGCTCGCTCACTGATAGAGGGGTCGGTTAATGCAGTTCCCCACTCCGTACATCAGTGTCCTGGCCGGCTGCAGCGGGCGGCGGTAGACAGCGGGAGCCGCACTTCCGGTTTCCCGGGCAGCACGAGTCCGCGGCAGTACAGGGTGGTCCAGGCAGCCCCACACAGGACACCCCCCGGACACTCCAGCATGCTGACGGGGTGGCAGATGAGAGCCCCACACTCCCGTTCACCAGGGACACGGCTGGTTGTAGCGGGCGGAGGCAGGTAGCAGGAGCCGGACTTCCGGTTAGAGGAGAGCGTGAGGCAGTGGCTTCACACGCTGGCCCAGTGCAGATCAGGGCCCACCAGGCAGATAGGGCTCCAGGAGCACAGGAGACAGCGGCAGCTGGATCAAACCTGCTCCAGGGGGGGCAGGAGACGTTTATAGAGCAATGGCCCCAGTATTAGACCCAGGAGGGGGAGTACAGGATACTAAAACAGGATTAAGTGGCTGGAGAGCTGCACAGTGCAAGTGCTACTCCATGCCCATCCAGGCCACGCCCCCTGACTTAACATTTTTTATACCAAAAAAACTAACCAGATTTTTAATGTTACATTGATTTCGATTTTTAAAATGTAGTGAAGCATTGTTGGTTTCCAACCCTTACTTCACATTGTGCACATGTTCGGCTAGATGTGTTTTCAACATGCGGGTGGTTTTCCCTACATATTGAGGCTTACATGAACATTCCAAAAGATATATACAGTGGCCCTCATTCCGAGTTGTTCGCTCGGTAAAAATCTTCGCATCGCAGCGATTTTCCGCTTAATGCGCATGCGCAATGTCCGCACTGCGACTGCGCCAAGTAAATTTGCTATGCACTTAGTAATTTTACTCACGGCTTTTTCATCGTTCTGGCGATCGTAATGTGATTGACAGGAAATGGGTGTTACTGGGCGGAAACAGGCCGTTTTATGGGCGTGTGGGAAAAAACGCTACCGTTTCCGGAAAAAACGCAGGAGTGGCCGGAGAAACGGAGGAGTGTCTGTGCGAACGCTGGGTGTGTTTGTGACGTCAAACCAGGAACGACAAGCACTGAACTGATCGCAGATGCCGAGTAAGTCTGAAGCTACTCAGAAACTGCTACGAGGTGTGTAATCGCAATATTGCGATTACTTCGTTCGCAATTTTAAGATGCTAAGATTCACTCCCAGTAGGCGGCGGCTTAGCGTGAGCAACTCTGCTAAAATCGCTTTGCGAGCGAACAACTCGGAATGACCTCCAGTATTTGGAATGACACAATACAAAATCTTTAATTTCATAAGTTTTATTTGTCTGACATGATTTGTACTCTTGTCACTCTTGTATGTGCCGCATCGAAAAAAAAAAACCTTAAATATACTTACTCCTAAAAGTTTAGGAACTGATGTTACACTTTTTTAGTACTGTATCATTCAAGTTCTGCGCCTTTCTATATATAAATCTAGGGTGATCTGAAATATGATTTTTTTCAAAAGGGGATCCATCTCATAGATTAAAAAATTGTATTATTCACATTACCTGATGTATCGATTTATCAATACAAGTTAACTGTCTTTGCATGACAAATGGTTGGAAGTTAATGGCCTTGGTATTATTTTTTATAGCCACAGAACTTCCGAGACAAACTGATAATATCCCTAGGATCCTGTATGGGACAGTCATTAGAGGTTGAAGTTTGTGTATAACACCACAGGAGTCCACCCTGCAACCCAGTAAAGACACTATGTCTATCAAGGTATAAAACCTTCTTCCTAGAACTGCTAAGAGCTTGTGTACACAGTCCCAGTTAAGCCAGCTTCAAACAATTAAAAAACAAGGGAAACCACCCCTGCCAGAATGGATTAGAAACCCCAAGAGTGTAAGCTGAGATTCACTCCACTCTGGTTTTGGACGGTTAAAGGAATCCCAAATAGGTGGGGGAAACTGACTCTGAATATTTGTCATTATCGTGAGGAGGTTCCAGTGAGAGATTGTACCCTAAAATGTTCCAGCATATGCCGAGAGGCTTCACTCAACAAGCGTTCTGTTCTACAGGTGACTAGGACATTGTTTTTCTCCCTATTTTATTTCTTGAAATTGAAAATGTAATTACTTGTGTGACTATTTAAACTATTATATTCTTGTAACCTTTCTTTTTCTGTATTTATAAGATTTGAAGTTTTGACTTGGATTAAAAATCTTAGTTCTGGATTCTGTGTTTTCACACCCAAACCCCAAGAGGCTCATGCCCCTAATTGTTACGTATTAATAATTGTGTTTGAGGGTGAAAGCAGGAGCTCACCCTGGGCTTGACCAAAAAGGTACTTCTGCTGGTGGCAGTTACCACGTTAATTTACCACATGCGCTGAGGTAATCAGTAAGGTATCATGGGCAGCATTCTCAGATTGGAATGTCTGGAGAATCGCCGCACCTGGAATCATGACATATATATATATATATATATATATATATATATATATATTCAGGTCAAGTATCCCTTATCCAAAATGCTTGGGACCAGATTTTTCCATATTTCTGTATATCTTTATGCCCCCACTATAGTGCCAGTTACACATAATTCCCCCAGTATAGTGGCATATACAAGTAATGCCCCCAATATAGTGTTAGTTACACATAATGTCCCCCAATATAGTGCCAATATCACATAGTGGTGCCCACTACAGCGCCAGTTACACATGATGTCCCCCAGCATGCCCCAGAGACTTACATTATCAGGATTTTCCTTCGTGGGCATGCTGCTTCAGAGATCATGGCTCTGGCTGTAAGGGCTGCGGCTTTAAGGGCTCTGGTGGTCAGGGCTGCAGCTGTCTGTCAGGGCTCCCCAGCTCCCTGCTGGCTGCTTCACACTGCCACATGGGTGCCGGTGGGTTGTGCATGCAGTGGGATAACTTCACCATAAGCGGAATGCAGGGGACACAGTTCTGCCCCATTCCGTCCAGCCAATGGGCCGCAAAAGGACCCCTGCCCATGGGCTGCAAAATGATGCAGTAGAGGCCGCATGCGGCCCGCGGCCAGCAAGTTTGACACCCCTGGTTAAGTTAGTTTCCAGCTCACATGCAGGTTGTTTCTAAGCTTTCCATCTCCCCTATAGCTCGCTCACTGGGGGTCTTCTTAAGGGCAGGGTTGTATTTAAGGGTCAGGCCACCCCTAGGCATGACATTATTGGTCATCCCCCATCATGTAACTGACCCCTTCATATTGGAGCCTCTTGACAGCCAAAGCAGCACCAACCTCACCCCCCTCCAGGGAGGAATGGCGATTGGCAAAAGATGCAGACATGGGCACCACTGTGGTTGGCTAAGAATCAGCCCCTGAGTGTGGAAATTTTTCTGTAATAATAACATATACACATACTGTATAACCCGTATTGATCTAAAAATGGGCTCTCATATAATTTAATATGTGGAACTCTAATGAGGAAAGCCCAGATTATACAACATTAACTTTATATTGAGTTCTGCTTTCTCTTCCAGTTTTGCCTATATTTTTAGAAATGAATCTTGATTTGATACTAATGTGCACATTTAGTCTTTGCAACATCCAAATTGATTTTTTAAAACTATAAAATGATTCCATTTTATGCACATTTACTGACCTATTTATTAAAACGATTTTGACTAAAATAATGTTAAAAAGGTGTTTTCACACCCTTTTCACATTAGTTTAGTATCATATAAATGTACTAATAGGCAATTGGAGGACAATTCGCAATATTTTCCCTCAAGCCCTAAAATTTGCATTTCTTTAGTAATCAGATCGCATTTCCCATTACAAGTATGGGAAAATGCGATCTGCACAAATTTAATTAATTGAAACTGTAAAAAAAATATCGGATATAGCCCTGTGGTAATAACACTATCTTCAGATAGCATTAATAGGGCTTACCTCCAGTTCCACGACTCCTGCACAGCCTTCTTTGCCTGCAGGCAGTGAAGGTTGAGCTTGGATTCAGCCCTTGTGATCAGCCATGTGTGTCTGTTAAGGGGGGTACTCACGGAGCGATCGCTGCATAAAATCTAAGCAAAATGACTAGATTGCTTAGATTTTAAGCAGCGATCACTCCGTGTGTACCTCTCACAGCGATATCGATGTGCAGCCCTGCACATCGCTATCGCTGGTGCTAGATTGGCCTGCATGCAGGCCAAATGTCAGGAATCGGTGCTCTGCTACGTCTCACTTACCAGCGCGCTGGTGTGCGGGCCTCCGGAGGTCTTGTCCCCAGTTGCGGCTGCATGGGTGTAGTAACCGCGAGCATTCTATTTCACATTGCTGAGTACTCCTGAGTCTGGTCCTGTGTGGGTTTTGCGGCGTGCCGATGTCCAGCCTGTGTGGACGTTACCATGACACCTGCACGCAGCTGATTCTGATGTTCAATCCAGCTTGTATCTCCGCCTGCAGTTTGTGTCCAATCACTGCTGGGCAGGAGGTATAACTTCCAGCTTGTGGCTCTCTCACATTGCCTCGGACAACAAGTCACACACCGTGTACCTTAGTTCTTCTGGTTCCTGTTTCCAGCGATCCCCGTGGTTACTTCCATTTGTTCCAGTCTTCATTCTCACAGCTCTCCTGTTAACTCCGGACTCCAATTCCATCCAGCCACAATCACCAGCAGCAGAGACTCTCCTCAGGTGTTCGTATTACCATCTCACTTGTACACTGGCTATCTGTATTCCATCTGTGCATTTCAGCAGTATTACTATTGATGGCTTAGAGACTGTTTCCTGCTTGAGCCTAGTAAGCTATCTGGACTGGTGTGCTTTATAGAGACTGAGTGTTTCTTATACATACCGGAGTTCTGCCTTTCAAGATACTTTATCTTACATTATACTGAGACTGTGTGCTATCAAGTTCTATTGGACTTTAGTTATATCATCTGCCTTCAGTTTTGTTGTTTCACATTTCATTTGCAAGAGACCTCAGCTATTTAAATCCAGTTATCAACCATTGTCATTTCCATTACCGGTTTTCTGTTTACACTGTGTTATCCGATCTGCTCAGTAACAATAAAACATCAGCGCCTATGCGCAGGACTATTATATTGCCTCCACGTTTTATCCATCAGACCAACACTGACCCACTAGCGCCCTCGCCGGGGACAGACAAACCTAGAGACCTGACAGTTTGTCTGAGGCCCATGGACCCGGATGGTGGTCAGAGTGTGGGGTCAGGGACACTCCAAGACCTAGTGTCACGACTGGATGGTCAAGAGGCTGCGCAGCAGCAGGTTATGCAATTCCTGCAAGGAATGTCTTTACGATTAGATACTTTGCAACAATCACTTCCAATTCCAGTTTCCCCAGTGTCCTCTTCAGTTATAGTTCCTGCTCCAGGTTCCTCAGTTTCCAGCTCTCCAGTTGCTCCTGTTCCAATGTCTCGCATCCATCTTCCTACCCCGAGTAAATTTGATGGTAATTCTAAGATGTGTCGTGGGTTTCTAAATCAATGCGAAGTTAAGTTTGAATTGCAGCCACAGAACTTTCCAACACCTAGAACAAAGGTGGCTTATATTGTTTCTCTTCTAGCTGGCTCTGCTTTGAACTGTGTCTCTCCACTGTGGGAGCGAGCAGATGCAATATTGAACAACTATACTGAATTTGTTGCCGTATTCCGACGCATCTTTGACGAACCTGGCCGTACGACCTCTGCTTCTTTTGACCTCCTTCAGATCCGCCAGGGAACACGTACTGTGGGTCAGTACGTTATCCAGTTCCAGACATTGGCATCGGAGGTGAAGTGGAACAACCAGGCATTGGTTGCCGCCTTCTGGCATGGTCTGTCTGACCGCATCAAGGATGAACTGACCACTCGAGATTTACCAGAGCAACTGGAAGCTCTAATTTCCCTATGTGTCAAATTGGATCTACGTCTACGCGAGCGGACCTGTGAACGCTTTCGAGGTGATCTTCGCAAGCACCGAGCTATGCCTCCTATACAGTCTCTACCTATTATTACTGATGAACCCATGCAGGTAAACAAATCTCGTTTAACACCTGAGGAGCGGTCCAGAAGATTAAAGGAAAGACTGTGTCTCTATTGTGCTGCTGCTGGTCATCTGATTGGTTCCTGCCCTGCTCGGCCGGGAAACGCCAGGTCCTAACTTGTAGAGGAGGAGTCAAGTTAGGGCTTTTGAATAAAGCTCCTTCATCTCAGGATCTTATATTACCTGTCACCTTGGAAAGGTCTGAGGGACTCCAATCTTTGTCTGCCTTAGTGGATTGTGGTGCTGCTGGGAATTTTATCACGCAAGCTGCAGTGGATAGACTTCATCTCCCAGTGACTAAGCTGTGTAGTCCAGTTTATCTTACGGCCGTGGACGGAAGCCGTATTTCTGAAGGTTCCATCTTTCAGCAAACCAAGCCGGTAGTTCTAGGAGTAGGCTTCCTGCATTCTGAGCTCATTGAGTTCCTGGTTATACCCAAAGCGGGCTATGAGATAGTACTGAGTATGCCTTGGCTCCAACCGCACAATCCGCAATTTGACTGGTCCACATTGCAGTTAACATCATGGAGTTCCTCCTGTCGTCAGTCTTGTCTGGCTCAAGTGTTTCCAATAAAGTCTTCTGGTGTAAAGTCTCAGCCTGGCCTCCCGGAGGCCTATCAGGAATTCACTGACGTCTTCAGTGAGAAAGCAGCGGATGTCTTGCCTCCCCATCGAGAGTGGGATTGTCCCATCGATCTGGTTCCAGGGAGCAAGCCGCCTAGAGGGCGTACATACCCTCTTTCAGTCCCAGAAACTCAAGCCATGAGTGAATACATAAAGGAAAATTTACAGAAAGGTTTCATCCGTCCATCCACTTCCCCAGCTGGTGCTGGATTCTTCTTCGTCAAGAAGAATGATGGAGGACTTCGCCCCTGTATTGATTATCGGGTTTAAATGACATCACGATCAAAAATAGCTACCCGTTACCTCTTATCACAGAGCTGTTTGACAGAGTTAGAGGGGCTTCCATCTTCACGAAACTGGATCTTCGCGGGGCTTACAACCTTATCAGGATTCGAAGTGGTGATGAGTGGAAAACCGCCTTCAATACTCGTGACGGCCACTATGAATATCTAGTGATGCCCTTCGGTTTAAGTAATGACCCTGCCGTGTTTCAAAACTTTGTCAACGAAGTGTTTAGAGATCTCTTGTATAAATGTGTGGTGGTTTACCTCGATGACATCTTGATATTCTCCCGTGATTTAGTCTCTCATTGCCAACAGGTGAAGGAGGTTCTGCAACATCTTCGACGGAATCATCTGTATGGCAAATTGTCCAAATGCACATTTGAAGCTTCTTCAATATCTTTCTTAGGATACATCATTTCCGGAACAGATCTTCAAATGGATCCAGCTAAACTGGAAGCTATAGAAAACTGGTCTCTTCCAACAACACTCAAGTCAGTTCAACGCTTCATTGGCTTCGCCAATTACTACAGAAAGTTTATTAAAGGCTTTTCCACGCTAATTGCTCCAATTACCTGCCTTACCCGGAAAGGGGGAAATCCTTCCCAATGGTCTGATGACGCACTGTCCGCTTTTCACAAAATAAAACAAGCTTTTATTTCAGCTCCTGTGTTACAGCAGCCGGATGTCAGTAAAGCCTTCATCTTGGAAGTGGACGCTTCAACGGTTGGCGTGGGCGCAGTCCTGTCCCAGGTTGGCAGTGATGGTAAGAGTCACCCCTATCGGTTTTTTTCTCGTAGGTTCTCATCGGCAGAAATTAACTATACCATCGGCGACCAGGAGTTGTAAGCAATCAAATTGGCCCTTGAAGAATGGAGGTATCTGCTGGAGGGTACGAGATTTCCTATTACCATCTACACAGATCACAAGAACCTTCTCTACTTGAAAGCCGCGCAGTGTCTGAATCCTCGGCAAGCAAGGTGGGCTCTATTCTTTTCTCGCTTTGATTTTAAGTTGATGTTTAGACCGGGTTCACAAAATGTCAAAGCGGATGCTTTGTCTCGCTCCATGAGCTCAAACGAGGAATCCGCAGAACAGGCTGCTCGACCAGTATTAAATCCAGTGGTTTTCGCAGCTACAGGGATGTCGCAAGTCCCGCCTCCAGGCAAGATGTTTGTCTCTCCGGAGCTTCGTCCAAACCTTCTGTCTTGGGCTCATACGTCCAAGTTTACTGGTCACCCTGGGGTTCTAAAGACTTTTAAGTTTCTGTCTCAAACGTATTGGTGGCCTCGTATGAAGGTAGATATTCAAGAGTTCATAGCTTCATGTTCCAAATGTGCTCAGCATAAAAATTCTCGTCAGGCTCCTGCAGGCCAATTGATTCCCAATTCCATTCCTAAGCGCCCCTGGTCTCATGTGTCGATGGACTTTATTTATGATCTCCCTCCATCCAAAGGGTATGACACCATCTGGGTAGTAGTCGATAGGTTTTCAAAAATGGCACACTTCATTCCACTCATGGGATTACCCTCTGCTCCAAAGTTGGCTCAGTTGTTTCTTCGTGAAATATTCAGGTTACATGGACTTCCAACAGAAATCATATCTGACCGAGGAGTACAATTTGTGGCCAAGTTTTGGAGGGCTCTGTGTTCAGCGCTACAGGTAAAACTGAAGTTCTCTACGGCCTATCATCCTCAAACAAATGGGCAGACAGAGAGGGTAAATCAAGAACTTGAGACCTATTTGAGACTGTATATCTCTTCTTCGCAGGATGACTGGGTAGAATTGTTGCCATGGGCGGAGTTTGCTCATAATTTCCGTTATCATACTTCAACTGACACAACTCCTTTTTTCGCAGTTTATGGCCAGCATCCTAGAGTACCGGATTTCCAAGAATTACCTGCCATAGATGTGCCTGCGGCTGCTTCTGCTCTCCAGCGGTTCGCTCAAATTTGGAAAGAGATCCATTCATCTCTTAAAAAAGTTTCTCAACGGTACAAAATGTTTGCTGATCGGAAGAGGCGAGCAGTTCCTAGTTTGAAACCGGGCGATAAGGTCTGGTTATCTACCCGTAATCTCCGGCTCAGAGTCCCCTCAATGAAGTTTGCTCCACGGTTTATTGGACCTTTTCCAGTAGAAAGTGTTATTAATCCGGTGGCTTATAAGTTGAAACTGCCTGCTTTTTTGAAAATACCCAACTCATTCCATATTTCTCTCCTCAGACCACTAATTCTCAATCGTTTCCAGAGTACGCTTCCAGCAGCTCCAAAGGTACGAACTCATCGGGGCGTGGAATACGAGGTGGAAAAGATATTAGACTCTCGACATCGTTATGGTCATCTGCAATATCTCATTGACTGGTCTGGATATGGTCCTGAAGAGAGGAGTTGGGTCGACGCCACGGATGTACATGCTCCACGTCTGATCCAAGCCTTCCACAGACTCTTCCCTGCCAAGCCTCGTGGGTGTTCGGTGCCCACCCATAAAGGAGGGGGTACTGTCAGGAATCGGTGCTCTGCTACTTTTCACTTACCAGCGCGCTGGTGTGCGGGCCTCCGGAGGTCTTGTCCCCAGTTGCGGCTGCATGGGTGTAGTAACCGCGAGCGTTCTATTTCACATTGCTGAGTACTCCTGAGTCTGGTCCTGTGTGGGTTTTGCAGCGTGCCGATGTCCAGCCTGTGTGGACGTTACCATGACACCTGCACGCAGCTGATTCTGATGTTCAATCCAGCTTGTATCTCCGCCTGCAGTTTGTGTCCAATCACTGCTGGGCAGGAGGTATAACTTCCAGCTTGTGGCTCTCTCACATTGCCTCGGACAACAAGTCACACACCGTGTGCCTTAGTTCTTCTGGTTCCTGTTTCCAGCGATCCCCGTGGTTACTTCCATTTGTTCCAGTCTTCATTCTCACAGCTCTCCTGTTAACTCCGGACTCCAATTCCATCCAGCCACAATCACCAGCAGCAGAGACTCTCCTCAGGTGTTCGTATTACCATCTCACTTGTACACTGGCTATCTGTATTCCATCTGTGCATTTCAGCAGTATTACTATTGATGGCTTAGAGACTGTTTCCTGCTTGAGCCTAGTAAGCTATCTGGACTTGTGTGCTTTATAGAGACTGAGTGTTTCTTATACATACCGGAGTTCTGCCTTTCAAGTTACTTTATCTTACGTTATACTGAGACTGTGTGCTATCAAGTTCTATTGGACTTTAGTTATATCATCTGCCTTCAGTTATGTTGTTTCACATTTCATTTGCAAGAGACCTCAGCTATTTAAATCCAGTTATCAACCATTGTCATTCCATTACCGGTTTTCTGTTTACACTGTGTTATCCGATCTGCTCAGTAACAATAAAACATCAGCGCCTATGCGCAGGACTATTATATTGCCTCCACGTTTTATCCATCAGACCAACACTGACCCACTAGCGCCCCCGCCGGGGACAGACAAACCTAGAGACCTGACAGTTTGTCCGAGGCCCATGGACCCGGACGGTGGTCAGAGTGTGGGGTCAGGGACACTCCAAGACCTAGTGTCACGACTGGATGGTCAAGAGGCTGCACAGCAGCAGGTTATGCAATTCCTGCAAGGAATGTCTTTACGATTAGATACTTTGCAACAATCACTTCCAATTCCAGTTTCCCCAGTGTCCTCTTCAGTTATAGTTCCTGCTCCAGGTTCCTCAGTTTCCAGCTCTCCAGTTGCTCCTGTTCCAATGTCTCGCATCCATCTTCCTAATTTGATGGTAATTCTAAGATGTGTCGTGGGTTTCTAAATCAATGCGAAGTTCAGTTTGAATTGCAGCCACAGAACTTTCCAACACCTAGAACAAAGGTGGCTTATATTGTTTCTCTTCTAGCTGGCTCTGCTTTCAACTGTGTCTCTCCGCTGTGGGAGCGAGCAGATGCAATATTGAACAACTATACTGAATTTGTTGCCGTATTCCGACGCATCTTTGACGAACCTGGGCGTATGACCTCTGCTTCTTCTGACCTCCTTCAGATCCGCCAGGGAACACGTACTGTGGGTCAGTACGTTATCCAGTTCCAGACATTGGCATCGGAGGTGAAGTGGAACAACCAGGCATTGGTTGCCGCCTTCTGGCATGGTCTGTCTGACCGCATCAAGGATGAACTGACTACTCGAGATTTACCAGAGCAACTGGAAGCTCTAATCTCCCCTATGTGTCAAATTGGATCTACGTCTACGCGAGCGGACCTGTGAACGCTTTTGAGGTGATCTTCGCAAGCACCGAGCTATGCCTCCTGTACAGTCTCTACCTATTTTTACTGATGAACCCATGCAGGTAAACAAATCTCGTTTAACACCTGAGGAGCGGTCCAGATGATTAAAGGAAAGACTGTGTCTCTATTGTGCTGCTGCTGGTCATCTGATTGGTTCCTGCCCTGCTCGGCCGGGAAACGCCAGGTCCTAACTTGTAGAGGAGGAGTCAAGTTAGGGCTTTTGAATAAAGCTCCTTCATCTCAGGATCTTATATTACCTGTCACCTTGGAAAGGTCTGAGGGACTCCAATCTTTGTCTGCCTTAGTGGATTGTGGTGCTGCTGGGAATTTTATCACGCAAGATGCAGTGGATAGACTTCATCTCCCAGTGACTAAGCTGTGTCGTCCAGTTTATCTCACGGCCGTGGACGGAAGCCGTATTTCTGAAGGTTCCATCTTTCAGCAAACCAAGCCGGTAGTTCTAGGAGTAGGCTTCCTGCATTCTGAGCTCATTGAGTTCCTGATTATACCCAAAGCGGGCTATGAGATAGTACTGGGTATGCCTTGGCTCCAGCTGCACAATCCGCAATTTGACTGGTCCACATTGCAGTTAACATCATGGAGTTCCTCCTGTCGTCAGTCTTGTCTGGCTCAAGTGTTTCCAATAAAGTCTTCTGGTGTAAAGTCTCAGGCCTGGCCTCCCGGAGGCCTATCAGGAATTCACTGATGTCTTCAGTGAGAAAGCAGCGGATGTCTTGCCTCCCCATCGAGAGTGGGATTGTTCCATCGATCTGGTTCCAGGGAGAAAGCCGCCTAGAGGGCGTACATACCCTCTTTCAGTCCCAGAAACTCAAGCCATGAGTGAATACATAAAGGAGAATTTACAGAAAGGTTTCATCCGTCCATCCACTTCCCCAGCTGGTGCTGGATTCTTCTTCGTCAAGAAGAAAGATGGAGGACTTCGCCCCTGTATCGATTATCGGGGTTTAAATGACATCACGATCAAAAATAGCTACCCGTGGGAGGCGGAGCTTGTCTCCTAACTGGGAAGACGTGTCCCTGGGGAGCTCCTGCTGAAACACACTAATATAACCCCTTTCCACAGCCCTAAACCTGCCTATCTCTCCCTAACAGTTTCCCACAGCAGCCCTTACTATTCTGTATATCTGGGGAGGGAGCTGAGGAGCCGGAGCACAGGCCTGGCCTGTGCTTGCAGGTTGCGGCCTTCCCCCAGTGGTGAAGCCGGGGCCTCAATTTTACATCACCCCCATCCGAAATCGGACGAAACTCAGGAGCCGCCCACCGCTGCACGGACAGATCCGCGGCACACCCCTCACCTGCAGTGACCCGGATGGGGTGCAGAGAAACTTGCAGGTGCCCCTGGAGCTGCAGGACCGAGCTGAGGTGCGGAGACCCGGTGGCGGCGGCCATATTGGTTGTGGCGTCCGGCGGTAAGCAGACACTACACCGCTGTGAGAAGCCCACTGTCCGCGGCAAAACATCAAGGGGGGCTGGCGGAGGGCGCTGGGGGTCAAGAAGACCTCGGGACCCCTGATTAAATAGCCGAGAGGGCCCGTAGAGGAATACTTTGAGCTCGGTGGACGGCGGCCATCTTGGAGGAGGCAGGACAGGTTCCTCTCCTCTGTTCAGTGCTGCCCCTGCTGGACTTGTGGGGGAACGAACACCCCACATCAGCAGCGATTTAAACCAGAACCTCAACACTGCAGCTGCTGCTATTAACTACTTACAGTACTATCTACACTCTGTACCACACTTCATTTATTTACGGATCGGTGTGTTATGCACCGCCCCTTCCTTACACTACTTCTCATATATTCACGGAAAGGTGTGTGGCACTTCAGGACGCTCTCCTGTGGACCCCTCTCACTGTTTTAATAGATAATTAGGACCTAGGTCCTTTAAATGATGTAAAAACACAGATGCCTGACTTCCCCCTCACCCGGATCAACTGTTGAACACGTAACATCCCGGTGGATCATTCTTGTTACCACTCCTTAAACGGACGTTTTAATCTCACCAGATATTATGAGCAGAGCGAACACCAGAGCAAAAAAATCAGGAGCTTCACAAGATATTTTACACCACTTCTCACGCCGGGAAAAACCGACTGAAACTTCATCCCCATCCTCACCGATGTCCACCCCCATCATGGATCATACAGATGCACCCTCCACTAAGGCGGACATTAAATCCCTTCAGAATATGATATCAGACCTTAAGAGCTCCTTCACGACAGCTCTTCAGTCAGCGATCGGGGAATTAAAATCTGATATGGCGGCTCTGGACACCCGCACAACCGCGCTGGAATCACGGGAGGACCACCAACAAAATTTCCGCAAGCAAGTGGGCGAGGACATGAGCTACCTATCCAGCGAGTTGGAACTCCTCAAGGATAAAATTGAGGATGGCGAAAATCGCGAGAGACGGAATAACTTACGCATCCGCAATGTCCCTGAATCTGTCTCAGCCTCCGAACTGGAACCATACCTCCGACGCTTGTTCCTGCACTTGGTCCCGTCACTCTCGGACTCTGCCATCGCGATAGAGAGAGCTCACCGCGCCCTGAGACCTAAACCGAAGGACTCGGAACCTCCCCGCGATGTCATTCTCCGGTTTCTGTCATTCAAGATTAAAAATAGTATCACACTGGCGTGCAGAAATTCAACCTCAATTTTATTCGAAGACTCCCGAATTCAGATCTACCAAGACTTGTCACCGGTGACCATTGCTAAACGACGCAACCTAAGATCTGTTACCTCTACACTACGCGACAATGGTTACAAATATCGCTGGGGTTTTCCTTTTCGCCTCATTGTGGAGATTGATGGCAAGGTTCACACCATCCGCTCGCCTGAAGAAGGAAACAAGCTGCTCCGAAAGTTGCAGCTGTCCCCGGCTGTTACGTCATAGATATGAAGCTCCGTGCGTTTAAATTCTGAGTTTTTGTAACGTTTAGTTTACTTGACTTTGCTCTCAATCTTGCTCAACTGCTATATAATCCTTGTTATAGATACCGTATTATACACTAATGACCCATTTACTTGTTTCTCAAATTGTTCTTGTTGGCGGACCTTTAGACCTTACGCATTGCTATGTTATTATTTCGCTGTCCTGGTCGACGGCTCGGAGTCATGGCCCTATGGATGGAGTACTGGATTGATTCCTTTGCTGATGCAGCGGGGCCTGTCTCTGGCCGTCGACCTGTCCTGCGAATTTACTATTTACTTTAGTGTTATTACTTTATTGATACTAGCTGTTATATAATTATTTTTTCTTCAGTGTTCAGTATCTAGGAATGTCCCACCCTTGTGATGGGTCTTAATTCGTTACACGAAGGTCCATCCTATTGGCTTATTATTGGTCTCGGGTGGGGGGCGTCAGTGCCCTGTCTTGATACTTCCTCCCCCGAACATTAGGGATTAAAGTTATTTTCACACATAGTGGGTCATTACCCTCCTTTGTTATATTGCATTTATATCCCACCAGCGAGCTCTTTCTACTTTTTTAGAGCTCAATCTTGGCAGCCGAGTATCCTACCTATTGGATACAACGTCTGCCTTTTTCTTTTTCTTTTTTGTCTCACTTTCTCTTACTCCCCTCCTCTCTTTGACCCCTGTTACAATACAACTGCAAGTTGACATCTCTGTATTCACAGACAGATAGATTCATTTATTTAATATTGTTTGTATTCAGTAATATATATTTCTATTTTTCTCTTTATATTCTTTCTTTCTGTTTCTCTTATCCATTCAAGCAGAGTCCGGGAACCCAGAGATCTCCAGCGAACTACTCCCTCTTTCGCTTCAACCATGCCGTTAACATGCTTGTCCATTAATGCCAAGGGGTTGAATACTCCCCAGAAGCGCTCTCATCTCCACAGATCTCTTAAAGCATTAAAAGGTGACGTGATTTTCTTACAGGAAACACACCTGAAATCGGACTCCCATCCCTCCCTGACATCTAAACAATTTCCCACGGCCTGGTACTCCAATCACACAGCAAAAAAACATGGGGTGGCCATACTAGTAAGAGGGTCCGTCCCCTTCCAATTCTTAGACTGTAAACGCGACAATGAAGGTCGTTATATAATGGTGAGAGGAAAAATTGGACACGAGGAGGTTACCTTGGCTAATCTATATTCTCCAAACACTGCCCAATCCAAATTCTTCCGCAAATTTTTTCACGACCTTTACTCGTATAGAAGAGGTAAGACGCTTGTCGGGGGGGACTTCAATATGGCTCTTACAGGCATAGACAGATCCGGCCCCTTGCGTAGTAGTCAAACCCTAAACTCCTCAGTATTACACAGGAGTATGGCCGAGGCTGGTTTGTTCGTTGTATGGCGTTTTCTCAATCCAACCGCCAGGGACTATACTTTTTATTCCACTCCGCACGATGTGTACTCTCGCATTGACATGTTTTTGAGTTGTGCACCTCTCTCCCGGACCGCTCGCTCTTCCTCGATAATTCCGCTTACATGGACTGACCACGCAGCATTAGCTGCGACATTTGACATTTTTGATATTCCTGACGGTAGACCGACATGGAGACTTAACGAGACGTTATTGAAGATCCCTAAGTTTCAGGACTTAATTAAAACAGAGCTTCGAGAATATTTTGAGGTTAATGTGGAAGGCGACTGCAGTGTAGCCACCATATGGGAAGCCCATAAGGCGGTCATCAGGGGATCTATTATTCAATTTGCATCCCGCCGTAAGAGAAACCGAGAAACACAAATTGCTCTGTTAACAAATAACATCGCAACATTGGATCAGGAACACAAACGCACACGCTCTAAAAAAACCCTAGCCGAACTTTCTAAAGCACGGGGTGACCTACAATTTCTTTTGGCGGAGGATATCGAGCGCTCACTTCGATGGGCTAACCAATCGTTTTACGATAAAAGTAACAAAGCACACACTCTGTTGGCTAACCGCTTACGTGCCAAAAAGGCTAACCAATGCATCCATACTATTAGACAACCCTCAGGTAACATCACTTACGACCCCCAAAAAATTAATAGTATCTTTTTTGACTATTATAAGACACTCTACAACCTTGACCCCCCCGTCCGACCCTTTAGCACAAACCAAACAGACACAACAATACCTAGATTCGTGTGCCCTCCCTCGTTTAGACGAGGAAACCAACTCTGCTCTCAATGCGGATATTTCTGCTGAGGAAATTGAAGCTGCACTAAAAACCCAGAAACCTTCTAAAGCACCTGGCCCGGATGGCTATCCGATGGTGTATTATAAAACTTTCGCCCCTCAACTCATTCCTCATATGGTCTCTTTGTTTAACAAGATATTACAGGGTACGCCTTTTCACACTGACTTCACAACGTCCCGCATTATCGTAATCCCGAAACCCGGAAAGGATCCCTCGCACTGCTCAAATTATAGACCCATATCCTTGATAAACACTGATCTCAAACTTTTTGCCAAAATATTGGCATCTCGCCTGAACGCTGTGTTGCCATCATTAATAGACCCTGACCAAGTGGGATTTGTTCCTGGCCGTCAGGCCTCGTACAACACCAGACGTATTGTTAATTTGATTCATCAAATAAACTCGTTGAAAACACCAGCGATTGCTTTGGCACTAGACGCCGAAAAGGCATTTGATCGCATCTCTTGGCCCTTTTTGCTTTCCACCCTATCTTCATTTGGCTTCCATGGTCAATTCATCACCGCAATAGCAGCTCTCTATTCCGACCCCTCATCTACGGTCCTGACCAATGGATTGAGCTCACCTCGAATTAGTCTGAAGAATGGTACTCGGCAGGGCTGCCCTCTTTCACCCCTACTTTTTGCTTTATGCATTGAACCTCTAGCGGCCCGAGTCAGACTTAATACTGACATAGGAGGTGTTACAGTGGGACAGAACTCGTACAAAATATCTTTATTTGCGGACGACGTGTTCTTGACTCTCACTAACCCCCTGATTTCTCTCCCTAATCTACAGAAAGAATTACTCCTATATGGTTCCCTCTCTGGCTACAAAATAAACCACACCAAATCTGAGGCCCTTACATTTAATGTTACATCCCATGCTCATTTGATTTTAACCTCCTCTTTCCCCTTTCTTTGGAGACCCTCAGCTATCAAATACCTCGGCATATTCATTACTAAATCCTACACCACCCTATATCAGGCTAATTATGTTCCTATGATTAAAACTATCACCCAAGACCTAGATAAATGGGACCGTTTATTCATTTCGTGGATTGGATGGATCAACGCCCTAAAAATGAATCTCCTCCCCCGTATTCTTTACCTATTTCAGACCATTCCGATAATGGTGCCCCGAGCGACTTTGGCTTCACTGCAGTCGCTGTGCAACAAATGTATTTGGGCTCACCGTAAATCTCGTTTAAGACGAACACTGTTGACTAAGAGTGCTACCTCAGGCGGTTTGGGTTACCCTGATCTTCAGGCATACTTTAACGCCTGTCACCTTAACCACATAGTGTCCTGGCATTCCCCCCAAGGGAACAGAAAATGGGTCGATATTGAGAATTCAATATATCAAGGTATCCCCCTTGACTCTCTTCTATGGCTCCCCAGGTCTTGCAGAACGGCCTCGGCCTATTTAGTCCCCACGATTAAATTCACCCTAGGATTGTGGGACAAAATCCGCAGCACCCACAATCTATCCTCATACCCCTCACCTCTAACACCTATTTGGGGTCACCCTGCCTTCCCCCCAGGCTGCGAACGAAGAATAGCGGCCCCATGGCAATCGCAAGGTGTCACGAGATTTATCCATGTTAAAGGCCACTCAGCACCGACCTCTTTTGGAGATTTTCATGAGCGCCTAGGTATCCCATCCTTGTGTCATTACCATTATATCCAAATTCTTAGCTTTCTCAAATCTCAGCTCAAAACTACCCCTTTGACATCACCCACCTCCTTTGAACATATGTGTCTACGTTCAATTGGCAAAAAGGGGAATATCTCAGCAATATACAACTCTATTCTGATTCCAGATCCCCCTGCCCGTGAACCCCACGAATTAGCTTGGGAATCAGATCTCTCCCATCCGTTGGAAGACGACCAATGGGAGGAAATTAGATCACGCATCGCTAAAGCTTCGATTAATGTTGCACTTAGGGAAACATGTTATAAGGTCTATACCAGATGGTATCTGGTCCCCTCCAGACTTCATTCCATTTTCCCCACGACATCAAACCTGTGTTGGAGACTCTGTGGAGAGGAGGGCACCTTTTTTCACATATGGTGGACTTGCCCCTCTATTCGCCCCTTTTGGAACACGGTTGGAGCACTCGTTGCTCAAACCTGTGGACATAACTTGGATCTCTCCCCTGAAATAGCTTTGCTTCACGCCCCCATACCGTCGTTACCCAAAACCCAAGACAAGCTTGCCATGCAATTTTGCATGGCGGCTAAATCTCTGATTGCTAAATCCTGGAAAGATCATAAACCACCCTCCAAGGCGTTACTGATGACCAAGATTAACTATATAGCCAGTATGGAATATATCACAAGCCTGAGGAATAACAATGTAGCCCAGTTCCATAACATCTGGTCTCCACGGTACCTCGCACGCTCTTTATTAATGCCCGGACTCTGCTAATACCTCTAATACCTTAGTTGTCTCCCCCTCTGTTTTCAACACAGTGGTCTGTTCCCCAACCTCTTGCTCTCTTATAGGTAACCTTCCTAACGTTCCCCCTCTATTAACATAAGTTTGCTTGCTTCTTCTCCCCTTTCCTCCTCTTTCTCTTTCCTGCCTCTACTCTTTATAAGAGTATACTCTGTTTTGGTATAGATTCTATACGATAACTGAAAAATAAAATGAGAATGATCGAGTATACGTCTGAAGGTACACAAGGAGCATACTGCTAATATAAGTCAGCCTATATTAACATAGAATTGTCTCTATTAGCCTGTTATGGTATGTAAAATTCTTGCCCTCGAGCTCAATACCCTAACCTGTACAACTTCGTTATTGTTACTGTTTTGACTACTGATCACTCTCAATAAAAATTCTAACTTTAAAAAAAATAAAAATAGCTACCCGTTACCTCTTATCACAGAGCTGTTTGACAGAGTTAGAGGGGCTTCCATCTTCACGAAACTGGATCTTCGCGGGGCTTACAACCTTATCAGGATTCGAAGTGGTGATGAGTGGAAAACCGCCTTCAATACTCGTGACGGCCACTATGAATATCTAGTGATGCCCTTCGGTTTAAGTAATGCCCCTGCCGTGTTTCAAAACTTTGCCAACGAAGTGTTTAGAGATCTCTTGTATAAATGTGTGGTGGTTTACCTCGATGACATCTTGATATTCTCCCGTGATTTAGTCTCTCATTGCCAACAGGTGAAGGAGGTTCTGCAACATCTTCGACGGAATCATCTGTATGGCAAATTGTCCAAATGCACATTTGAAGCTTCTTCAATATCTTTCTTAGGATACATCATTTCCGGAACAGATCTTCAAATGGATCCAGCTAAACTGGAAGCTATAGAAAACTGGTCTCTTCCAACAACACTCAAGTCAGTTCAACGCTTCATTGGCTTCGCCAGTTACTACAGAAAGTTTATTAAAGGCTTTTCCACGCTAATAGCTCCAATTACCTGCCTTACCCGGAAAGGGGGAAATCCTTCCCAATGGTCTGATGACGCACTGTCCGCTTTTCACAAAATAAAACAAGCTTTTATTTCAGCTCCTGTGTTACAGCAGCCGGATGTCAGTAAAGCCTTCATCTTGGAAGTGGACGCTTCAACGGTTGGCGTGGGCGCAGTCCTATCCCAGGTTGGCAGTGATGGTAAGACTCACCCCTATAGGTTTTTTTCTCGTAGGTTCTCATCTGCAGAAATGAACTATACCATCGGCGACCAGGAGTTGTTAGCAATCAAATTGGCCCTTGAAGAATGGAGGTATCTGCTGGAGGGTACGAGATTTCCTATTACCATCTACATGATTCACAAGAACCTTCTCTACTTGAAAGCCGCGCAGTGTCTGAATCCTCGGCAAGCAAGGTGGGCTCTATTCTTTTCTCGCTTTGATTTTAAGTTGATGTTTAGACCGGGTACACAAAATGTCAAAGCGGATGCTTTGTCTCGCTCCATGAGCTCAAACGAGGAATCCGCAGAACAGGCTGCTCGACCAGTATTAAATCCAGTGGTTTTCGCAGCTACAGGGATGTCGCAAGTCCCGCCTCCAGGCAAGATGTTTGTCCCTCCGGAGCTTCGTCCACACCTTCTGTCTTGGGCTCATACGTCCAAGTTTACTGGTCACCCTGGGGTTCTAAAGACTTTTAAGTTTCTGTCTCAAACGTATTGGTGGCCTCGTATGAAGGTAGATATTCAAGAGTTCATAGCTTCATGTTCCAAATGTGCTCAGCATAAAAATTCTCGTCAGGCTCCTGCAGGCCAATTGATTCCCAATTCCATTCCTAAGCGCCCCTGGTCTCATGTGTCGATGGACTTTATTTATGATCTCCCTCCATCCAAAGGGTATGACACCATCTGGGTAGTAGTCGATAGGTTTTCAAAAATGGCACACTTCATTCCACTCATGGGATTACCCTCTGCTCCAAAGTTGGCTCAGTTGTTTCTTCGTGAAATATTCAGGTTACATGGACTTCCAACAGAAATCATATCTGACCGAGGAGTACAATTTGTGGCCAAGTTTTGGAGGGCTCTGTGTTCAGCGCTACAGGTAAAACTGAAGTTCTCTACGGCCTATCATCCTCAAACAAATGGGCAGACAGAGAGGGTAAATCAAGAACTTGAGACCTATTTGAGACTGTATATCTCTTCTTCGCAGGATGACTGGGTAGAATTGTTGCCATGGGCGGAGTTTGCTCATAATTTCCGTTATCATACTTCAACTGACACAACTCCTTTTTTCGCAGTTTATGGCCAGCATCCTAGAGTACCGGATTTCCAAGAATTACCTGCCATAGATGTGCCTGCGGCTGCTTCTGCTCTCCAGCGGTTCGCTCAAATTTGGAAAGAGATCCATTCATCTCTTAAAAAAGTTTCTCAACGGTACAAAATGTTCGCTGATCGGAAGAGGCGAGCAGTTCATAGTTTGAAACCGGGCGATAAGGTCTGGTTATCTACCCGTAATCTCCGGCTCAGAGTCCCCTCAATGAAGTTTGCTCCACTGTTTATTGGACCTTTTCCAGTAGAAAGTGTTATTAATCCGGTGGTTTATAAGTTAAAACTGCCTGCTTTTTTGAAAATACCCAACTCATTCCATATTTCTCTCCTCAGACCACTAATTCTCAATCGTTTCCAGAGTACGCTTCCAGCAGCTCCAAAGGTACGAACTCATCGGGGCGTGGAATACGAGGTGGAAAAGATATTAGACTCTCGACATCGTTATGGTCATCTGCAATATCTCATTGACTGGTCTGGATATGGTCCTGAAGAGAGGAGTTGGGTCGACGCCACGGATGTACATGCTCCACGTCTGATCCAAGCCTTCCACAGACTCTTCCCTGCCAAGCCTCGTGGGTGTTCGGTGCCCACCCATAAAGGAGGGGGTACTGTCAGGAATCGGCGCTCTGCTACGTCTCACTTACCAGCGCGCTGGTGTGCAGGCCTCCGGAGGTCTTGTCCCCAGTTGCGGCTGCATGGGTGTAGTAACCGCGAGCTTTCTATTTCACATTGCTGAGTACTCCTGAGTCTGGTCCTGTGTGGGTTTTGCGGCGTGCCGATGTCCAGCCTGTGTGGACGTTACCATGACACCTGCACGCAGCTGATTCTGATGTTCAATCCAGCTTGTATCTCCGCCTGCAGTTTGTGTCCAATCACTGCTGGGCGGGAGGTATAACTTCCAGCTTGTGGCTCTCTCACATTGCCTCGGACAACAAGTCACACACCGTGTGCCTTAGTTCTTCTGGTTCCTGTTTCCAGCGATCCCCGTTGTTACTTCCATTTGTTCCAGTCTTCATTCGCACAGCTCTCCTGTTAACTCCGGACTCCAATTCCATCCAGCCACAATCACCAGCAGCAGAGACTCTCCTCGGGTGTTCGTATTACCATCTCACTTGTACACTGGCTATCTGTATTCCATCTGTGCATTTCAGCAGTATTACTATTGATGGCTTAGAGACTGTTTCCTGCTTGAGCCTAGTAAGCTATCTGGACTTGTGTGCTTTATAGAGACTGAGTGTTTCTTATACATACCGGAGTTCTGCCTTTCAAGTTACTTTATCTTACGTTATACTGAGACTGTGTGCTATCAAGTTCTATTGGACTTTAGTTATATCATCTGCCTTCAGTTTTGTTGTTTCACATTTCATTTGCAAGAGACCTCAGCTATTTAAATCCAGTTATCAACCATTGTCATTCCATTACCGGTTTTCTGTTTACACTGTGTTATCCGATCTGCTCAGTAACAATAAAACATCAGCGCCTATTCGCAGGACTATTATATTGCCTCCACGTTATATCCATCAGACCAACACTGACCCACTAGCGCCCCCGCCGGGGACAGACAAACCTAGAGACCTGACACCAAACTAGCAGGTCACTCACTTCACCCGCTGGGTGAAATGAGCGCCCCCCGTCTCCCCCCGCACGCTCAGCACACATCGCGCTGTGCTGAGCGGGGGGGAGAGATGTGTGCTGAGCGAACCGCTCAGCACACATCTCTCCCCAAATCTGCCCATGAATACGGCCCTATAGACGGCCCTATAGACCACAGGCTGATCACTGTGTGAAAAAAAGAAAAAGTTAGAAAAAAAGTAATACTTACCTGTACCCAGGGACTGGTAATACAGTATTTAAACTGGTGATGGCAGCCAGTCATCTGATCGCTGTGCTCCTGCTGTGCCACCTGGTGCTGTAAAATGGTGCTGTGAAGCCGGCATCTCCCTTTATAGCAACAGGGGTTACAGCGGAGCACAGGAACAAATGACTGGCTGCCCTCCCAGATTACCGATAAGATGTCCTGGCTGCAGGAAAAGTCGTAGAAACTCTCGCGCGGGATAGCTGGCAGTGGTGGCACATGCACAGATACAAACTCATGGTATTTTTCACAAAAAATACCCTGAGAAGTGCTGTAAGAGGACTCGCAGGGACAGAGCTTTCTTACAAGCTCTGTCCCTGCTTGCGATATTTGAATATCTTCTTGCAAAGTATTTAAATATCACATTGCAGATTTGGGGTAAAGTCTATGCCTTCTAACTTTACTACTATGTGTTGTTGATCAGCAATGAGCAAAGATAGAACATCATATCCAAAGCCACAGAGCACAGCGTGCACCATTGGGGGAGGAGTGGGGGAAGTAAAGAACAGGGATAGCAAAGTAGAGAGGGGCCTACAGAGACAAGAGTGCGACCACATATTAGAGAAGCTAATCAACTTGCAGATGACTGGTGTTTTAATGCAAAATTAGACATAAGTATAAAGTATTTTTTCAAAATATGCAATGAAGTTTATTTATTGCCCACATGGGGTCTAGCTACAACTAACCAATCAGATCAGCTTTCTCATCTTTAACCAATCACAATGGAGCTGCTCTGGATTGAATCATTTTCTATGCACATTTTCCTTCAACTTCTTTAATACAAACTCTACATGAAGATCAAATGCCTAGGGTAGCATTCACTTTTAATATAGCATTGATTCAATGTGCTTCAGTCACTAGCTGACTGATCGCTGTGTATAGATTGTGGCCTCTCAACAGTACTATAGTATTCATGCTCCTTAGAGGGTGTGTGGTACAGAATGTTGACATTCAGAATGTCGGCTTTGCTATTATGTTGTCATGTGAAATGTGAACATTGACAGAATATCTACATTGTTAATGTTGATAGTAAGTTGGCACAGTGTTTTCGGGTGACTGTAGTCCTTACTGTAACAATCACTATAACTGCAGCCTAATCCTAACCCCATAATCTACCTTCGACATCTGATTGATGATATTATGAATGATGTACATGTCAACATTCTGAATGTCGACATTTTGCCCATGTCGGCAGTGCCGTAACTAGGCATGTTAGTGCTGTGTGCAAGAAACGGCATTGGCGCCCCCCCCCCCCATGCAAGATAGGGGCAGTGCGCGCTGTAGGTGCGCAAAAAATATATAGGGACGTGGCTTCATGGGAAAGGGGCGTGGCCACAAAATAATACCAATTCATACTACGGTGCACACATTATTCAAATTATGCTGCACAGTAGCGCTACTACACCAGGTAGAGCCCTTTTTACATATTACGGCAGACAGTCCCCCTTTTACACATTACGGCAGACAGCGTCCCCTTTTCACACATTACGGCAGAAAGTACCCCTTTTTACACATTACAGCAGACAGCGTCCACCTTTTACACATTACAGCAGACAGAGTCCCCTTTTTACACATTACGGCAGACAGCGTCCCCTTTTTACACATTATGGCAGACAGTGTCCCACTTTTTACACATTATGGCAGACAGCATGCCCTTTTTACACATTACGGCAGACAGTGTCCCCCTTTTTACACAATACGGCAGACAGCGTCCCCTTTTGACACATTACGGCAGACAGCGTCCCCTTTTTACACATTACAGCAGACAGCATCCCCCTTTTTACACATTACGGCAGACAGCGTTTCCCTTTTTTTACACATTATGGAAGACAGCATCCCCCTTTTAACACATTACGGCAGACAGCGTCCCCTTTTTACACATTACGGCAGACACCGTCCCCCTTTTTACACATTACGGCAGACAGCGTCCCCCTTTTTACACATTACAGCAGACAGCATCCCTTTTTACATATTACGGCAGACAGGTCCCCCTTTTTACACATTACGGCAGATAGTCCCCCTTTTTACACATTACGGCAGACAGCGTGCCCCTTTTTACACATTACGGCAGGCAGCATCCCCCTTTTTACACATTATGGCAGACAGCGTCCCCTTTTTACACATTGTGGCAGGCAGCATCCCCTTTTTACACATTGTGGCAGACAGAATAGATAGATAGATAGATAGATAGATAGATAGATAGATAGATAGGCAGACAGATAGATACTTACCATTCCTCCCCGCTGGCAGTCAGGCCCCTCGGTGCTGGTAGATCCCGGGCAGGGGAAAAGGAGGAGGAGGGAGGGGGACTGGAGCCGCAGCAGTGCTATGTAATTGGTAGAGGCGCCACTGCAGCAGTCCCCTCTCCTTCCGTATTGGCTGGCCGCCGCTGTGAATGCTGGGATGAGGGAAGCGCATCCCAGCATTCACAGCAGCGCCAGGCAGCCAATGCGGAAGGAGAGGGGACTGCTGCAGCGGAGCCTCTACCAATTACATAGCGCCGCTGCGGCTCCAGTCCCCCTCCCTCCTCCTCCTACTCCCCTGCCTCTGGCGCTGCTGCTCTCCTCCAGCGTGGCACACGGGCGCACACAGCACAGAACAGGTAGCTTGCAGTGAGTCAATTTGACTCATTACAAGCCACTGGCCGTTGTGCCCTCAGGGCAACTGCGCTGTGTGCCAGGCACACCTGGCACACACGTAGTTACGGTGCTGCATGTCGGTATTCATATGTTGACATTCTGAATGTTGACATAATGACTGTAAACACTTTAGAGAGTGCTAACAGAATTTGGAGGGTAACTAATGCATTATATCAGAGGTTCCCAAACGCGGTCCTCAAGGCACCCCAATAGTCCAGGTTTTAGGTATATCCATGGCTCAGCACAGATGGTTAAATCAAATTGACTAAGGTGCTAACTAAATCACCTGTGTTAAAGCATAGATACATTTAAAACCAGGACCGTTGGGGTGCCTTGAGGTTTTAGAACCTCTGTATTATATACTGCACATATAGTATCAACCTCTTTGTTACAAATAGTGGGCTTAGCCTTAAACATTCATTCATTGCTGTATCCAAACCTCCCTGCAGACTTACTCAGTGATTACCTTTCACCTGGCTGCTCAACTGGTCAGCCAGACCTATGAGCTGAAACCATTCTCTTTATTAACCAGCCTCAGAGATCAGCTCATTACCTAAACAACTGTGTTCCTTCCAAGGATCGTTCTAGGCTCAAGTGTATCCTGTGATCATTCTCCAGGGACTACTCTGCTTCTCCGTGTCCTGCTGCTGTTACCTGCATTTCCACCAGCTGCTGTAATTCCATCTATCAGCACTGCAGCTCCCACGCTGAAGGCATTCAGTAAACTTTATGCTACCGCTAAGTTATCATCCATCAGCGCTGCAGCTTCCATGCTGCATACTGACTAACTTCCAGTAATCTTGCCATCAGCACGGCCTGTGTACTGCGGGTCATTCCATCTGCTGCTATACTCAACGCATACCATCGGCGTCAGGGGCAAAGGCAGGATTTACTGGGGGGGAGGTTCCGTATTGAATACCTATACGAACTGTAGCATACCACACACATACAAATTGCACATACACATTGCACACACATACATAGCACAACGTACAAAATACACATTGTGCACAAATACATAGTGCACCATACAAACATAGACATTGCACACAGATAAATAGCACACCATGCACACACATGCATACATTCATACACATTGCACACTTGAAATAGAACACATATACATACATACACATTGCCAGGGGCAAATGCAGGATTTACATACTGTAGCATACCACACACATACACATTGCACATATACACATTGTACATACATACATACACAGTGCACACACATAAATAGCACACCATACACACATACACTTGCATGCACGAACATAGCACACCAAACACACCATACACTTGCATGCACATACTGTACATTACATATCATACACACATATCACATCATGCATACACAATTACATAGCATACTGTAGCACACCACACATCTTTAACTCGAAAACACACATGCAGGTAGATAAATACAGCCGACACCCCCCCCACACACACACACACAAACCACACACCTGTGGCTCTGGTACAAAGCACCATTGAAACCAGTGAGTGACCCAGCGGCAACTGCCAGTGGGAGGAACAGCGGGAACTGCCAGTGGGAGGAACAGCGCGCTGCCACTGCAGCTCTCTAACAGTCAGCCGGCATGACTCTGTGTCAGTTGACACAGCAGAATGCACTCCGCTCTGCTCCATCTCCCACACCCAACAAAAGTACATTGGTGCATTGCGGCGATAGATCGACGGGCAGGGGGGATTTCCAGGTACTGAGAAACCCTACCTACGTCCATTCTACGTCCAGGCTGACTACTTCCTTGGGCTGTGCTACCAAGCATTGCTCTGTGGTTCACTCAGGTTAATTGGTTAATCGGTTCCATTTCAGTATCCTTGCATATCACCAGTTCATGGTTCCTGTGGGTCACTAGTGTGCTTAATCTCCTGTAAAACCTATGAAAGCAAATAACATCAAGCCTCCCCATCTTCTGTACGTTTCAGATCATACCTAGGGTCCCGACCCAGATCTAAAGTATTCCAGAACTGTGACACTTACAGTGGCAAATGCAGGATTTCTAGAGGGGGGTTTATCAAATGTCAATCTCCCACTCTGCAGAATGTTTGAGCAAGTGCGGGAGCCTGGGGGAGTGGCAGAAGAACCTAGTACTGACCCTGGACATTAATGTAAACATTGGTCTAGTTTTTATACTCTGGATACTGTATGGAGTACAGTATTAATATTTATCACTATAGATTGTCTATACTAGTATAGGCTGTATCAAACAAAGTGGTCAGGAAAAGCATAACCATACTGTACCATAATAAATAAATAAATAAATAAATAAATTAATTAATTAATAAATACACAAATATAATAGAACCAGTACTGCACACATTTTCCCACCTCGTGGTAAGGTTCCTGTCTCTTTTTCCTGATAGCTACTGTCTGGTCCAGTGTAGGGATTGAGGACTCATATCCACACACACAGCAAACTTGGTAGAAGAAGCAGCTGCCACTGGGCATGTGCAGCAGACCTGCTCTGTCCCTTACACTGCATGATTTGCCAGCTGTTCTAGTAATAATCATATTATATACCATTGCTATTGTTGTCATAATGTGAGCCACTTGCCAAGAGGAGGGTGGTTTCCGTGCAACCGGAACCCCCCCTGCGCTTGCCTATGACTTATAGTTAAAAACATTAAAATTTCTCCAAAGGTGTGGAGCCTTGGCTACTGGAGCATGCATTTGCTAAAGTGCCATCTCCTAAAGTTCCATCCTCTGAATTTTGCCAAAAGAGGCATGGTGCCAGCATACGAGGTTATGTTAAAGTGGAAAAAAAATCATGAATGGTCTCCTGAAATTCTCATTTGCTGGAATACATGCAGAAATTATTATTTTAATATATGTTTTGATTTTACAGTTAGAGAGACAGCGCAGAGGTGGGCATGATGGGAACTAGCAGAAGGATATAGGTAGCGGAGGAGGTAGGGGGAGAACTGGTTGAGGGCCATGACGTCATCTCCAGATACAGGGGAAAAGAAAAGTTGGTAAGATGGATAGGGAGGGATGGTGGGGTGCTGAGGGTCTGGTGGGGTGTGATGCCCTAATTTATGGAGTCAAATTTGGATGTGAAGTAGGTTGTAAAGTCAGGGGCAGAGAGTGAGGAGGGGAGTCAAGGTGGGGCTTAGCAGAGGAGAGAGTTGAAAGTGTCGAGAAGACGCCAGGTGTTTGAGAACTGGGAGGAGATGAGGGGCGGGATATAATGAAGTCCGAGTTCGGTGGCTGTGCAGGATGCTGGCGAACGCAGATGTTTTTTTTAAAGGGGCAATCATGTAAAAGGTATGGTTTAGCCTTGTACATGATTGCCCCTTTATAAAAATGCCTGAGCTCGGCTGACATCCCACATGACTGCCAAACTCAGACTTCATTACATCCCGCCCCAGGTTCTTGAAATACCAGAGATGGAAAGGGCAGCATTGTAGGATGTGGGCATAAATTTGAAATGAAGGAAGTCTGTCTTAGAGCGTGATTTCCTACACAGCAGTCTGTGAACACTATTGCAGATATCTGGTGAATTTGGAATGCCAGTGAAGTGTTGATCTGCAAGGGTGAGTTGTGGTTGCCGGCACAACAGAGTCAAAAGCAGAAGTAAGGGAGGCATTGAATAGGAAAGTAGTTTTTTTAGGACAGGAGAGAGAGAGAATAGGAGAGAGAAGTAAGTCGAGCCGGGTGGATAAGGAAACAGTGCTGATGGACTCAATGTTACACTCAGTGATAGTAGCCTTAGGAGGCAGAGATGGATAAGCAGAGAGGGATAAGTTAAAAAAAAGATATAGGTTTATACAATAAATATAACCATGAGATTGATCAAATCACGTAGTATAGAGACATATCATTACTAGCAGTCAGACTGATGATTACGGACTAGACGATCAGCTCCCGGCTACATTAATGATGACGAATCGGCACAACTGTGGCATCAACAGAGTTAACAATGGTACTAGGTCCTCTCTATACACCGAGGCAATCTAGTTTAATGGACTTTGGCACGTAATTAAATTTGAATATCCCGTGAGCTAAGCGGATTGATAGCTGGCTACATAAATTGACTCCATTTCCTGTGCCTCTGCTTACCTTGACAAAGTTATTTAGTAAACATACATAGGACCCGCTGGGCTTCCTACGTGTCGGCTTATTATAACTGAACAAATTTATCTATATATATATCTATGCTCATCCGATATATGTCCAGTTAGATAACTATGTATATGTCATTTAGACATCAAACGATATACAGGGGCACTAACGGACATCAGTTAAATACAGCTGGAGACATATGATGCAGTCCTGTATATGAATACTATATCAGACCCGCTGAGTGTCCTATATGCCTACTTATTGTACAACTAATTACATGCTTTTGAGCCACCAAGTAACATATGTGCATAATAATAGGGGTTATCAATTAGCATCAGTCAAACATAGCGGGGGATATATGTTATAATCCTGCATATGTGTAGTATAATATTGATATCTCTAGGTACAGCAAACGGCACCAGCACACACGGGGCAATGTACAAAGAGGGGTATCAATCAATGAACATCAATAAAATATAGTTGGAGATATACGCTTTATTTCCACGTGTAGATATTATTATACAAGACCTACTGGGCGTCCTATGTACATGTTCATTTTATAATTGAGTGGATGTTCCCGGGACATAGGATGGCAAGTGCACACAGCAGACAGGGGCCATCAATAATAGCAATTAAATCTAGTGGGGGACATAGGGTACAACCTATCATATATGTACCGTAGTACTGATGCCTCCTTTCATTTAGGTGCAGCAATCTGCACCATGATACACGAGGCAGGGTACAAACATTAAAACATTACTGAAAATACGAACTCAGTACACTGGTGAAATTATAGTATGGAGGTGACACTCGGGGTGATAAATTGATTGGACTGCAGCAGTTTACATCACTGTGATTTGTGTGTGCTATAACATAAACAGCAATTGATACATCCCGTTACAATTACTAGAGTCACCCTATATGGTGTAGGCTAGAATATTAAAATGTGATTAATATATTAAAATTACTGACACAGTTTGTGACAAACCACTATACTCCATAATTTTTCTTTGACGTCCTAGTGGATGCTGGGTACTCCATAAGGACCATGGGGTATAGACGGGCTCCGCAGGAGACTGGGCACTCTTAAAAGAAAGATTAGGTACTATATCTGGTGTGCACTGGCTCCTCCCTCTATGCCCCTCCTCCAGACCTCAGTTAGTATCTGTGCCCGGCCAGAGCTGGATGCACCCTAGGGGCTCTCCTGAGCTTCCTAGAAAAGAAAGTATTTGTTAGGTTTTTTATTTTCAGTGAGATCTGCTGGCAACAGACTCACTGCTACGTGGGACTGAGGGGAGAGAAGCGAACCTACCTGCTTGCAGCTACCTTGGGCTTCTTAGGCTACTGGACACCATTAGCTCCAGAGGGATCGAACACAGGCCCAGTCCTCGGTCGTCCGGTCCCGGAGCCCCGCCGCCGTCCCCCTTGCAGAGCCAGAAGAACGAAGAGAAGTTGAAAATCGGCGGCTGAAGACTCCGGTCTTCATTAAGGTAGCGCACAGAACTGCAGCTGTGCGCCATTGCTCCCTTAGCACACCACACACTCCGGTCACTGATGGGTGCAGGGCGCTGGGGGGGGGGGGGGGGGGGCGCCCTGGGCAGCAATTAGATTACCTTACTTGGCGAAAAGCACATAATACAGTCTGATAAACTGTATATGGGCATTAACCCCCTCCATTAAAGTACATAAAAGGACAAAAGCCCGCCGCTGAGGGGGCCGGGCCTTCTTCCTCAGCACACCGGCGCCATTTTCTCTTCTCAGCTCAGCTGGAAGGAAGCTCCCCAGGCTCTCCCCTGCAGTATCCTGGTACACAAAGGGTAAAAAAGAGAGGGGGGGCACATAAATTTAGGCGCAAAACTGTGTATATAAGCTGCTATAGGGGAAAAATCACTCAGTATAGTGTACATCCCTGTATTATATAGCGCTGTGGTGTGTGCTGGCATACTCTCTCTCTCTGTCTCTCCAAAGGGCCTGGTGGGGGAACTGTCTTCAAATAGAGCATCCCCTGTGTATGTGGTGTGTCGGTACGCGTGTGTCGACATGTCTGAGGTAAAAGGCTCCTCTAAGGAGGTGATAGAGCGGATAAGTGTGTGGGAGGGTGTCTCCGTCAACAACGCCGACACCTGGTTGGATATGTGTAAGTGCTGAGGTTGCACAAAAGGTTAGGGAACAGAAAGGAAATCTACCCTGGTCTGTCCCTATGTCACAGAGTTCTTCAGAGTCTCTCTATGCTCACTATCCAAAATAACAAAGTATCGACACGGAGTTTAACTCCACTGTCGACTACGATAATGCAAAGTTACAGCCAAGAGGGCTAAAAGATATTCAATATATGATTATTGGAATAAAAGATGATTTGCATATCACTGATGACTCATCTGTCCCTGACACGAGAGTACACATGTTAAGGGGAAGAATGCTGAGGTAAATTTCCCTCCTCTCATGAGGAAAAAGAGCGGGAATCTCCAGACAAGAGACTGCAGCTTCCCACAAGAGATTTCTCAGGCTGTATCCTTTCCCCACTAGGGCCAGGATGTGTTGAGAATCTTCCCCTTGGGTGTCCTGTTTGCACTAGCTATTCTCAGGGATCCTGCAGATAGTGTGCACATTCTAGTATACTACCCAGACCGGCGATTGTGTCGGCATGGGTTTATAGCGCTGTGGCAGCGTGGACAGGTACCTTATCAGCAGAGATTGAGACCCTAGTATGCATATAAATATTTTAAGATGCTGTCTTAAGTGATAGATATATAATTATAAAGCATGCCCAAAGGGACATGAGTATACTGGGTCCTAGAGACAAAAGCTATGTCGATTTCTGCTTGACGTGTCCTGTAGAATATACATTGGACAGATGATGCCGACTTAAGAGGCATATGGAAGGCTGAGGATTGTGTGGAGAAAGGTTCTCGGGCCTGGTCTCCACAGCTATAGCTGGTAATTCTGATATTTTGCCTTATATTCCTGCACAGCCTAGGAAAGCACGACATTATTAAATGCAGCTTTTCGAATAAAGAAACAAGAAAGTCTGAGGTGCGTCCTTTCTTGTCAGAGCCGGGGGCAGAGGAAAGAAGCTGTACAACACAGCTAGTCCCCAGGAACAGAAGTCCTCCCCGGCCACTACAAAAATCCACCGCATGTCGCTGGGGCTCCACAGGCGGAGCTAGGCCCGGTGGGGACACGCCTTCGTAAGTTCAGCCACAAGTGGGTTCACTCCCTGTTAGATCCCTGGGCAATAGATATTGTATCGCAGGGATACAGACTGGACTGTGAAAAGATGCCCCCTCACCGAGGACCCGGCGGGCTTCCCCCCAAGAGGGAGCCAGTGTTAACTGCAATTCGTAAATTGTATCTTCAACAGGTGGTGGTCAAGGGTCCCCTCCTTCAACAAGAGGGTGTTATTATTCGACCATGTTATAATCCCGAAACCAGACGGTTCGGTTAGACCCATATTGAATTAAAATCCCTGAACATATACCTGAAAAGGTTCAGGTTCAAGATGGAATCGCTAAGAGCGGTCATTGCAAGCCTGAAATGAATCGGGACATAAGGGATGCATACCTTCGTGTCCCCATTTATCCACCTCATCAGGCGTACCTCAGAATTGCGGTACGGGATTGTCATTACCAATTTCACCAAGGTAATGGCGGATATGATGGTGCTCCTGCGGAAGCAAGGTGTCACTATTATCACATACTTGGATGATCTCCTCATAAAAGCGAGATCAAGAGAGCAGTTGCTGGACAGCGTATCACCTTCTCTGGAAGTGAAACGGCAACACGACTGGATTCTATATATTCCGAAGTCACAGTTGGTTCCTACAGCTAATCTGCCTCGCCTAGGCATGATCCTAGACACAGACCAGAAGAGGGTTTATCGCCCGATAGAGAGAGCTCAGGAGCTCATGACACTGGTCAGGAATCTATTGAAAACCAAAACAGGTGTCAGTGCATCACTGCACTCGAGTCCTGGGAAGGATGATGGCATCATACGAGGCCATCCCCTTCGGCTGGTTCCATGCAAGGACAATGGAACTTACTGGACAAGTGGTCCGGATCACATCTTCTGATGCATCGGTTAATCACCCTATCCCCCAGGGCCAGGGTGTCTCTCCTGTGGTGGCTGCGGAGTGCTCACCTTCTCGAGGGCCTCAGATTCGGCATTCAGGACTGGGTCCTGGGGACCACAGATGCAAGCCTCCGAGGGTGGGGGGCAGTTACACAGGGAAGAAAATTCCAAGGTTTGTGGTCAAGCCAACAGACTTGCCTTCACATCAATATCCTGGAACGAAGGGCCATATACAACGCCCTAAGTCAAGCGGAATTCCTGCTTCGCGACCAACCGGTTTTGATCCAGTCAGACCGCAGGGGCTCATGTAAACCGCCAGGGCGGCACAAGGAGCAGGGTGGTGAGGGTAGAAGCCACCAAAATTCTTCGCTGGGCGGAGAATCAAGTAAGCGCACTGTCAGCAGTGTTCATTCCGGGAGTGGACACGACCTCCACCCGGGAAAGTGGTGACTTCATCAGGAAGTCTTCACGCAGTTTTGCAAATTGATGGAAACTGCCTCAGGTGGACTACATGGCGTCCCACCTCAATAAAAAGATAAAAAAGGTTTTACGCTGGGTCAAGAGACCCTCAGGCGATAGCTGTGGTCGCACTAGTAACACCGTGGGTGTTCCAGTCGGTCTATATATTCCCTCCTCTTCCTCTCAGACCCAAGGGCTGAGAATTGTAATAAACGGAGGAGTGTGAACAATATTCTTTGCTCCGGATTGGCCAAGAAGGACTCGGTACCCGGAACTGCAAGAAATGCTCTCAGAGGACCCATGGCCTCTGCCTCTCAGTCAGGACATGTTGCAACAGGGACCCTGTCTGATCCAGGACTTACCGCGGCTGCGTTGGACGGCATGGCGGTTGAACGCCGGATCCTAGCGGAAAAGGGCATTCCGGATGCAGTTATTCCTACGCTGATAAAGGCTAGGAAAGACGTGACAGCAAGACTTTTTCACTGTATATGGCGAAAATAGGTTGCTTGGTGTGTGGCCGGGAAGGCCCTACAGATGAATTCCAGGGGGGTCGATTCCTGCACTTCCTACAGTCAGGAGTGACTATGGGCCTAAAATTAGGATCCATAAAGGCCAAGATTTCGGCCCTATCCCTTTTTCTCTCAAAAAGAACTGGCTTCACTGCCTGAAGTTCGGACGTTGTTACAGGGGTGCTGCATATTCAGCCCCTTTTGTGCCTCCAGTGGCACCTTGGGATCTTAACGTGTGTTGGATTCCTAAAATCCCACTGGTTTGAGCCACTTAAGACCGTGGAGCTAAAATATCTCACGTGGAAAGTGGTCATGCTTTTGGCCTTAGCTTGGACTAGGCGTGTGTCAGAATTGGCGGCTTTGTCATGTAAAAGCCCATATCTGATCTTCCATATGGAAAGGGCAGAATGGAGGACTCGTCACTAATTTCTCCCTAAGGTGGTATCAGCGTTTCATTTGAACCAACCTATTGTGGTGCCTGCGGCTACTAGGGACTTGGAGGATTCCAAGTGGCTGGACGTAGTCTGGGCCCTGAAACTTTATGTTTCCAGGACGGCTAGAGTCAGAAAAACTGACTCGCTATTTATCCTGCATGCACTCAACAAGCTGGGTGCTCCTGCTTCAAAGCAGACTATTGCTTGCTGGATCTGTAGCACGATTCAGCTTGCACATTCTGCGACTGGACTGCCGCATCCTATATCAGTAAAAGCCCATTCCACGAGGAAGGTGGGCTCTTCTTGGGTGGCTGCCCGAGGGGTCTCGGCTTTGCAACTTTGCCGAGCTGCTACTTGGTCGGGTTCAAACACTTTTGCAAAATTCTACAAGTTTGATACCCTGGCTGAGGAGGACCTTGAGTTTGCTCATTCGGTGCTGCAGAGTCATCCGCACTCTCCCGCCCGTTTGGGAGCTTTGGTATAATCCCCATGGTCCTTACGGAGTACCCAGCATCCACTAGGACGTCAGAGAAAATAAGAATTTACTCACCGGTAATTCTATTTCTCGTAGTCCGTAGTGGATGCTGGGAGCCCTTCCAAAGTGCGGACTCTCTGCAATACATGTATATAGTTATTGCTTAACTAAAGGGTTATTGTATGAGCCATCTGTTGAGAGAGGCTCAGTTATTGTTCATACTGTTAACTGGGTATAGTTATCACGAGTTGTACGGTGTGATTGGTGTGGCTGGTATGAGTCTTACCCTGGATTCCAAATCCTTTCCTAGTAATGTCAGCTCTTCCGGGCACAGTTTCCCTAACTGAGGTCTGGAGGAGGGGCATAGAGGGAGGAGCCAGTGCACACCAGATATAGTACCTAATCTTTCTTTTAAGAGTGCCCAGTCTCCTGCGGAGCCCGTCTATACCCCATGGTCCTTACGGAGTACCCAGCATCCACTACGGACTACGAGAAATAGAATTACCGGTGAGTAAATTCTTATTTTATAGATCAAAGCACTTCACATGCTTACTTTACAAATAACGAAACAGTATTATAAATAGGGAGTTAAATAGACTGTGTGTATCTAATGTGCTATAAATAATACAAATATTATAGGTGTAAATTGAATATTATTGGTGAGATCATTGTATTTGTCATCCAACACAGTGATAATCCAACATTGATAATAAGCACTGATATCGTATTCATTTAATATTTGGTACAGTAACATCCCCTTGTTTGACTGTTATTTGGAATTAAAATATAATATAACTTCATTAAAGTACTGTAGAAGTTCTATTACTATCTGCACCCTAAGACAATTTATAACTCCTATTTGAGTATCAGCCAGTACACTAAGCCATTAATATATGTGTGATTTTAATGAACAAACATGTCATATATCACTTTGCTCTTAAGTAATGGATGTGGGGCCACAAGTAAATTAAATAAATAAATACATTTATGATATACCACCTATTATGTTTTTTGTTATTATTGTTTGTGGTACCACAAATGGGATTTTACAACAAGGTCTGACACTGACAGGTGAGAGACCTTTAAATAGAGGTATATCTTGTAAAGTCCTGACACTATAAGTGAGAGGAATTTCGGAATATGTATTGCCTAACAATAAGAAATTATGGAGAGTTTCGGAGATTATACTCCTTAATGCAAATGTACCTGACACCATAAGTGAGAGGTTAATTACATATAGACCTGACACTATAAGTGAGAGGAATTCAGGTGTACCTAGAATATATACTCCCCAATAACAAGGATTTTTTGGCAATATATTCCTGAATATGATCATACCTGACACTTTATGTGAGAGGTAATTAATTCCATCATATACCCTGCATTATGAAGGACAAGTAATTTTAAGCATTTAACTAAACCTTCTTCCCATAAGAATAAATACTTTCGATATGATAATCGTTAATATCTTAATGTTATAAATGAGGGAACATAGAGACGTTTTGAAAATGTAATCTTTGAGATACATTACATTACAACGGGACTGATACTGTGGACTTACAGGATTATAACCTTTCAGCATAAGACTGTCAGGCGACCTATATAAGAGTAATTACTGTTCAAGGCAATTTGCCCAATACTCTGGATGAGCTTGATAAGGCAATATTTCAGTTAATTTATAACTGAAACACTGTCGAAAATCGGATATTTAGTATCATTTGTTTATTCCAATACAGTGAAGAAAACAGACACAAATAAAATTGTTTTTAAACATTTATTATACTTTTATTGTTTTTCTTCTTTATTACTCACAGTGTTGTCAAATCTTTACACCACTTTCAATACATGTTTTTTAATATTTCGCATAGAGTTTATCCTGGAGAATCATGACAATCAGTAAATATCTACTATTTAATGAATCAATAAAAGGTAAGTTTTAGACTTCAGTGCACCGGAAACCGATCCTTTCTCTCTTCCTTTTTGTTCTTTCCCTACATTAACATGATCTGTGGTAGCACCCTCAATCTTTGAATGTTAATATGATAAATCAATGATAATTACTCTTACTTATGATACATCAATGATAATTACTTATTAATTACTCTATTCAATAACAGAGATATTTTTCCCTGTGCAACGGTTATCCCCTTCCCCTTTTCCCTCTATCATATGGACTCAATGTTACACTCAGTGATAGTAGCCTTAGGAGGCAGAAATGGAGAAGCAGAGAGGGATAAGTTAAAAAAAGCAGGTGATGGCCTGAGAGGAGGAATTGGAGTAATCAGAAATATCCCAATGGTGAGTGAAGAGGCAGAGGATTTAGTGGTGATATCAATTGGGATGTTGAAGTCACTTAATATAACAGAGGGAATATCTGAAGAGAGGGAGCCAGCAAGCATAATTGTTGAGGAATTTGGAGAACCAGGGATACAGTAAATGACAGCTACCCAAAGGTGAACAGGTTGGAAGAGGTGTATGAGAGGACCTCAAATGTAGAGAATGAAAGAGATGGTTCTGAGGGTATGAATTGGTAGGATTAACAGAGATAGAAGAACCCCAACATCACCACCACGGCAACCCCTGGGTCGGGGTGTGTTGTAAAATATGAGGCCCCCAGAGGAAAAAGTAATGGGAGAAGTGGTGTCAGAGGTGGAACTACAGGTTTTAGTAATGGGTAGGACATTCGAGGAGTTGGAGATGAAAAGGTCATGGGTGGGGACCAGTTTACTACAGATACATCTAGCATTCCAGACGGCACAGGATGGAGAGAGTTTGTTGGAGAGATGTAAATGAGATTATCAGGGTTGTTGTAGCATTCAGGTGAGATTAATTTTGAGGGCAGGGATAAAGACATTGTAGTGATGGTGCGGGCTCCTGAGCTAGGAAGGGGACCTCCAGAGGTGGGCAGGGAGGGAGTTTAGTGTGATGTGGATGTTGGTGAGGTGACCGGGAGAGGAAGGAGCAGGGCTTAGTGGTAGGATAGTAGGACCATGGTGGGGGAGACATGAATGAAAGTGGGGTAATGGGTGAGGAGGGGAATTGAAGCAGAGGGCAGGAAGGCAGACAGAGGAGAGAGCAGGAGGAGGAGTTGAAGTAATCTAGTGTGAAGGATAGTTTTAGGAATAAGGGGCAAAATAAAGGATGAGGTGGACAGTGAGTGATAATAGGGTAGGAAAACTGGAATTAGGAATAGAGGCTGTATGAGATATACAGAGCAGTAGATTTGCAGAAATGTAAGTGATAGTACAGTACAGTGTTGGTAAATCTGGTTAAATTTAAGAAGCATGGTGTCTACACTGTATAGGAAATGTACAGGCCATTTCTGGGCAGAGACTGGGAGGTGGCTATTTAGATATCCAAAGAATTACCATTTTATAGGCAGTATTGTGGTTGTGTCACTGAAGTGGTTGCAAACGTAAGTGCTTAACTGCTCACACTGAAGGCCTTACTCTGATGAAGAATCTGCACTTAGCATGGTACTGGTGCAAGTTCCGATGGTGTGAGAAATGGTTTCATATAGAAGATGCTCCAAGCAGTATTACAGTATCTAAAGATGCTCAAACTGCGTGTCTCAGTCCTTGCACATTCAGTTGCACCTATGGCAATAGATGCATTTGTAACACCCCAGGGTAGGGTGTCTAAGTGGCTGGAAGAGGTATCACAGGTGTTAGGTGGCTCTGCATCAGGAAGTTTATTTTATTGCTGTAAAGAATTATGGATACATAATGATTATTGGATACACAGCAATAATTAAACAATCACCATATGACAATCAAAGATGGCAATTGTAATGAAGAATAAAACCACTTTAGATGTTTTTACCTATAGCTCACGATACACTGGAACATTCAATAATTCAATCAGTCTAATCACAGATGTATGCATATTCGGAAAAATAATATGATTAGAAAAGACAATGCAGAAGATGATTAAGAATAAAATTGGAATAAAGCATAATCACATTTACCCTACATTTCCCTAAATAAATTGTCCCAATCTTCATCGCCAATATATGTTGGAGCTCAGGGATCCTACAGTACCACAGTATTGCAATGGGGCTCTGGTACAACTGTACTTGTCGCACAAGGGATGGAGATCCTATAGTGCCACAGTGTTGCAATAGGGCTGTGGTGTAAGGGCACTTTTAGAAGAAATATTGATCCTGGGTTTAAGTTAGAAAATGTCACTGTACTTCAACATTGCACAAGGATGTAGATAGCAAAGGTGGTGCCTTGGAATTGCTAACTAGGAAAATTTAGTTTTAGCTCTTATGAGGGTGGTGCAATTAGGTTACCTCTCACATGTGTAATGTTCTCTATTTCATTCTAATTTCCCAATAGGCTGGAGCAAGAAGACCACTGCTTCCCCTCACAGCCATTAGGCTGCGCCTCATATCAGTCATACTGTCCCCATATCAGTTGTAAGATGGAGGGGCTGGTGGACAACATGGCTACAAAGGCAGTCGGGGTGCCGCCATTTTCCCCATCACAGTGGCCGCGTGTGACATCATGTGGCAGCACCAAAAATGGCCATGTCCCTCCCCTGTTTTTGCCACCGTGCCCCCACAATGCTGTGTCGCTGCCCCCGCAACTCTGCGTTGCTGCCTCTGACTGCCCAGTGAACACCTCTGCCTGTCAGTTAGGCAAAGGCATTTGCATTGATGGATTGTGAACGCATTTCCCAGGCTGCAGATGCACACTGGGTGGAAAATCGGAACTGCTGAGAGAAGCACACCATGCCATTAATGTTGGGAGAAGAACACCATGCCATTAATGTTGGGAGAAGCACACCATCCAATTAAGGTTGGGAGAAGCACACTATTCCATTAATGTTGGGACAAGCACACCATCCCATTAATGTTGAGAGACGCACACCATCTGTCAGGTCTGTGTCTGTCCCCGAAGGGGGCACTAGTGGGCAGGGTTGGACTGGCCCACAGGGTTACAGGGGAAACCACCGGTGGGCCCTACTTCCTGGGGGCCCACACCCTCCTCTAGGGATCAGGTTCCAGATTGTGCTGTTACTAATCTAGTACATTATCTTGCATGCACTTCAGTATTTACTGTATATATTTATCTAGGGGACCAACACTTGCAAAATGGTTATCAAACCAATGTGGTGGCTAGGCACCCCCCCTATAGAGACTGGCCACACCCCTAAACATGGGCCCCTACCACTTCATTTTCCCGGTGGGCCCTACTTGCCCCAGTCCGACACTGCTAGTGGGTCAGTGGTGGTGTGGTGGAGGAAACAAGGAGGCTGTAGTAAATTCCTGCGCATGTGCGCAATGATGTTTATTGAAGCACACAGAGAATATATAAAAGAACTGGAGCAATGGTTAATACAACTGCAGTTCAATGAGAGAAATTGATCTCTGGAAGCAAAAACTGTCACATATAATAGGTTGGTCTGGAAACCGGTAACAACTTGGCATAAACGATGGTCGGCCTGGAAGCCAATGATGACTTGAATCGACTTAACACAGATACTTGCCAATATCGATGATTGGCCTGGAAACCAATAGTAACTTGAAACAGAATTTGTTTAGGCAATTGGAAATACAGATAATTGGTGATACAGATGATCGGCCTTGAAACCAGCAGGAACTTGCAACAGAGCTACAAGTCAACAGGTTTGGTTATTGCACAAGACAGCTGAACTTTAAGCAGTATTCTTTAGTGCAGGTTGAATGGCACAGTGTAGCAACAAACAGGTGAGTATCATATGCAGCACCTGGAGAGAGTGCAAGTGGTTGTAGGAGCAGAGTGTAGCTCAAGCTGAAGACAACCTGGATGGCTGGTGCCTGTAGTTCCACAGAAGAGTTGTCACAGGGGAGTATCAGAAGACAGGAGATGATGTGCACTGGATGTGACGTGTTGTTCAAGGCAATGATACTGAGCTGGTCTTCTGGCTTTATACCTCCTGGTCAGCAGGTATTGGATGATTGAGTCATGTGTGCAGACACAGCGCAGGACTGGATGTTACAGAGTCAGCTGACCGTAAGTGTCAAGGTGGCACCCATGCAGTACAGATGGTGGGAATACAGAGGGGTATACGCCAGATGGAATTCAGGGGTGCACAGAGGTAGAGGATTCAGTGCACCATGGACAGGGTACACATGGAGCATCAAGCTGGGAGCGTGACCACCGGAGGCCCGCGCACCAGCTAAATGCTGATTCCTGACACCATCCCATAAATATTGGGAGAAGCACACCATCCAATTAATGTTGGGAGAAGCACACCTTCCCATTAATGTTGGGAGAAGCACACTATCCCATTAATGTTGGGAGAAGCACACTACCCATAAATGTTGGGAGAAGCACACCATACCATTAATGTTGGGAGAAGCACACTATCCCATTAATGTTGGGAGAAGCACACTACCCATAAATGTTGGGAGAAGCACACCATACCATTAATGCTGGGCGTGGTACACCATCCCATTAATGTTTGGAGAAGCACACCATCTTAGAAATGTTGGGAGAAGCACACCATCCGATAAATGTTGGGAGAAGCACACCTTCCCATTAATGTTTGGAGAAGCACACCATCCCATTAATGTTGAGATACGCACACCATCCCATTAATATTGCCAGAAGCTCACCACCCCATTACAGCTGCATCTGAAAAGCTCTGATCCTGCCACAGGACTGACACCAGTAGGAATCACTCTCATCCCCCATTCACTGTACTTCACATGGGGGACAGCAGTACTCAGACCGTGTCTTGGTAGTCCTGTCTGTCTATCATTTATTTCTTTTGTGGGGAAATTGAGTCATATTTGCAATTGTATTATTTAAAACCTAAATGCCTTTTAATGAATTTATTTTACTTCTATGTTTGTTTGTCTATTGTCTTTATATTTCGCCTTGTTAGTCCATTTTACTTCTAAACGGGCCTGAGAGCCATTGTCTATAATAAAAGTTACGTTTTATAGTTTGTGTGAAATTCTGTCACTCCCATTCCCCCCTTTTTCAGCTTATGCACAAAGAGTGCTCAACCACTTATAGAGTCCCTTTTAGGCTTTTTTCTAAGCTGTCTTTGCATTTACGTTTTTTTGACTCTGTGGGAGCACCACCACTTTCTGCTATTTTTCAATTTAGACAATTCTTCTATATTAATTAATTAGTGGTTAGATAAACGAGACTATATTATATCACATATTCTGTCTCTCTGAACCAGTGCAGTGAGATAACCGTCCTTTTGTGTTCCTGCCACAAACAAACCATGAGCCTGATACATCTGTGTGCTTATGCAAATACCATTAAAAAGCCCTTCCTTGGTGTTCATTCATGCCACGCAAAGCGCAAGCATTGAGACGTCTACTGTCAGAGTCTGCAGAAGCTGAAACACCGCTTGGTGCATCTTTAGATGCACTTTCTGCTGCACCATAGATATTTGCATCATCCCTATGCCAAGTGCAATTTCCCTATCCGGCCTTTGTACTCAACCACTTTCAGCGACATGCCTGCAAAACTCCCACAAAACATCTCTGTGTGCCTTTTTAGCTACCCGTTACCTCCCAGGGCCGCCTGATACCTGTGTGCAAATCTTTACTGTCACTTTGTATGCACATAATCGTGTGCATGTGTAGTGTGACTCAGACACAGGCTCAGAAGAAAAACATTGGCCTATTGGATCTGCTTCCTTATGTGCAAAAGATCCGATGTTTGGTACTTTGCACATGTGCAGGACCAATTCTGTGCATGTGTGGTTGGATCCTTTGATGTAGAAAGCAGACTGGCATCAGACTATCAGTCACTGACAGTCTGATGCCTTATTGGAGGTAACATAGTAACGTAGTAAATGAGGTTAAAAAGGCAAGTTGTCCATCGAGTTCAACCTGTATTTAAAATTCCTACACTATTCTACACTGGGTTAATTATGATGACTCAAGTGATGACTGTAGATAGCCTAGTTGACAACTGGAGTGCATACTCTTACTAAAATACATTCAATTTAAATGCTTTATCCTTGGATAGCCTTTTCAGTTAGAAATATATCCAATCCATTTTTAAACATATTTACTGAGTTTGCCATTACTACCTTTTCTGGCAGGGAATTCCAAATCCTTACTGCCCTTACTGTAAATAACCCTTCCTTCATTGGGTAAGAAATGTTCTCTCCTCTAATTTTAAGTGGGGTGAGGGCGGTGACAGCCTCTGTTTGTGAAAACTGTGAAAACTGGGGTGTGTCGTTGCCATTTGGGGGGAAGGAAGAGGCCCGGTTCTCCATCATTGGACGGAGATTTCCTGGCCTCTGCGATGAGTGGATTGCACGTCCACATGGGTGCCTGAAACCACCTGATGGTGTGTCCAGTAATTACTACTGCAATAGGAGGTGTCTACTTGTAATTAGTGATGAGCGGGTTTGGTTTCTCGGAAACCGAACCCCCCCGAACTTCTCCCTTTTTACATGGGTCCGAGGCAGGTTCGAACTTTCCCGCCTTGCTCGGCTAACCCGAGCGCGCCCGAACGTCATCATCCCGCTGTCGGATTCTCGCGAGATTCGGATTCTATATAAGCAGCCGCGCGTCGCCGCCATTTTCACTCGTGCATTGGAGATGATAGGGAGAGGACGTGGCTGGCTTCCTCTCCGTTTATTGTTGAAGTTGATTGCTTTATTGCTTAATTGTGGGGAGGACTGGGGAGCAGCTGTTAGGAGGAGTACAGTGCAGAGTTTTGCTGATAAGTAACCACCAGTTTTTATCAGTTCTCTGCCTGAAAAAAACGCTCCATACCATATCTGTGCTCAGTGTGCTGCATAATATATCTGTGCTGAGTGCTCACACTGCTTAATTGTGGGTACTGGGGAGCAGCTGTATTATTTATATAGCAGGAGTACAGTGCAGAGTTTTGCTGACAGTGACCACCAGTATACGTTGTCTGCCTGAAAAACACTCCATATCTGTGCTCAGTGTGCTGCTTTATTGTGGGGACTGGGGACCACCAGTATAATTAATATTATATAGGAGGAGTACAGTGCAGAGTGCACTGCTGTACCTACCTCTGTGTCGTCATCCATTAAGTATACTATCCATCTATATTCTATACCTGTGGTGCATTTTAGTTTTGCAGTTTGCTGACACAGTGACCACCAGTATACTATATATAGCAGTACGGTAGGCCACTGCTGTACCTACCTCTGTGTCGTCATCCATTAAGTATACTATCCATCTACATTCTATACTTGTGGTGCATTTTAGTTTTGCAGTTTGCTGACACAGTGACCACCAGTATACTATATATAGCAGTACGGTAGGCAACTGCTGTACCTACCTCTGTGTCGTCATCTATTAAGTATACTATCCATCTACATTCTATACCTGTGGTGCATTTTAGTTTTGCAGTTTGCTGACACAGTGACCACCAGTATACTATATATAGCAGTACGGTAGGCCACTGCTGTACCTACCTCTGTGTCGTCATCCATTAAGTATACTATCCATCTACATTCTATACCTGTGGTGCATTTTAGTTTTGCAGTTTGCTGACACAGTGACCACCAGTATACTATATATAGCAGTACGGTAGGCCACTGCTGTACCTACCTCTGTGTCGTCATCCATTAAGTATACTATTCATCTACATTCTATACCTGTGGTGCATTTTAGTTTTGCAGTTTGCTGACACAGTGACCACCAGTATACTATATATAGCAGTACGGTAGGCCACTGCTGTACCTACCTCTGTGTCGTCATCCATTAAGTATACTATCCATCTACATTCTATACCTGTGGTGCATTTTAGTTTTGCAGTTTGCTGACACAGTGACCACCAGTATACTATATATAGCAGTACGGTAGGCCACTGCTGTACCTACCTCTGTGTCGTCATCCATTAAGTATACTATCCATCTACATTCTATACCTGTGGTGCATTTTAGTTTCTCTGACGTCCTAGTGGATGCTGGGGACTCCGTAAGGACCATGGGGAATAGACGGCTCCGCAGGAGACTGGGCACATCTAAAGAAAGATTTAGGTCTATCTGGTGTGCACTGGCTCCTCCCCCTATGACCCTCCTCCAAGCCTCAGTTAGATTTCTGTGCCCGGCCGAGCTGGATGCACACTAGGGGCTCTCCTGAGCTCCTAGAAAGAAAGTATAGTTTAGGTTTTTTATTTTACAGTGAGACCTGCTGGCAACAGGCTCACTGCAGCGAGGGACTAAGGGGAGAAGAAGCGAACCTACCTAAGTGGTGGTAGCTTGGGCTTCTTAGGCTACTGGACACCATTAGCTCCAGAGGGATCGCACACAGGACCCGACCTCGTCGTCCGTTCCCAGAGCCGCGCCGCCGTCCCCCTTACAGAGCCAGAAGCAAGAAGGTCCGGAAAATCGGCGGCTGAAGACTTCTGTCTTCTCCAAGGTAGCGCACAGCACTGCAGCTGTGCGCCATTGCTCCTCATGCACACCACACACTTCGGTCACCGATGGGTGCAGGGCGCTGGGGGGGGCGCCCTGAGCAGCAATATTAACATCTTGGCTGGCAAAACTGACACCATATATAGCCCCAGAGGCTATATAGGTGTAAATTACCCCTGCCAGAATAACACAAAAAGCGGGAGAAAGCCCGCCGAAAAAGGGGCGGAGCCATCTCCCTCAGCACACTGGCGCCATTTTCTCTCACAGCTCCGCTGGAAGGATCGCTCCCTGGCTCTCCCCTGCAGTCCTGCACTACAGAAAGGGTAAAAAAGAGAGGGGGGGCACAAATTTAGGCGCAGTATAATATATATATGCAGCTATAAGGGAAAACACTCTTTATAGGTGATATCCCTGTGGTATATAGCGCTCTGGTGTGTGCTGGCATACTCTCCCTCTGTCTCCCCGAAGGGCTTTGTGGGGTCCTGTCCTCTGTCAGAGCATTCCCTGTGTGTGTGCTGTGTGTCGGTACCGCTGTGTCGACATGTATGATGAGGAAAATGATGTGGAGGCAGAGCAAATGCCTGTAAATGTGTTGTCACCCCCTGAGGGGTCGACACCTGTGTGGATGGACTTATGGAAGGAATTACGTGACAGTGTCAGCTCCTTACATAAAAGGTTTGACGACATAGGACAGCCGGCTAATCAGCTTGTGACTGTTCCAGCGTCTCAAATGTCATCAGGGGCTTTAAAACGCCCGCTACCTCAGATGGCAGACACAGATGTCGACACGGATACCGACTCCAGTGTCGACGACGATGAGACTAGTGTACCCTCCTATAGGTCCACCCGTTACATGATTGAGGCAATGAAAAATGTATTACACATTTCTGATAGTACCCCAGGTACCACAAAAAAGGGTATTATGTTCGGTGAGAAAAAACTACCAGTAGTTTTTCCTGCATCTGAGGAATTAAATGAGGTGTGTGAGGAAGCCTGGACTTCCCCCGATAAGAAATTGATAATTTCTAAACGGTTATTGGCAGTGTACCCTTTCCCGCCAGAGGATAGGTCACGTTGGGAAACGTCCCCTAGGGTAGATAAAGCGCTTACACGTTTATCAAAACAGGTGGCACTACCGTCTCCGGGGGTTCACTACGGCTGGCCGGCGGTCGGGCTCCCGGCGACCAGCATCCCGGCGCCGGGAGCCCGACCGCCGGCTTACCGACAGCTTGGCGAGCGCAAATGAGCCCCTTGCGGGCTCGCTGCGCTCGCCACGCTACGGGCACGGTGGCGCGCTACGCGCGCCACACTATTTTATTCTCCCTCTATGGGGGTCGTGGACCCCCACGAGGGAAAATAATTGTCGGTATTCCGGCTGTCGGGCTCCCGGCGCCGGTATACTGAGCGCCGGGAGCCCGACCGCCGGCAAACAGAAGACCACCCGTCTCCGGATACGGCCGCCCTAAAGGATCCTGCTGATAGAAAGCAGGAGGCTACCCTAAAAGCTATATATACACACACGGGCATTATATTGCGACCAGCGATTGCATCAGCATGGATGTGCAGTGCTGCTGCTGCGTGGTCAGATTCCCTGTCGGATAATATTGATACCCTGGATAGGGACACTATTTTGCTGACAGTAGAGCATATAAAGGACGCTGTCTTATACATGCGTGATGCACAGAGGGATATTTGCCGGCTGGCATAAAAAATAAGCGCAATGTCCATTGCCGCCAGAAGGGGGTTATGGACTCGGCAGTGGTCAGGTGATGCCGATTCAAAAAGGCACATGGAAGTTTTGCCTTATAAGGGGGTGGAACTGTTTGGGGATGGTCTTTCAGACCTCGTTTCCACAGCTACGGCTGGGAAATCGACATTTTTGCCACAGGCTACCCCACAGCAAAAGAAGGCACCGTATTATCAAGTACAGTCCTTTCGGCCCCATAAACACAAGAGGGCTCGAGGCGCATCCTTTCTGCCGAGAGGCAAAGGTAGAGGGAAAAAGCTGCAGCATACAGCCAGTTCCCAAGAGCAAAAGTCCTCCCCCGCGTCCGGTAAGTCCACAGCATGACGCTGGGGCTTCACAGGCGGATCCGGGTACGGTGGGGGCCCGTCTCAGAAATTTCAGCACACAGTGGGCTCTCTCACAGGTGGATCCCTGGGCCCTTCAAGTAGTATCTCAGGGGTACAGGCTGGAATTCGAGACGTCCCCCCCCCCACCCGCCGTTTTCTAAAATCTGCCTTACCAGCAACTCCCTCTGCCAGGGAGGCAGTGTTGGTGGCTAGCCAAAAACTGTATTCACAGCAAGTGATTGTCAAGGTACCCCTCCATCAGCAAGGGAAGGGTTACTATTCCACAATGTTTGTGGTACCGAAACCGGACGGTTCGGTGAGACCCATCTTAAATTTAAAATCCTTGAACACTTATATCAAAAGGTTCAAGTTCAAGATGGAATCGCTCAGGGCGGTTATTGCGAGCCTGGACGAGGGGGATTACATGGTCTCCCTGGACATCAAGGATGCGTACCTGCATGTCCCCATTTACCCTCCTCACCAGGAGTACCTCAGATTTGTGGTATAGGACTGTCACTATCAGTTCCAGACGCTGCCGTTTGGGTTATCCACGGCACCGAGGGTCTTTACCAAGGTAATGGCCGAAATGATGATACTCCTTCGCAAGAGGGGAGTTTTAATTATCCCGTACTTGGACGATCTCCTGATAAAGGCGAGGTCCAAGAACAGTTGGTAGTGGGGGTAGCACTTTCTCGGGAAGTGCTACAACAGCACGGCTGGATTCTCAATATTCCAAAGTCACAGCTGGTCCCGACGACACGTCTTCTGTTCCTGGGAATGATTCTGGACACAGACCAGAAAAAAGTGTTTCTTCCAGTGGAAAAAGCCGAGGAGTTGTCATCTCTAGTCAGAGACCTCCTAAAACCGGGACAGGTGTCGGTACATCAATGCACACGAGTCCTGGGAAAAATGGTAGCTTCGTACGAAGCGATTCCATTCGGAAGGTTCCACGCAAGGACTTTCCAGTGGGACCTGTTGGACAAATGGTCCGGGTCCCATCTCCAGATGCAACAGCGGATAACCCTGACGGCAAGGACCAGGGTGTCGCTGCTGTGGTGGCTGCAGAGGGCTCATCTAATAGAGGGCCGCAGATTCGGAATACAGGACTGGGTCCTGGTGACCACGGATGCCAGCCTTCGGGGCTGGGGCGCAGTCAAACAGGGAAGAAATTTCCAAGGACTGTGGTCAAATCAGGAGATTTCGCTTCACATAAATATTCTAGAGCTAAGGGCCATTTACAATGCCCTAAGCCAAGCAAGGCCCCTGCTTCAGAACCAGCCGGTACTGATCCAATCAGACAACATCACGGCGGTCGCCCATGTAAACAGACAGGGCGGCACAAGAAGCAGGAGGGCAATGGCAGAAGCCACAAGGATTCTCCGATGGGCGGAAAATCATGTGTTAGCACTGACAGCAGTGTTCATTCCGGGAGTGGACAACTGGGAAGCAGACTTCCTCAGCAGGCACGACCTCCACCCGGGAGAATGGGGACTTCATCCAGAAGTCTTCCAAATGCTGGTAAACCGGTGGGAAAGACCACAGGTGGACATGATGGCGTCCCGCCTCAACAAAAATCTAAAAAGATATTGCGCCAGGTCAAGGGTCCCTCAGGCGATCGCTGTGGACGCTCTAGTAACACCGTGGGTGTACCAGTCGGTTTATGTGTTTCCTTCTCTGCCTTTCATTCCCAAGGTACTGAAAAAAGGGCATTCCGGAGGAAGTCATCCCTACCCTGATCAAAGCCAGGAAGGATGTCACTGCAAAACATTATCACCGCATTTGGCGGATATATGTTGCTTGGTGTGAGGCCAGGAAGGCCCCAACGGAGGAATTTCAACTGGGTCGATTCCTGCATTTCCTGCAAGCAGGGGTGACGTTGGGCCTCAAATTGGGGTCCATTAAGGTCCAGATTTCGGCCCTGTCGATTTTCTTCCAGAAAGAACTGGCTTCACTGCCTGAAGTTCAGACTTTTGTCAAAGGAGTTCTGCGTATTCAGCCTCCTTTTGTGCCCCCAGTGGCACCTTGGGATCTCAATGTGGTTTTGGAGTTACTGAAATCACATTGGTTTGAACCACTTAAGACTGTGAATTTGAAATATCTCACGTGGAAAGTGGTCATGCTGTTGGCTCTGGCTTCGGCCAGGCGTGGGTCAGAATTAGCGGCTTTGTCCTATAAAAGCCCTTATCTGATTTTCCATATGGATAGGGCAGAGTTGAGGAATCGTCCTCAGTTTCTCCCGAAGGTGGTATCAGCGTTTCACTTGAACCAGCCTATTGTGGTGCCTGCGGCTACTAGGAACTTGGAGGATTCCAAGTTGCTGGACGTAGTCAGGGCCCTGAAAATTTATGTTTCCAGGACGGCTGGAGTCAGGAAAACTGACTCGCTGTTTATCCTGTATGCACCCAACAAACTGGGTGCTCCTGCTTCTAAGCAGACTATCGCGCGCTGGATTTGAAGCACTATTCAGCTGGCGCATTCTGCGGTGGGACTACCGCAGCCTAAATCTGTAAAAGCCCATTCCACAAGGAAGGTGGGCTCATCTTGGGCGGCTGCCCAAGGGGTCTCGGCTTTACAACTTTGCCGAGCTGCTACTTGGTCAGGGGCAAACACGTTTGCAAAATTCTACAAATTTGATACCCTGGCTGAGGAGGACCTGGAGTTCTCTCATTCGGTGTTGCAGAGTCGTCCGCACTCTCCCGCCCGTTTGGGAGCTTTGGTATAATCCCCATGGTCCTTACGGAGTCCCCAGCATCCACTAGGACGTCAGAGAAAATAAGAATTTACTCACCGGTAATTCTATTTCTCGTAGTCCGTAGTGGATGCTGGGCGCCCATCCCAAGTGCGGATTGTCTGCAATACTTGTAAATAGTTATTGTTACACAAATTGGGTTGTTATTGCGAGCCATCTGTTCAGAGGCTCCGTTGTTATCATACTGTTAACCGGGGTTCCTATCACGAGTTATACGGTGTGATTGGTGTGGCTGGTATGAGTCTTACCCCTGATTCAAAATCCTTCCTTATTGTGTCAGCTCTTCCGGGCACAGTGTCCTAACTGAGGCTTGGAGGAGGGTCATAGGGGGAGGAGCCAGTGCACACCAGATAGACCTAAATCTTTCTTTAGATGTGCCCAGTCTCCTGCGGAGCCGTCTATTCCCCATGGTCCTTACGGAGTCCCCAGCATCCACTACGGACTACGAGAAATAGAATTACCGGTGAGTAAATTCTTATTTTTGCAGTTTGCTGACACAGTGACCACCAGTATACTATATATAGCAGTACGGTAGGCCACTGCTGTACCTACCTCTGTGTCGTCATCCATTAAGTATTCTATCCATCTACATTCTATACCTGTGGTGCATTTTAGTTTTGCAGTTTGCTGACACAGTGACCACCAGTATACTATATATAGCAGTACGGTAGGCCACTGCTGTACCTACCTCTGTGTCGTCATCCATTAAGTATACTATCCATCTACATTCTATACCTGTGGTGCATTTTAGTTTTGCAGTTTGCTGACACAGTGACCACCAGTATACTATATATAGCAGTACGGTAGGCCACTGCTGTACCTACCTCTGTGTCATCATCCATTAAGTATACTATCCATCTACATTCTATACCTGTGGTGCATTTTAGTTTTGCAGTTTGCTGACACAGTGACCACCAGTATACTATATTTAGCAGTACGGTAGGCCACTGCTGTACCTACCTCTGTGTCGTCATCCATTAAGTATACTATCCATCTACATTCTATACCTGTGGTGCATTTTAGTTTTGCAGTTTGCTGACACAGTGACCACCAGTATACTATATATACTAGTACGGTAGGCCACTGCTGTACCTACCTCTGTGTCGTCATCCATTAAGTATACTATCCATCCATACCTGTGGTGCATTTCAGTTGTGCGCAGTAAATATAGTAGTAGGCCATTGCTATTGATACTGGCATATAATTCCACACATTAAAAAATGGAGAACAAAAATGTAGAGGTTAAAATAGGGAAAGATCAAGACCCACTTCCACCTCGTGCTGAAGCTGCTGCTACTAGTCATGACCGAGACGATGAAATGCCATCAACGTCGTCTGCCAAGGCCGATGCCCAATGTCATAGTAGAGAGCATGTAAAATCCAAAAAACAAAAGTTCAGTTAAATGACCCAAAAATTAAAATCGTCTGAGGAGAAGCGTAAACTTGCCAATATGCCATTTACGACACGGAGTGGCAAGGAACGGCTGAGGCCCTGGCCTATGTTCATGGCTAGTGGTTCAGCTTCACATGAGGATGGAAGCACTCATCCTCTCGCTAGAAAAATGAAAAGACTTAAGCTGGCAAAAGCACAGCAAAGAACTGTGCGTTCTTCGAAATCACAAATCCCCAAGGAGAGTCCAATTGTGTCGGTTGCGATGCCTGACCTCCCCAACACTGGACGGGAAGAGCTTGCGCCTTCCACCATTTGCACGCCCCCTGCAAGTGCTGGAAGGAGCACCCGCAGTCCAGTTCCTGATAGTCAAATTGAAGATGTCACTGTTGAAGTACACCAGGATGAGGATATGGGTGTTGCTGGGGAGGAAACTGACATGGAGGATTCTGATGGTGAGGTGGTTTGTTTAAGTCAGGCACCCGGGGAGACACCTGTTGTCCGTGGGACGAATATGGCCATTGACATGCCTGGTCAAAATACAAAAAAAAATCAGCTCTTCGGTGTGGAATTATTTCAACACAAATGCGGACAACAGGTGTCAAGCTGTGTGTTGCCTTTGTCAAGCTGTAATAAGTAGGGGTAAGGACGTTAACCACCTCGGAACATCCTCCCTTATACGTCACCTGCAGCGCATTCATCATAAGTCAGTGACAAGTTCAAAAACTTTGGGTGACAGCGGAAGCAGTCCACTGACCACTAAATCCCTTTCTCTTGTAACCAAGCTCCTGCAAACCAACCACCAACTCCCTCAGTGTCAATTTCCTCCTTACCCAGGAAAGCCAATAGTCCTGCAGGCCATGTCACTGTCAAGTCTGACGAGTCCTCTCCTGCCTGGGATTCCTCCGATGCATCCTTGAGTGTAACGCCTACTGCTGCTGGCGCTGCTGTTGTTGCTGCTGGGAGTCGATCGTCATCCCAGAGGGGAAGTCGGAATACCACTTGTACTACTTCCAGTAAGCAATTGACTGTCCAACAGTCCTTTGCGAGGAAGATGAAATATCACAGCAGTCATCCTGCTGCAAAACAGATAACTCAGGCCTTGGCAGCCTGGGCGGTGAGAAACGTGGTTCCGGTATACATCGTTAATTCAGAGGCAACTATAGACTTGATTGAGGTACTGTGTACCAAATACCATCTAGGTTCCATTTCTCTAGGCAGGCGATACACAGACCTCAGAAAAAGACTCACCAGTGTCCTAAAAAATGCAGTTGTACCCAATGTCCACTTAAGCACGGACATGTGGACAAGTGGAGCAGGGCAGACTCAGGACTATATGACTGTGACAGCCCACTGGGTAGATGTATTGCCTCCCGCAGCAAGAACAGCAGCGGCGGCACCAGTAGCAGCATCTCGCAAACGCCAACTCGTTCCTAGGCAGGCTACGCTTTGTATCACCGCTTTCCAGAATAGGCACACAGCTGACAACCTCTTACGGCAACTGAGGAAAATCATTGCAGAATGGCTTACCCCAATTGGACTCTCCTGGGGATTTGTGACATCGGACAACGCCAGCAATATTGTGCGTGCATTACATCTGGGCAAATTCCAGCACGTCCCATGTTTTGCACATACATTGAATTTGGTGGTGCAGAATTATTTAAAAAACGACAGGGGCGTGCAAGAGATGCTGTCGGTGGCCCGAAGAATTGCGGGCCACTTTCGGCATTCAGGCACCGCGTACAGAAGACTGGAGCACCACCAAACATTCCAGAACCTGCCCTGCCATCATCTGAAGCAAGAGGTGGTAACGAGGTGGAATTCAACCCTCTATATGCTTCAGAGGATGGAGGAGCAGCAAAAGGCCATTCAAGCCTATACATCTGCCCACGATATAGGCAAAGGAGGGGGAATGCACCTGACTCAAGCGCAGTGGAGAATGATTTCAACGTTGTGCAAGGTTCTGCAACCCTTTGAACTTGCCACACGTGAAGTCAGTTCAGACACTGCCAGCCTGAGTCAGGTCATTCCCCTCATCAGGCTTTTGCAGAAGAAGCTGGAGACATTGAAGGAGGAGCTAAAACAGAGCGATTCCGCTAGGCATGTGGGACTTGTGGATGGAGCCCTTAATTCGCTTAACCAGGATTCACGGGTGGTCAATCTGTTGAAATCAGAGCACTACATTTTGGCCACCGTGCTCGATCCTAGATTTAAAACCTACGTTGTATTTCTCTTTCCGGCAGACACAAGTCTGCAGAGGTTCAAAGACCTGCTGGTGAGAAAATTGTCAAGTCAAGCGGAACGTGACCCGTCAACATCTCCTCCTTCACATTCTCCCGCAACTGGGGGTGCGAGGAAAAGGCTAAGAATTCCGAGCCCACCCGCTGGCGGTGATGCAGGGCAGTCTGGAGTGAGTGCTGACATCTGGTCCGGACTGAAGGACCTGCCAATGATTACTGACATGTCGTCTACTGTCACTGAATATGATTCTCTCACCATGGAAAGAATGGTGGAGGATTATATGAGTGACTGCATCCAAGTAGGCACGTCAGACAGTCCGTACGTATACTGGCAGGAAAAAGAGACAATTTGGAGGCCCTTGCACAAACTGACTTTATTCTACCTAAGTTGCCCTCCCTCCAGTGTGTACTCCCGAAAGAGTGTTTAGTGCAGCCGCTCACCTTGTCAGCAATCGGCGTACGAGGTTACTTCCAGAAAATGTGGAGAAGATGATGTTCATCAAAATGAATTATAATCAATTCCTCCGTGGAGACATTCACCAGCAGCAATTGCCTCCAGAAAGTACACGGGGACCTGAGATGGTGGATTCCAGTGGGGACGAATTAATAATCTGTGAGGAGGGGGATGTACACAGTGAAAGGGGTGAAGAATCGGAGGATGATGATGAGGTGGACATCTTGCCTCTGTAGAGCCAGTTTGTGCAAGGAGAGATTGATTGCTTCTTTTTTTGGTGGGGGCCCAAACCAACCAGTCATTTCAGTCACAGTCGTGTGGCAGACCCTGTCGCTGAAATGATGGGTTCGTTAAAGTGTGCATGTCCTGTTTATTATTATTATTACATTTTATTTATAAGGCGCCACATGTGTTTCGCAGCGCCGTACAAAGGACAGTACAGGGGACAAAACATTGCATTACAGTAAATAAATAACAGAAATAGAGTACAGGTAACAGAGCACCACACATTCTCAAGACATAATACAGCTAAGATGTAAGTATTGAGGGAGTGATCATCGTACTACTAGAGGCTGGTGGCCATAGATGGAGATGAGCCTTTACTAGCAGGATAAAGATGGTCGTTGAGTAGGGGAGAGCTGTGAGTGAAATGTGTTGAGACGAGGGCTTAGATAACAAGAGGAAAGAGGGCCCTGCTCTGAAGAGCTAACAATCTATTGGGGAGGGGCGACAGACAGATGACAAGAGGTGCAGGTAAGTGGGAGGTAGCCTGATGGCAGTATGCAAGCAAAGCTGAGATGTTCACGGCATGAGGCAGGGGGGTGGAGGCGCGGCTTAAACACTGGGTTATGCATCGGGAGGGTATGCTTTGATGAATAGGTGGGTTTTTGGTGCCCGTTTGAAGCTTTGCAAGGTTGGGGAGAGTCTAATGGAGCGGGGGAGTGCGTTCCAATGAAGGGGTGCAGCACGGGCAAAATCCTGAACTCGTGCATGGGAAGCAGTGACCAGGGTGGTGGAGAGGCGACGGTCATTAGTCGACCGTAGGGGGCGGGAGGGAGTATGAAGGGAAAGGAGGTTGGAGATGTAGGGAGCAGTGGAATTAGAGATGGCCTTCTATGTGAGGGTGAGGAGTTTGAAGAGGATTCTGTAGGGGAATGGGAGCCAGTGTAGATTTTGTTGAAGGGGAGTGGCAGATGTGGTGCGGCGGGAGAGGAAGATAAGCCTAGCTGCGGAGTTCAGGACAGATTGGAGGGGAGCAAGATGGGAGCAAGCGAGGCCAGTGAGGAGGACATTGCAGTAGTCAAGTCGTGAGATGACCAGTGAGTGGATGATGAGTTTAGTTGCACTCTGGGAGAGATATGGCCTGATACGAGCAATGTTGCGTAGCTGGAAACGACAGGATTGTGCCAGAGCTTGGATGTGGGGTGCAAAGGAGAGGGAGGAGTCAAGAGTGACGCCCAGGCAGCGGAGTTGGGGAACGGGGGAGATGGTGGTGTTGTCAACAATGATGGAGATATTGGTCGGGGGTGTTGCTCTGGATGGGGGGAAGATGATGAGTTCCGTTTTGTCCATGTTGAGCTTTAGAGAGCGTTCAGACATCCAGGAGGAGATTGCAGAGAGGCAGCTGGAAACCTGAGAGAGGACAGAGGGGGACAGATCAGGAGATGAGAGGTAGAGTTGTGTGTCATCAGCATAGAGATGGTATTGAAGGCCAAATGAGTTAATGAGCGCACCCAGGGAAGAGGTGTACAGGGAGAACAGAAGGGGTCCAAGGACAGAACCTTGAGGGACACCAACAGGAAGGATGGAAGGGTGTGAGGTGGTGCTTGAGGCAGACACAGAGAAGGAGCGGTTAGTGAGGTAAGAAGAAAACCAGTCAAGGACAGTGCTAGAGAGGCCAGCGTTTTGGAGAGTGCTGAGGAGGAGAGGATGATCTACGGTGTCAAAGGCAGCAGAGAGGTCCAGAAGGATGAGCAGAGAGAAGTGGCCCCTGGATTTGGCCGAAAGCAGGTCATTGGTGACTTTCACCAGGGCAGTCTCAGTTGAGTGGAGTGGGCGAAAGCCAGATTGTAGTGGATCGAGGATGGAGTTGTCAGAGAGGTAGCTTGTGAGACGGCTGTAGACTAGTCGTTCAAGTAATTTGGAGGCAAAAGGGAGAAGAGAGATGGGGCGGTAGTTAGTGGGTGATGAGGGGTCGAGGTTGGGTTTTTTGAGAATAGGCGAGACAAGAGCATGTTTGAATGGTGAGGGGAAGATGCCGGTGGAGAGGGACAGGTTAAAGAGGTGAGCAAGGTGGGAGCAGGCAGTGGGGGAGAGGGAGCGGAGAAGACGGGCGGGAAGGGGGTCCAGGGGGCAGGTGGTGGGGGGGGGAGGATAAGATGAGGGAGTGGACTTCCTTTTCTGAAGTGGGATGGAAGGAGGACAGGGTGGGATAGATGGAGGGGAGGGATAAAGGGGGCAGGGGGGTAGCAGAGGGGTGACGGCGGGAGATGTCGTGTCGGATATCCTCAATTTTGGAGATGAAGAAGGAGGCAAAGTCAGTGGCAGTGAGGGAGGATGGGAGGGGAGGAGGAGGGGGGCGAAGGAGAGTGTTGAAAGTTTCAAAGAGACGGCGTGGACAGGAGGACTGAGAAGAGATGAGTGCTTGGAAAACGGATTGCTTGGCGAGGGAAAGAGCAGAGCTGTAGGAGGAGAGAATAAACTTGAAATGGAGGAAGTCCGCCAGAGAGTGAGATTTCCTCCAGGAGCGTTCAGCAGAGCATGAGCATTTTTGTAAGAAACGTGTTAGTTTGGTGTGCCAGGGTTGGGGTTTGGAGCGGCGGAGGGGGACAGAGGAGAGGGGGGCCACAGAGTCGAGAGCAGCGGTTAGGGAAGAGTTATAGAAGGTGGCTGCCTGGTTGGGACAAGTCATAGTGGAAAGAGGAGAGAGGAAAGTTTCGAGGGAGGACATGAAAGTGGGGTTGAGAGACCCGAGATTGCGTCTGGTGGTGGTGGGTCTGGGCGTGGAGAGGAGGAGGGAGGATGAGAGGGTGAAAGAAAGCAGATGGTGGTCAGAGAGAGGGAAGGGAGAGTTTGAGAAATCAGAGAGATCACATCGGTGGGTGAAGACAAGGTCGAGGGAGTGGCCGAGATTGTGAGTAGCGGTGGAGGTCCATTGAGAAAGTCCAAAGGATAACATACGGGTGGGTGGGAGGGCCCAAGGACAATTCCATCTTGCACCTCTTTTTTCTTTCATTTTTCTTTGCATCATGTGCTGTTTGGGGACAATTTTTTTGAAGTGCCATCCTGCCTGACACTGCAGTTCACTCCTAGATGGGCCAGGTGTTTGTGTCGGCCACTTGTGTCGCTTAGCTTAGCCATCCAGCGACCTTGGTGCGCCTCTTTTTTTCTTTGCATCATGTGCTGTTTGGGGACAATTTTTTTGAAGTGCCATCCTGCCTGACACTGCAGTGCCACTCCTAGATGGGCCAGGTGTTTGTGTCGGCCACCTGTGTCGCTTAGCTTAGTCACACAGCGACCTTGGTGCGCCTCTTTTTTTCTTTGCATCATGTGCTGTTTGTGGACAATTTTTTGGAAGTGCCATCCTGCCTGACACTGCAGTGCCACTCCTAGATGGGCCAGGTGTTTGTGTCGGCCACTTGTGTCGCTTAGCTTAGCCATCCAGCGACCTCGGTGCAAATTGTAGGACTAAAAATAATATTGTGAGGTGTTCAGAATAGACTGGAAATGAGTGGAAATTATGGTAATTGAGGTTAATAATACTATGGGATCAAAATGACCCCCAAATTCTATGATTTAAGCTGTTTTTTAGGGTTTTTTGTAAAAAACACCCGAATCCAAAACACACCCGAATCCGACAAAAATTTTTCGGTGAGGTTTTGCCAAAACGCGTCCGAATCCAAAACACGGCCGCGGAACCGAATCCAAAACCAAAACACAAAACCCGAAAAATGTCCAGTGCACATCACTACTTGTAATAGACACCTCCTGCTGCATTAGCATACAGCACCATCACTGCTGCGCCAATCCATCCACATCTGAATTAGCCCCATTGTTTGTTGGCATAGCATGCAACTTTGAATCAGGCCATATGCTTTCTCAGAGGTGGAGCTATGTGAGCTTCTCATTTACAGATCTCAGTCTAATAAATCGTGCTTAGTCAATTAATAATTATTTTAATACTGATTATGATCTCTCCAAACCTGTTCTACAGCATTTTCTGGTATGAGGAAGCAATAACTTACTTTTGGCAACAGTATTACATTTATGTTTTTTTATTTATTATTTCTGACAATATTTTACGAATATGTTCCCCAGCAAATAACGCTCTATTCTGGATGTGTATAATAATGAAGAGTGACATTGTAATTGTGATACTGGGGTTTTCTGATATTTAATTAAGTTTTGGTTTGTGCATTAATGCTTTATAAGGTACAGTAGAAAATCAGATTGTAAGTGCTATTATAATATTGCATTTTGGAAAATGAGAGAAGACATCTAATCAGCTGCTCTTAGGCTACAAACACATACTGTATACTGTATGCATCCCGACGCCAGGATCCCGACCGCAAAACCTATTATATGTGACTGCTGGGTGGCCAGCATAACAAGCCCCTTGCAGGCTCGGTGGCGAGCTGCGTTCGCCACATGTTCTATTCCCACTCTATGGGTGTCGTGGGACTAGTCCCTGTTGACCGGCATGCTGACCCCCGGGATAGTGAGGGGGGCGGAATGGAGGTTGAGGTATTGTGAACGGCGGTCTACTGACCGCTGGTCACAATACTACATCCCCTCTCTGTATATCAGATGATTTCTACTGTATACTGTATGTTACTATGGATACTGTACAACTTCCTCATTTCCCTTACCTAAGAAAAGGAAGCATTGGTTTCTATGTCAGTACTGTAGAAGGATAGATAACGAAAGATGAAAGAGATAACTTAGTTCATATTCCAAATCGACAGCAGCACTAATCGGAATTGGGATTTTAAGTACAGCAATCGCTTTCTTTGACACAACCAGGAATGACAGGGAGATTGAATTAACATATAATTCAACCTATGTGAAAGATCAGTAAAGTAAGATCTGCTATCACTACAGGAGTTTGGAAACAAGAGCAACAAGAAATATTTGATGCAGTTAGTGCAATGGAAGAATGAACACAGATACTACACAAAACCTCTAAACCTTTTTGTGTTTCTTACCATCCAAGCTTTTTCTTCTCTGAGCTGTGAAACTCTTCAGACATCTGTGGAAATGGCAAATGAAACAACAGAGCTAGATAATTATAACAGAGCCTACATTGCAGTGGAGACTGTGATCGGTATATCAGCAGTTTTGGGCAACATCCTGGTTATCTGGGCAGTGAAGTTGAACAAAAGTCTTCAGAATACAACTTTTTTCTTCATTGTGTCACTGGCATTTGCAGATCTTGCTGTGGGAGTCCTGGTTATGCCCCTGGCCATTGTAGTAAGCCTGGGGAAACCATTACATTTTCACTCCTGTTTGTTTATGTGCTGTCTGATAATCATTTTAACCAACGCATCAATCCTTTCCTTGCTGGCAATATCCATTGACAGATACTTGAGAATTAAGATTTCTACTAGGTAAGTTACATATAATTTATTCAATTTCAAATTTCCATTGTATCTCTTAAATCTGCATTGAAGAAAAAGGGGATCCAGGTCATAGGTTAACAGCAATAAGGACTACAGTCAATATGTCAACCAATAATGGTCAAGATGCATTTGGTCAACATGGTCAAAAGGTCGACTTGGCAATGTTTGATACAGCATATGGTCGACATGAGATTTTTACAATATTTTTCATTTGTCAACTGTTTCATACTTTACCATGTACGTGGACTACGATTGGGAATAGTAACCTGTGCTGGGCACAACAGTAGCAGAGCGAGGCACCTTGTCCGAAGCATGGCATTTTATGTAGTAAACGACAGCAAAAAACCCTCACCTCTAATGTCGACATTTTCCCATGCCAACCCTTTCCTGTGTCGATGTTTTGTCCACGTCGACCTATTTCCCATGTCAACCTTATGCATGTTGACCTTCTGGGGTCGAACTAGGCACTGTCGACCTTTTCAAGGTCATCCTAATGATCCTCACCCAATAAAAATTGCCTGGTTGGTCTTTCTTGTATTTTCTATTTCCATATATATTTACAGGAGGGTGTCCTGGTTGTGAAGAGGGATCTGTCAGTTCCTTCTGCTGGAAGTCACACACGCATTAAACCCAAGTTCATCTAGGAAATACATTTGAGAAGTTTTGGAAGATATTTGCTCCACAATTATACAGCTAGCTCCAACATTTTACATGTAAAAGACAGGAATAAAAAAGGATGATATAGCAGGGAATAGCTCAGTAAATAATAATAATAATAATAATAATAATAATAATTTTATTTATATAGCATCTTTTTTTCATCAGGACTCAAGACTTACAATATCAAACACAATGCACATATACAGAGCATTTAAGTTATACAGCAATAGACAAGCAGCACAGACATAAAAAGGAAATCTAGAGCACAGAGCAAGCATAATGCAGGATAGGTGTAGACATTTTGGGTAAAAACTTACACAGGTTGTGTATTCCACCCTCACAAGGTACCAGGTAGGGCAGCCATCTTAGGCGCACTGCGTTGGATTGTTCAGGGTGGAATAGTCTGCCCCTAGAAGAGATGACACAAAATGGGTGGGGTGAGTGCAGCGTCCTAATGCTCAGAGTAGGGTACCAACCAGAGCTTAAAGTGGTCCTTGAGAGGAGGCGCGCGCTGCAAAAAGGGTGTGTGGCATCACTAGGAAGGGGCGTGGCCACACAATAGTACCGATTCAAAATAACGCCTCACAGCAGCATAATCTTATTCACATTGCCCCGCATATCAGTGCCCTTTTACACACACAACAATACCCACAGTAGGATTAATGCCCCTTCCCCCGAAGCTATAGGGATTTTTATGTGTTTACATTTAGATGAAAAGCACAATACAGCAGGATATGTTGAACAACCTTTGCTCACCTCTCCTATGTCTTCCATGTGTCCTTTCTACTTTCTTGCTTCCTTTGTCTGTCACTCTCCTTGTGTCTATATCTTCATCCTAGGCAACCCTTACTCCCTATATACTGTACTGTACTTTCCTTTGTGTCTGATCACCTGAATCTTTCTCTCCTTTACTTACCCCTTACATCTCTCACTCCCTGCTACCCTTTCAGGCTCTGCTTCTATCTCACCCCTGTGCCCCTCAATCTCCCATCTCAGCCACATCTTCTCTTATACCCCTTTCAGACCGCCACCTCTGAACACGGGTTATTGGCACATGAATGTGCATAACCCATGTTCATATGCGGTCTGAAAGGTGCCAGGATTGAAATACCGTGCAGTCAGCGGCAGCGGGGCGCCTGAGGTGGGTCGCACGCTGGGAGCTTCCGTGTCAGGCTCCAGGGTGCGACCTGCCTTAGGCGGTCTGAAAGGGGTGTTACTCTCCCATCTCACCCCATGCTTCTCTCACCACCGTCACACCAATCTCACCCCCTGCTCCTCTCTCTACTCCATCCCAGTCTCACCCCCTGCTTCTCTCATCATTCCCCCACCTATCTCACCCCTGCTTCTTTCATCATCCCCCTGCTTTCTCACCCCCTGTTCCTCTCATCATACGCCTGCCGTCTTACCCCATGCTCCTCTCATCATACGCCTGCCGTCTCACCCCCTGCTTCTCTCATCATCCGCCTGCTGTCTCACCCCCTGTTCCTCTCATCATACGCCTGCCGTCTCACCCCCTGCTCCTCTCATCATCCCCCTGCCGTCTCACCCCCTGCTTCTCTCATCATCCGCCTGCCGTCTCACCCCTTGCTTCTCTCATCATCCGCCTGCCGTCTCACCCCCTGTTCCTCTCATCATACGCCTGCCGTCTCATCCCCTGCTCCTCTCATCATCCCCCTGCCGTCTCACCCTCTGCTTCTCTCATCATACGCCTGCCGTCTCACCCCCTGTTCCTCTCATCATACGCCTGCCGTCTCACCCCCTGCTTCTCTCATCATCCGCCTGCCGTCTCACCCCCTGCTTCTCTCATCATCCGCCTGCCGTCTCACCCCCTGCTCCTCTCATCATCCCCTGCCGTCTCACCCCCTGTTCCTCTCATCATACGCCTGCCGTCTCACCCCCTGCTCCTCTCATCATCCCCCTGCCGTCTCACCCCCTGCTACTCTCATCATCCGCCTGCCGTCTCACCCCCTGCTCCTCTCTTCATCCCCCTGCCGTCTCACCCCCTGTTCCTCTCATCATACGCCTGCCGTCTCACCCCCTGCTCCTCTCATCATCCCCCTGCCGTCTCACCCCCTGCTACTCTCATCATCCGCCTGCCGTCTCACCCCCTGCTCCTCTCTTCATCCCCCTGCCGTCTCACCCCCTGCTTCTCTCATCATCCGCCTGCCGTCTCACCCCCTGCTCCTCTCATCATCCCCCTGCCGTCTCACCCCCTGCTCCTCTCATCATCCCCCTGCCGTCTCACCCCCTGCTCCTCTCATCATCCCCCTGCCGTCTCACCCCCTGCTCCTCTCATCATCCCCTGCCGTCTCACCCCCTGCTCCTCTCATCAACCCCTGCCGTCTCACCCCCTGCTTCTCTCATCATCCCCCTGCCGTCTCACCCCCTGCTCCTCTCATCATCCCCCTGCCGTCTCACCCCCTGCTTCTCTCATCATTGTCCCCCACTATCTCACCGCCTGCAGCTCTCATCATTGCCCCCCACTATCTCACCCCCTGCAGCTCTCATCATTGCCCCCCACTATCTCACCCCCTGCAGCTCTCATCATTGCCCCCCACTATCTCACCCCCTGCAGCTCTCATCATTGCCCCCCACTATCTCACCCCCTGCAGCTCTCATCATTGCCCCCTACTATCTCACCCCCTGTAGCTCTCGTCATCCCCTGCCATCTCACTGCACTGCCCTGCCCATTTCACCTCCTGCTTTTTCATCATCCCCCCAGCCCCACCATCTCACCCCCTGCTGCTCATTCCCCACATGATCACATCCACCTTCCGCGTCCGACCGCGGCTGTTAGCGGCCGCCAGACAGTCCTGAAGTTACAGATCGGCTGCCTGGCAGCACCGCCGCCGCCACTGCCTGCTACCACGAGGGGGACGCTCATTTGAAGCAATCACAGATCGCGGGCCGTCAGCTAATGAAAAGCTGCCACTTGGCTGCTTCTCATTAGCTGGTGATCCACGAGCCGTGATTGGCTCTGACGCTGGTCCAGCGAGCAGAGATTGGCTGGCAGCTGCTTTTGCTGCTTCCAACTCCTGCTGGGACCTGAAGCATTTACTTGTTGGTGGACGGACGGAGGCGGAACTGGTTCCGCCTTCAATTAGAAGTGGCGGAACGCAGTTCCGCCCCGTTCCGTCCCACTTTAACCCCTGGTACCAACAATATAGTCACGTTCATGTATTTTCCATCTCATCAACAAGCATACCAGATGAGGCAGCCATGTTGGGAGCACTGCAAAGGATAAACTGTGGCAGGTGAGCCATACAAGGGCCAAATGCATAAATGGGAAAACTAACACGTGTGTAGTGGTATGATATACTCTGCACGGAAAGATCCACGTGAAGTACATCCTGCCCACGGAGGAGGAACCATCCGAGGCAACTATCTGCTGTGCAGGGTGTGCAATCAGGTCAGGTACACATTACAGAAATAGTACACTGCAAGAATAAAAAAATAATAATAATAAAAATCACACATGGTAAGAACACATTTGCAGGTAACCAATGGTGGGAGGAAAACTGTTATAGCATTAATATATACCTCCAGATTCGATCAGCCACATCAAATTATTTTCCAATGGTGGCAATTACAGTATGCAAGCACTGCATATGGTGAATGGGAAATCAAGAAGTAAAAACAAAAACAATTTTATAAAAAAAAAGAAAGCACTGTGGCAATCCATGGCACCTAGATTGCAGCCTGATAGTTGATCAAGTACTGAAAAAGAAGTATCTGATGGGAATTATGATCTTACCGCACAATGGGCCTGATTCAGTGGTACACTTTAATGCAATGGTGGTTGTGACCTTTTGCTGAGTTGCAGCAGCAATAATATGCTAATTTCAGCCCTTCCCAAGTGTGCACTTTCAATGCCCATGGTCAGTGCAACTCTGCTGGTGGTACTGAACACTGCACCATCTGCATGCCATTGCATGCACCATCAACACTTGCACCAGCCTATGGCAGACGCAGTGTCTTCTTCTATAATTCCTCTACACATGGCCTCTGTGGCTGCAGCTGGGCGTGTAGGAATGCATCCGCAATCACTGACACACCCGTATTACTCCCATAACGCCCATGAGACCGCCTATTTTTGCAATCACTTCGGGCCACCTGCCAGCTACCGCCCAGGAGCGCCCATGTTTTTGCGCCACCAGATCCTTTACCAGCAACAGCGGTCTCTATGTGCACTCAGGGAAACGCATGCACTGTTGCAGTTTCAGGTCTTTTAATACATGCGCAATTGCAAATATTCACACAACTGTGCAGCCATCAACATTACATCCACCTCTGAATCGGGCCTACTGTGATGTCACATTAAACTACAGTAGTTACTTCTTATATCACTAGGTGATTCATCGTGTCCTATGGGCGCTCTTCACACCGTCGTAAGGGGATACACCCCTTTAACCCTTGTACACCCTTGTGGCGTGCAATATTTTTATTATATGGAGTATTACATCCAATCATAATTGTGTGAGTGGTTAAATATTGCATGGACAAAGGGCGTGCAATGGTTAAGGGGTCGAAGGCCTTTGCAACGGCGTGAACAGTGCACGCAGAGCCTGATGAATCACATAGTAGGTGCTTTGTTTGGGGGAGTGGCGGGTGCGGGGAAGATGCGGATGGGACCCTGGGGTGCCGCGGGAGGGGCGGTTGTGGTGGTGCTGCAGGTGGGGAAGGGGCTGGTGCGGTGGTGCCACAGGTGGAGGAGGGTGCGTGGGAGCCACGGGTGGTGGTCCGGAGCCACTGTGGGTGGGGGAGGAGCAGTTGTGGGGGTGTCCCGGGTGGGGGAGGGGCGGATGCGGTGGTGCAACGGGAGGGGCGGGTGCGGGGTTGCTGCAGGTGGGGGAGGGGGCCCGGAGCTACCGCGGGTGCTGGAGGGGGTGTGTGGGGGTGCCACAGATGGGGCCCGGAGGTACTGTGAGTCAGGGAGGGGCGGGTAATGTTTATCCTGCTTCTCCTCCTGTCAGCAGCTAAGCTGCTGTCCTCCCTTTGGCAGTGGCTCTCCCGGAGACTCGCACAGCAGCCAGTCACTATTGTTAGCGCCAGTGTCCCAACGCGCCGCATTACAGGGAAGAAGATACACGCAATAAACTACAGCTCCCAGAAGCCCTAAGGGCCGGAATGCTTTGGCACTAAGGGCTGCTGGGAGCTGTAGTTTATTTAGTGCGTCTACTTCCCTGTAATGCGGTGCGTTGGGACACTGGTGCTAACAATAGTGACTGGCTGGCAGAACTGAGTGACTGGCTGAATCAATGTAAAAGGTGAGAGTGCTGTGCAGTGTCAGTGACACTGCACACAGGCCCGGCGCTAGCCGCTCAGCAAAGGGATGCAGTGCAGGGAGGCACCAGGAAGGAGAGACGTTCTCCCTGCTCTGCATCCCTGTGCTGAGCTGCTGCTGCTATCCCTGCTGCTGCTGCTGGCTGCTGTCACACATGCAGTGGCGCCGGAAGCACTAAACCTTTTCTCTCCCTCCGCGCCGGCAGCACAAAGCCTCCTCTCCCCCTCGGCGCCATCAGCACAAAACCTCCTCTCCCCCCTCCCCTGTGTGACATTCAGTGGCCGGGAGGGAGCCAAAGTGGGCAGAGCTAGATGAGAGTTAGGGGCGGAGCTACATGGGACCATGCTGCAGCAGGAGGATGAGCTGCTACAGCCTCGGCCAGCCAGACTTCATTAGATAAGTGTCTGGAAAGAGAGTGAGTGTGTGTGTATATACAATGTCTGTGTAGTCTGTATATATGTGTGACTGTGTATGTGTGTAATGTATGTACAGTATTTATGTGTGTGTTTGTATATACTGTTTATGTGTCTGTTGCGTATGTGTGACTGCTGCATAATGTGTGTAAGCGTCACTGGTACAGGGGGCGTTACGTGTGTAAGCGACACTGGTACAGGGGCGTTACGTGTGTAAGCAGCACTGCTACAAGGGGCGTTAAGTGTGTAAGCGGTACTGGTACAGAGGGCGTTATGTGTGTAAGCGGTACTGGTAGAGGGGGCATTACGTGTGTAAGCATTACTGGTACAGGGGGCATTACATGTGTAAGCGTCTCTGGTACAGGGGGCATTACATGTGTGTCTCTACTACAGGGGGTATTATGTGTGCTGTGCCTTTCTAAAGTATGCGAGGGTGCAATTTTATATTTTGCAGGGGGGCGCCGAACACTCTAGCAAGGGCCCTGACTGCATACCCACTGCACTGCACAGCACTGTCACCTTTTACATTGATTCAGCATCCATACATTACCCTCCGCGATATCACCCTCTCTATCCGCTACATTAACCATCTCGGGGCTTCCAGGCCGGCAGGCCAGGCACCGCCGGTTCTGGGGCTCTGTGCGCCCCGGGCGGCAATAGGGGGCGTGGCTTCGTACAGGGGGCATGGTCATTTACGCCCCCTGTACAGACTGAAATGATGTGCGGTGCGCGATGTCGTCATCGCGCACCGCACAGCAAAGGTCCTCTCCATGAAGGGAAACTAGACGCGTAGCGTCTAGTTCCCTTTGTGGAGAGGACCTTTGCTGTGCAGTGCGCGATGACGTCATCGCGCACCGCACAGTAAAGGACCTCTCCACGAAGGGAAACTAGACGCGTACGCGTCTAGTTTCCCTTCACAGCGGGGGGGGGCAGCGGCAGCGGGGGGCACAGCAGCAGCGGATCTTGCCCTGGTGCGGCGCCCTCCGGATGGCGCCCTGCGCCCTCCAGAAGGCGGCGCGCCGGGCAAAAGTCCTGTTTGCCGGTGGCAAGATCCGCTACTGAGCCAGGTGCTGTGTTGCGGAGTTAGGGCCTCTGGGGATCTGGGTGCGGCTGTGGCGGGGAGGCACTTCTGTGACATCACACGCAGAGCAGGCTCCGGGGCTCAGAGAGTATGCGGCGCAGGAAGGCCTATGAAAGCCTTCCGCTGTGCCGCTTTCATACACATCTATGCCGGTGGCCGCAGCAGCTTTTGTTCCACCAGCGGCGTGGCTAGGGAGTGTGGATTGTTGATGCCGGAGGGGGCAGGTGGATTGGCAGCAAGACATTGGTGGTTATTCCGAGTTGATCGCTCGCTAGCAGTTTTTAGCAGCCGTGCAAACGCTATGCCACCGCCCACTGGGAGTGTATTTTAGCTTAGCAGAAGTGCGAACGAAGGGATCAGTGAGCGGGTACAAAAAAATGTTGTGCAGTTTCAGAGTAGTTTCAGACCTACTCGGCACTTGCGATCACTTCAGACCATTCAGTTCCTGATTTGATGTCATGAACACGCCCTGCGTTCGGCCAGCCACACCTGCGTTTTTCTGAACACTCCCTGAAAACGGTCAGTTGACACCCAGAAACGCCCTCTTCCTGTCAATCACTCTGCGGCTGCCTGTGCGAATGAAAAGCATCGCTAGACCCTGTGTAAAACTACATCGTTGGTTGTAATAGTACGCCGCACGTGCGCATTGTGCTGCATATGCATGCGCAGAAGTGCCGAGTTTTTGCCTGATCGCTGCACAGCGAACGAATGCAGCTAGTGATCAACTTGGAATGACCCCCATAGGACGCTGCAGTAAAAGGATGTTTTTTCCCCTATCTACAGTGCAAAGACTTGCTGCAGATGCAGTGGCATACCCTCCAGCTGGACCTTTTTGGCAGGTACAGTCCCTTGTTTTTATGGTCTGTACCGGTTTGTGACTCTCCAAGCTTCCACTGAAAGTATAGGAAAAGGGGCGTGGCCACGTCGCTGTACCCGTGGCCATGCCCCCTTTTTGAATTTGCATCAATGTTTATGTGTAAATTGTTGGAGGGTATGGTGCTGCAGATGCAGTGGGCCTATTTTGGGGTGTGGGGCTGGAGCTGCAGCTCCATCAGTCGCATTGCTAATCCTGCTCTGGGAAAACACAGCAGCTAAAGGGCAGAGCCTCCCATTGGATGTAACCTGTGTGGGAAGGCGTTTCTTGCCCAGTCAGCTGTGGACTGGGTGTGATAGACCTGCCACTAACCCAATGAGAGCTCCTAGCCACGCCCAGCGTTAGAGACCCAGGCACAGAATCAAAGGGCTAATATATAGGAAATGTGCAGGCTCAGTGACATCAAAGGAGCATGCTGGCCATCCTGTTCTATCAGCATTTTCAAAGGGGCAGATGTATTAACCCGGAGAAGGCATAAGGAAGTAATAAACCAGTGATATGTGCAAGGTGATAAAGGGACCAGCCAATCAGATCCTAACTGTTAATTTACATATTGGAGCTGATTGGCTGGTGCCTTTATCACCTTGCACATATCACTGGTTTATCACTTCCTTATGCCTTCTCCAGGTTATTACATCTGCCCCACTGTTTGTATTTTAATACAAGTTCACATCATGATGGCAAGTTTAGTAATGTGTCACATGTTTTACTTCTGGTTATCCATGGGACCACTACACTTCCTCTTTTCCAGATGGCCGTGTGGCTTTTTAACTGTTTAAGTATTCTCAGCAGCTATTTCTACTTGAAAGGAAGTAACAACTTAACTTTAAGATCTGCTTATTTCTTCACAAAAGACAGTAAGACATAATAATTCCATACATCTAATTATCAAGCAGCTGTTATGAATTACATAACATTTTTGAGTGCCCTTTTAAATCCCATGTTGTATCCCTACAGTGAGTAACAGCCGTTTCCTTCTGCAGGTATAAAATTGTGATCACACCTAGGAGAATCTGTCTGTCCATCTGGTGTGTCTGGATTATATCCTTTCTACTTGGGCTGATACCAATGTTTGGATGGAACAACAGGTCCAATTTAAAGGATGAAGAGCGAGACTACTTGAACTGCAAGTTCCTCAGCGTTATTAGAATGGACTACATTGTCTACTTTAATATTATTGGATGGGTTTTTTTCCCTTTAATAGTCATGCTGGCTTTATATATTGAGATTTTCTACCTGATAAGAAAACAATTAACAAAAAGCACCTCAAGCAATGGAGTTTTTTTTGGCAAGGAGTATAAGACTGCAAAATCCCTAGCACTGGTCTTACTGCTGTTTGCTCTCAGCTGGTTGCCATTGTCCATTCTCAACTGTTTAATTTACTTTAGCCCAAATATTGTGATGTACAAGGCATTCCGGCCGGCTAGTTTCACAGCCATTTTGCTGTCTCATGCTAACTCTGCAATGAACCCCATCATTTATGCATTCAAAATTAAAAAATTTAAAGATACATTCATTCAGATTATAAAAACATACTTCCTCCATAGGCGAATGTTAACTGAAGATTCGAGTGGGGAGCACACACTGGATGAAATAACTCAGGAGAGATCATAAACACTGTAGAGTATCAAGAAAAATATTCAAATCTATTATATCCTGGTAGGTTGCTACATCTGCCGGATTAATGACTGACATATCTTGCATCTATTTCATTAATAGACATTTCAGTATATTTTATATTATGCAAACTGCTTACAGGATACTGTACATATTGCATATTAGCACATGCTGGAAATAAATGTTGCCAAATAATAAAATAACTTGGATAATTTTGCATTTAAAAAAATACTTTAACCTATAGGCAGAAAACCCATATATTTAATTTAATATGCAATGAATATACTACAATGATAAAAATAGGGAACTGCTTTATTGATACAGTGATGAAGCAGCTAATAAACTGGTGTAAATGGTTCCACTTAATTTTGTCTTATCCTGCGGCTGTAACTCTGTGTCATGCTGGCAGACTTCACACCACTTAGGCTGGTTACGCACTTGCCAATGTGTACCTGATATAACGTCTGAACCGGTGGATCGGACAACATATTGTATACATCAGCAAGTGTGTATACTCTATATCATTAACAATGCGCGCTCCCGCGGGTTTTTAATGAGGTATAATATCATTAGTTTTCAACTTGAAAGCTAAACATATTGGTGGTCATTCTGAGTTATTCGCTCGCTAGCAGTTTTTAGCAGCCGTGCAAATGCTAAGCCGCCTCCCTCTGGTAGTGTATTTTAGCTTAGCAGAAGTGCGAACGAAAGGATCGCAGAGTGGCTACAAAAATTTTCAGAGTAGCTCCAGACCTACTCAGCGCTTGCGATCACTTCAGACTGTTCAGTTCCTGTTTTGATGTCACAAACACGCCCTGCGTTCGCCCAGCCACGCCTGCATTTTTCCTGGCACGCCTGCGTTTTTCTGAACACTCCCTGAAAACGGTCAGTTGACACCCAGAAACGCCCTCTTCCTGTCAATCACACTGGGGCCAGCAGTGCGACTGAAAAACTTCACTAGACCTTGTGTGAAACAACATCGTTCTTTGTAATAGTATGACGCACGTGCGCATTGCGCTGCATGCGCAGAAGTGCAGATTTTTTTGCCTGATCGCTGCGCAAAGAAACGAAAGCAGCTAGCTATCAACGCGGAATGACCCCCATTGTACGAGACAGCATGCACCTCACTGACAAGACGCAAATGATATTGTTCAGTGTTTATGAACGATATTGTTTGCTTGGAGACCTTGCACAATGTCACTGACATCAGCAAGTGTGTACCCAGCCTAAGTCCCAAATTATCATTAATGGTTATAGACCTTAAATGGAGTACTACAAAGAACAGTGATAAAAAAAATAAAAATGTAAATTTTAAAGTGTCCCACCCAGAGGTGGTTGGTACGTAATTAGCCTCAAGTAGAGGTTTCAACCTCCCAATAGCTCTTCTTGAGGTCAGAAGTGATTTAAAAGGTGAAAACGGATTTAAATATAACTGATTATTTTTAAACACTAGCATTAACAATTCAACAAATGCTTTATTTATTTATTCATTCAGTTTAAATGAAAATACTCCATGAATGCATCATGAACCGCATGACAAAGCAGATATAACACCAATATGTATATAGTCACACAGGTGTTAAATAATAATGATATTTTCCTTTTTGTGCAGATGTACAGTATAAATTTATATTCTTATTGTGATATTGTTGAAATTCCATAGGATGATGATGTTATGCAAACAACAGAAATAATGCGGTATTATTGCCAATCAAACATTTTTATTATGAGATAGCATGAGTGGAGTGTGATTTGCCAAAACTTATCACCACTCCGCTGAGGGAGTTACCATCCTCCATTAAATTTCTCACATAAGCCGCCAAGAACACAGTCAGGCCCTCTTGATAATGCACTTACAGAAATAATGATAGTACAAGCAGAATCAGATCTACTCTTTATACAATACCAATTTTTACTGCAACTATATGTTTGACCACTGATCTGAACATGGTCAACTCTTCAGCATAGAAAGCATCTTTTTTTGAAACTCAGGGATCCACACTCTTGCCAACTTTCATGTGTGGTTTTGGTGAACGGAATGTACAGATTGCATGTGTCCATTATTGTCACTGTCCAGCCTTTCTGACCTCACTCAAGACAGACAACGTTCTGAGACACTGGCAACTTAGGACACGTTTGCCTTACCAACTCTACAGCTAAAAGTTTCTTCTGACAAGAGACATTTTGGCTAGATAGAAAATCTATCTTTTAGCATTATGCCATGGTGACTTCAAACTAGAGATGAGCGGGTTCAGTTCTCAGAGAACCGAACCCTACCGGACTTTACCATCCGAGCCCGGATCCGAGTCAGGCTCGGGTTTTTCCGCCTGACTCGGAAACCAGAACAAGGCAAAACATCATCATCCCGCTGTCGGATTCTTGCGGGGTTTCGATTCCATATAAGGACCCGTGCGTCGCCACCATTTTCACTCCAGCATTGGAGAGTGTAGAGAGAGGACGTGTCTTCATTCTCTCAGTGTCCTCAGTGTCCGTGTCTTGTGCTGAATTTGTCCAGTCACAGTGCTTATGTCCTCTGCTGCCATATGTCTAGTGCTGTCCAGTGGTGTTGTGTTGTGCTGCATCAGTCACAGTGGTGGTGTCCTCTGCTGCCATATGTCCAGTGCTGCTGTATAAGTCCAGTCCATTGCAGTGGTGCTGTGTTGTCCTGCATTGGTCCAGTGGTGGTGTCCTGTGCATCAGTCAGTCCAGTGACCAGTCACAGTGGTGGTGTCCTCTGCTGCCATATGTCCAGTGCTGCTGTATAAGTCCCTTACAGTGTTGCTGTGTTGTCCTGCATTAGACCAGTGGTAGTGTCCTGTGCATCAGTCAGTCCAGTGATCAGTCACAGTGGTGGTGTCCTCTGCTGCCATATGTCCAGTGCTGCTGTATAATAAGTCCCTTACAGTGTTGCTGTGTTGTCCTGCATCAGACTAGTGGTAGTGTCCTGTGCATCAGTCAGTCCAGTGACCAGTCACAGCGGTGTCCTCTGCTGCCATATGTCCAGTGCTACTGTATAGGGTGCTGTGTTGTGCTGCACCAGTTCAGTGGTGGTGTATTGTGCTGCATCAGTCCAGTCACAGTGGTGGTGTCCTCTGCTGCCATATGTCCAGTGCTGCTGTATAATACGTCCCTTACAGTGTTGCTGTGTTGTACTGCATCAGACCAGTGGAGGTGTCCTGTGCATCAGTCAGTCCAGTGACCAGTCACAGTGGTGGTGTCCTCTGCTGCCATATGTCCAGTGCTGCTGTATAAATCCAGTCCATTGCAGTGGTGCTGTGTTGTCCTGCATCAGTTCAGTGGTGGTGTCCCTGTGCTGCCGTATATGTCCAGTGGTACTGTCGTATATATCCAGTGGTACTGCCGTATATGTCCAGTGATCCTGCCGTATAATTCCAGTAATCCTGATGTATAATTCCAGTAATCCTGCAGTATAATTCCAGTAATCCTGCCGTATAATTCCAGTAATCCTGCCGTATAATTCCAGTGATCCTGCCGTATAATTCCATTAATCCTGCCGTATAATTACAGTAATCCTGTATTATAATTACAGTGGTACTTGTGTATAATTACAGTAATCCTGACATATAATTCCAGTGATCCTGCTGTATAATTCCAGTGATCCTGCCATATAATTCCAGTGATCCTGCCGTATAATTCCAGTGATCCTGCCATATAATTCCATATAAATCCATATAATTCCGTATAATACCAGTCCAGTGGTGCTGCCATTTAAATTCAGTGGTGCTGTCCTGTACTGTATATTATTTACTCCAAATAAAGGGGTTATTAATATTTATTAATATTTAATTCAAATAATTTTTACAGGGTTTGCCCTGTGAGGTCTAGGGGTACGCTCTCATGTGTCGCATATTGACATAGATGATGAAATGCCATCAACGTCATCTGTCAAGGCCGATGCCCAATCTGATAGTAGAGGGCATGTAAAATCCAAAAAGCCAAAGTTCAGTAAAAAATAAAAATAAAATAAATGTAAATGGTCTGAGGAGAAACATAAACTTGCCAATATGCCATTTACGACACGGAATGGCAAGGAACGGCTAAGGCCCTGGCCTATGTTCATGACTACTGGTTCAGCTTCACATGACGATGGAAGCCCTCATCCTCCCGCTAGAAAAATTAGAAGAGTTAAGATGGAAAAAGCACAGAAAAGAACTGTGCGTTCTAAGATGGTATCACAAATCCCCAAGGAGAGTCCAAGTGTGTCGTCGGTTGCGATGCCTGACCTTCCCAACACTGGATGGGAAGAGGTGGCTCTTTCCACCATTTTCACGCCCTCTGCAAGTGCTGGAAGGAGCACCCACAGTCCAGTTTCTGATATTCAAATTGAAGATGTCACTGTTGAAGTACACCAGGATGAGGATATGGGTGTTGCTGGCGCTGAGGAGGAAGTTGATGATGAGGATTCTGATGGTGATGTGGTTTGTTTAAATGAGGCACCGGGGGAGACACCTGTTGTCTGTGGGATGAAGAAGCCAATTGTGATGCCTGGGCAAACTATCAAAAAAGCCACCTCTTCGGTGTGGAATTATTTCTCCACAAATCCGGACAACAGGTGTCAAGCCATCTGTTGCCTCTGTCAATCTGTAATAAGTAGGGGTAAGAATGTTAATCACCTAGGAACATCCTCCCTTATATGTCACCTGCAGCGCATTCATCAGAAGTCAGTGTCAAGTTGTGAAACTTTGGGTAAAAGTGTAAGCAGTCTACTGACACCTAAATCCCTTCTTCCTCCTGTACCCAAGCTCCTGCAAGCCACACCACCAACTCCCTCAACGTCAACTTCCTCCTCAGTCAGGTATGTCAGTAGTCCTGCAGGCCATGTCACTGTCAAGAATGAGCAGTCCTCTCCAAACTGGGATTCCTCCAGAGGATCCTTGAGTGGTACACCTGCTGTTGCTGCCGCTGCTGTTGTTGCTGGGAGTCGATCGTCATCCCAGAGGGGAAGTCAGAAGACCACTTGTACTACTTCCAGTAAGCAATTGACTGTCCAACAGTCCTTTGCGAGGAAGATGAAATATGACAGCAGTCATCCTTTTGCAAAGCGAATAACTGAGGCCTTGACAGCTATGTTGGTGTTAGATGTGCGTCCGGTATCCGCCGTTAGTTCAGTGGGACTTAGAGAATTGTTTGAGGTAGTGTGTCCCCGGTATCAAATCCCATCTAGGTTCCACTTCTCTAGGCAGGCGATACAGAGAATGTACAGATACATATGTGTCTAGCTGACAAATGGATACATGTCCAGGAGAGCCCTGGAGAACAAGATACATATGTGTCTAGCTGACAAATGGATACATGGTCAGAAACAATTAGCCAATGTTTCCATTCAATTGGAAACATAGTGCACTGAGAAGCCCAGAGAATAAATCACTTCATTACATGCACAGTTACATTCATCTGTACACAGGTACATTTATTGGCATGCAATAGATACATTATAAGTAAGGAGAATAAAGCAACAGGACACAGTACTGGTACTTCTGAAATTATACACAAATACTGGAGCATAAGAACACTAGAACGCTATAAAAGAGTATAATAATTATATATAAGAATAAGAGACGGCACACGATTTGTTTTTAAAATGTATTATTATTTTTTCACACAGACAAAAAAAATTCAAAAAAACTTTTTCATCACATTTTTCTATTTCTTTATTGTTTTTAATATTTTGCTTTGTATGACCTTATACCCAGGTCATAATAATACCACATGTGGGATTACGAATAAAAGAATACATTCCACGTGGGTATTGGTATTTCAATTTTGAAACATGTACTAAGTAATACATAGTTAAATTAAAATTAAATTCTTTATTTAAAATTTATACAACATATGTGAAAGGGATAGAGTGCACCCTCATAAACTAATTACTGTCACAAGTCTTTTCAATGTACAGAGACGTCAGAAAAAGTGTCCTCAGTGTCCTACAAAATGCAGTTGTACCCACTGTCCACTTAAACACGGACATGTGGACAAGTGGAGCAGGGCAGACTAAGGACTATATGACTGTGACAGCCCACTGGGTAGATGTATGGCCTCCCACAGCAACAACAGCTGCGGCACCAGTGGCAGCATCTCACAAATGCCAACTCGTTCCTAGGCAGGCTACGCTATGTATCACCGCTTTCCATAAGAGGCACACAGCTGACAACCTCTTACGGAAACTGAGGGACATCATTGCACAATGGCTTACCCCAATTAGACTCTCCTGGGGATTTGTGATATCGGACAACTCCACCAATATTATGTGTGCATTACATCTGGGCAAATTCCAGCACTTCCCATGTTTTGCACATACAATTCACTTGGTGGTGCAGAATTTCTTTAAAAATGACAGGGGCGTGCAGGAGATGCTGTCGGTGGCCCGAAAAAATGCGGGCCACTTTTGGCATTCAGCCACCGCGTGCTGAAGACTGGAGCCCCATAAAACACACCTGAACCTTGCCTGCCATTATCTGTAGCAAGAAGAGGTAACGAGGTGGAATTCAACACACTATGTACTTCAGAGGATGGAGGAGCAGCAAAAGGCCATTCAAGCCTATAAATCCACCTATGATATAGGCAAAGGAGGGGGAATGCACCTGACTCAAGCACAATGGAGAATGATTTCTGTCTTGTGCAAGGTTCTCCAACCCTTTGAACTTGCCACACATGAAGTCAGTTCAGACACTGCCAGCTTGAGTCTGGTCATTCCCCTCATTAGGCTTTTGCAGAAGCAGCTGGAGAAATTAAAGGAGGAGCTAAAACGGAGCGATTCCGCAAAGTATGTGGGACTTGTGGATGGAGCTCTTCATTTGCTTTGCCAGGATTCAAGGGTGGTCATTCTGTTGAAATCAGAGCACTACATTTTGGCCACTGTGCTCGATCCTAGGTTTAAAGCCTACGTTGTATCTATCTTTCCGGCAGACACAAGTCTGCAGAGGTTCAAAGACCTGCTGGTGAGAAAATGGTAAAAAGGGGACTGTCTGCTGTAATGTGTAAAAGGGTATCTACCTGGTGTAGTGGCGCTACTGTGCAGCGTAATTTGAATGGAGACTACTGTGCACGTAGTATGAATTGGTATTATTTTGTGACCACGCCCCTTCCCAATGAAACCACACCCCTATATATTTTCCGCACACCTACGGCGCACACTGCCCCTATCTTATATGGGGGGGGGGGGGGGGCGCCAATGCCGTTTCTTGCACACAGCATTAAAATGCCTAGATACAGCAGTGCCGCCAGGAAAAAGAGGCAATTTGGATGCCCTTGCACAAACTGGCTTTATTTTACCTAAGTTGCCCCCCCCCCCCCCTCCAGTGTGTAATCTGAAAGAGTGTTTAGTGCAGCCCGTAACCTTGTCAGCGATCGGCATAGGAGGTTTGAGTTATTATTATGGGATATTACTATATATTTATATTGTAATGTGGGATACTAGAGTGTACTGAAAAGGGACTATGCTGTGTGGCCACACCCCTAGTGTAAAGTAGCCACTCTCCCTAGTGTCATGTGGTCATGCCCCCTCATGACATATGACCATGCCCATTTTTTGGCACACTCTGTACCACTAAGAAAATATGTCTACTTGCACGACCGTGTATATGTCCAGGCGGGGTGCTCTGTCTGCTCTACCTGAAAGGGGTGATGTGTGCATCCATCCAGGGGCTCCGCCCCAGTGTAAAATTAAAATAATAAAATCTAAAAACAAAAAGCCTATATATATAATTATAATAAAAATATTTTTTTGTTTGTGCTGTACCTCAGTGTACTATACAATTTTTATTTTATTCTCATAAGTAAAGTGAAACATAAGTACAGTCGGTCAGACTGCAGTATATTATTATTTCGTACTCATACACATATTGGGCGACACTGTTGGTGTAGATCTACCGCAGTGTTTGATTACTATTTCTGACGCACACACATTTTGTGTGATGCTGCTGGTGTGGGTGGTTCCACAGTAGTATATTTTACTTCCTACTCATACACGTATTGTGTGAGACTGTTGGTGAAGATCAACCGCAGTGTTCGATTACTATTTCTGACTCATACACATATTGTGTGACAATGTTGGCAAAATTAAACTGCAGTGTTTAATTGCTATTTCATACTCATACACATATTTTGTGACACTTTTGGTGAAATTAAACTGCAGTGTTTTATTATTATTTTGTACTCATACAGATTTTTTTGACACTGTTGGTGAAAACAAACTGCAGTGTTTTATTACTATTTCTGACTTAAGGTAGTACTAAAGGTAGTACATTTTTTGTACAAAGTGTGGTGTGTGATGTACAATTGAGAGAAGAGCAGGAAGCACATACTAGTGGTGCAGGTGCTGCCACCAGTCATGATGATACAAGTCCGTCAGCGTCATATACTAAGGCAGATGCCCAGGGGCATAGAGGGCTCAAGTCAGGGCAAGTAAAATCATTTAATTTTACAGTGGTAAAGAAAAAACATCAAAAGGAAAGTTAGCTGCAGAGGCATTAAGACAAATTGTGCATTCAGAATCAGAACCATCAGACATTCTTGAGGAACGTTTAGGGGTGTCCACGTCAGCTATGTTTGAGTCTGAAATTGTCTGACAACTGTCCTCATTGAGAATCCTCTTTCACCTCCTTCCACCATTTCTGAAACATCTGCACATGTGGGGAGCAGTAGAAGTAAGGCTGGTGTTGATGATGAGGACATAATAGAAATTGAGGATTCATGCGTGGAAGTGGAACAAGATGAGGGAGATATGTGTGTACTACTACTATCTGACACTGAGGATGATGTTGATGATGTTGTTTGTGTAAGTCAGCCACTGGTGGCTGCAGTTGTTGACCATGATAAAAAAGAAAGCCATGGCGATGCCTGGGCATAAGACCAAAAAAGCCACCTCTTGGGTGTGGGATTATTTTTACCCCAATTCTGACAATGTTTGTGAAAGCATCTGCTCCATTTGTGAGGCCAAAGTTAGTAGATATAGGAATGTTAGCCATCTAGGCACCTCTTCCATGTTACGTCATTTGCGGCGAAGACATTACATTTATTGTACAAGATTATAATGTAGTTATCACCCTCATCATCAACATAGTCAGAGTCATTACTTATCGGAGGCAGTCCTTCTAAAAATTTGTTTTGTGGGGGCCCAAACAAACCAATCATTTCAGCCACAACTGACAGTCCCTGTCACTGAAATGATTGGTTTGTTAAACTGTGCATGTCCTGTTTAATATATACAACATAAGGGTGGGTGGGAGGGCCAAGGATAATTCCATCTTGCACCTCTTTTCTTTGCATTATGTGCTGTTTGGAGCATTGCTGGCTGTGACAACAAACATTTGTATAGTTTATTAAAATGCCACCCTGTCTGTCACTGCAGTGCCATTCTGTTTCCTGGATGTGCCATATTGGAAGTTTAAGGCCACATGTTTGTGCCGTCTATTGTTGCCACTTAGCTTAGTCATCCAGCTACCTCGGTGCAACCTTTTGGCCTAAACTGGATGAAAACAATATTGTGAGCTGTGAGGTGGTCAAAATTAACTGGAAGTGAGTGTAAATTAACGTGATCCAAATTCTGTGATTTCAGCTGTTTTAATGATTTTATTAAAAAAATTACAGATTAAAAACAAATATAGATCCAAAACTTGCAAATGAGGTTTTGGCAAAACAAATACAGATCCAAAACACGAAGGAGATACAGATCCAATACAAGAACCCAAAACCTGAGATTTGGGCCAGCGCACATCCTTATTTGTCTTTTCTGTCTTCTTTGTGTTATTTATTATTTGTTTAGATGAAGTGGGAGAGAAGCAGCAGAGAGGACCCACATGCCCATCCATGTGTTTTACAAGTCAAACATGCTTGCCAATTGGTAGCCCATTATTTTGGTGGGTAGGCCCTCGTTTTGTGGTCCGTTGGAAAACTGATACTCGGCAAATCTGAGGTGTATATATTATGTGAAATAATTTACAGTTTGTCCGATGTTCTGATTTTGGTCTAACTTTGGTCATTTTGTCAGTTTTCTGTAGGTTATGCCTTTAGTAATGGTTTGTAAAACCATTGGAAACGTGTCCAAAAACCCAAAACTGGCAGTTAGATTTACCCCTAGGACTCTAATCTCTGGTGGTTAGTGTACATTAGTCCGTAACTAGGTGTGTGCCAAGTGTGCTCGGCTCACAGCGCATAGGCACTGTGGGCAGAGAATCTCCACATCACACCCAGCCACACGCTTCGCCGCTGCCTGCATCCCCCATGACCCAGCCAGCACACTGCCGCGGTCATCAGTATGTCTGCTGCTGCCCGATAACCTGCATTTGCAGGGCTGTAACTGGCCTGCCTCATAGGTAGCCAGGTAGCTTCCCGTCCCTCGTTCCCCTTCTGTGTCTGCAGCTTTTTTGGCGTGAGGAGGCTGGTGGAAGGCAGCTGCTTCAGGAGCAAACGCAAGTATAAACACATGCACACACTCTAGTTATAGCACTGCATCAAATCTTCAATACCTGTGGCTATTTTACAGCAGACAACTAACTCTGGTGGTAAACAGAACTCATCAGAATGCATCTCATCACCTTGATATGTACCAGGGCCGATTTAGGATATTATGGAGTCAGAACAAATGAAACAGGCAGGGCTCTGCCACTGATCCAATGGACTCAGAGGTGTAGCATGGAGCCCTGATAAAAGTGCATGCTATAATGCCACCCCACACACAGTACTACAGTAGCATGCACCAAATGCTCCTCTGCTCCCATTCAACCCCCCCCCCCCCCCCATATCTCACCACATTCCATTAGACCTCCCACATTCCACTTGCATGTCCATCAGAACTCCTCACCTGCAATCAGACATTCCCACCATACTAGTTGCCGGAGACACAAAAAAACTTTTGGGGGCATATTCATCACAATCTGCATTTTTAATGCAGAAGTGATAAATTTTACCTAAATTCGCAATGTTAAAATAAATATTTTCATGCAAATTTACCAAAAAGCTCTTGTTGGTAGGTGGGCTCTCATAATGGGGGTAATTCCAAGTTGATCGCAGCAGGACATTTTTTAGCAGTTGGGCAAAACCATGTGCACTGCAGGGGAGGCAGATATAACATGTGCAGAGAGAGTTAGATTTGGGTGTGGTGAGTTCAATCTGAAATCTAATTTGCAGTGTAAAAATAAAGCAGCCAGTATTTACCCTGCACAGAAATAAAATAACCCACCCAAATCTAACTCTCTCTGCACATGTTATATCTGCCTCCCCTGCAGTACACATGGTTTTGCCCAACTGCTAACAATAGCCTGTCATGGCAAAGAGCTGGAAGTAGAGGAAAGCTTATGCTATCATTCTGGTTCCTGGTTCAGACTGAGACTGCGCACTGAGCAGCCGACACATGCATCTATGGGGAGCTACTTTGCGGTCGGAAATGCAGGGGCGTGGCAGATATCATCAATAAATAAAATGACATAAAACTCTGAGGGATATTTTTTTTTTTTTTTTTACCTTGTGTACATATGTGTTATCTTTTAGGGTGAGGGGGAAGACTCACCACTCCTATAACATATCACTGATATCTATGACCCCTGGTGAACCCCGTTTTCTTGTAAGATAGACGACTCATGTGGAGGCACCATCAAGAAAGGAAATATCCTGAAAAACCTGGATGTCACATATCACAGAAGATAAATACAGATTAGCCAGTACACATAGGCGTGCAACGGTAAAACGCCTCCCAACTCCCTGAAAATCAGTACCAATGTCCTTATCACAGGCCGGAGGGAGAGTTCCAGAAAATCAGGACTGCTCCTCCAAAATCAGAGGTGACACATTAAATTTGGGACAGTTTGAAGGTCGGGGTAGATTTCTGTTTAGAAGGAGACCAGCAAGATAGCAACACGAGAACTCATGAGTCTAAATGAAAGTATTTGCAGCTTTTTATTTTGTAAGATGCTGCAAGTGCTTTATGGTTAATGTTTTTTACATGCAAGTAGCAGATATATAAATAGGAATTTAATTAAAAGATAAGTAAAAGTAGATTAGTAGTTTAAATTGATCAAAGAATATTTTGACTGTTACAATATTTGATTTAAACTGTTCTCGGAGACAGGACAAGGGTCAGGGATTTTGTGGAATACAGTAATTAAGATTCTGGTTAATGTTTCATGTACAGCAGAATGTTGCTAGAACAATAGAGCATAGTACATAAAATGTAATTTTATGTAGGGTTGCACATTTTGAGTCCTATTATCATGAAGCAGAGAAAGTGGGGCGAAATGGACGATTACATTTGTAATATAATCATTAACAATATCTATGCATACTTACCTCCAGGATTGTCCATAGGCATGTTTTATCTTCTTCTTTCTGGGACAGCTCCATGATGCATAGCTGTCCTGGAGATGACTTTCGGTTTCTTGACCTAAGGGATTGAAACATGCATGCTAGGCCACAGGCACGCACAAGTGACCAGTGAATTGTTGCAGAAAGATGGCTAGTGGACACAAGATAGTTGTGTTTCCCAATGTTTGATGCATGCAAGCACAACGCAGCCTCATGGAATCCTAAACGAAATCTGTTTATGATACAAACTCTGACCCAGTTGGTATTTACTTACAAAACCTTCATACCAGAGGATAATTACACATTAATGGGTCAATTCTTTCCCTAATACAGTAATTGATAAAACTAAAACATGGTAACTGATGCATGGGAGCTAAACAATTACACACATATTCAAAGCTTGATATCCATGCGTACATTACAAACAAGGACACACAAACAAGCAATTACACACATTGATCTGGGTAGACTCAATGGGGGTGAAGAAAATTCCTAACACATTTACTAGATCCAGGTTGAGAATGCCGATATTGATTACCTTATTAAACACTCTAAGAGGTTAAGAGACTTTGTACGCTATTGGCGTATGGAATACCGTAAGGGTACGCTAACAGCGTTGTGGACACTCGAGACCACGAGGAGATCACGAGCGGCGCAGACGCTCACAGGATGACAATCAGTAAACCTTGTATGTAACACACTGATACGATATTCTTATGCTGTAAACCTTGTACTAGAACCCTGTAGTGATATAACGCTGTTTAACCTTTTTAATACTAAAACAGTTTGAGCGATTGAGACGCTCCTATTACCCCTTGCAATATAATAAACACACAATTACCGTGCTAAGGATCCAACACCTTTTACTAACAAGAGTATTAAGTTATTTTGAAAAGAGAAACAGTTCACAAGTCATACGCTACAAACTAACATATAATTCTAACAGAGTATCTAGGCAGTAATATACACAATAGAGAACGATCGCATTACAAATACATAGACTAAGTGTGAATGGCTAACAATATACGAGTAACAAAGTGGCAACAGAGAAACATACCATACGGGGAACACTCGCAGGCGCAACCGGAATCCAGTCCTCCAATTATCAGCGATAACTGTTGAAGAGAGAGTACTGGCCGGTCTGGGGACGGTGACCCTTATATACACTGCACACAATACAGTACAATGGTCCCTATATTCTTATTGTTCATTGGACACAGGAATTCGTCTTCGCATTATAGCAAAAGGTCATAGGTTGATTCATACAGGTGGGCTGTGACTATTTCCAACTGCTCAGGTGGGTGGGAAACTAGGTTTCCCGCCGCATGGATAATAGAGTGCAAATAATAGTAAAAGTCCATAAACTTCTTATGTCCATAACTATTCGCACGAGCGATTTATCCGCTTCAAACCAACACCGGAATATTGCTAATTAAATACTCTTCCGATGGATACTAAACACCACTGCGTAACCCCTTGTCAGATTGTGTTTGGGCTGTGTCCCCGGAGGGGGCGCTAGTGGGTCAGTGGAGGTAGATGGGAGAAAACGAGGAGGCTGGATAACGTTCCTGCGCATGAGCGCAATGGTATTTTATTTGGCAGATGATATAACACAGAATGGTAGCAGAAACAATAATAACAGATGAATAAAGTCAATCACTCAGTATGATAACTGAAAGTCTATGGCAATGGATGACAGATGACTTGAGAAAATAATATCCGGTAATATATAAACAGAAGAACAAGTGTTTGTGAAATGGTTCTGGTTTGGAAACCAGTGCAGGTTTTAAAACAGGAAACTTAGGCAGCAAGGTGTAGAATGGCAAACCTGAGCAGAGGCAGGAGTCTGACTTCACAGTGCAGGTGATGAGGCACTGGCAGCAGCAAGCTGTATCACAGGTGGAGGAATGAAACACACCTGGAGTCAGTCTTCAACTGCAGGCTGAAGCACACAAGGTGGTGATGAGTGTGAAGCCTTATTTGCAGGTTGCAGGTATTGCTGGGCCTTGAAGTTCCACGGAGCTGTGCAGAGTAACCAGGAGTACAAGTTCTTAAGCAGAGAACCAGGAACACAGGAGGAACAGGAACAGATCCTTTCACATGGGTCGCTGGAGAGACACAAAGTCCAGGATGCCTGCAGACTGATCCTGCAGTCTCTTATGTACCCCATGGTGCACAGGGATTGGATGAGTGAAGGAAAGTGGGTGCGGCCAAGCACCGGATTGGCCGCAGTATACTGGCTGTTTACAGACTGTCATGGCGGCGCCCACGCTGCGGCCTAGCAGGTACGCGGCGCGCTACATGCCCGCTGTCTCAGGAGTGTTCCCAGGCCCTTGATGATGTCCCATGGCAGGGGCATAGGTGACAGGTGACCGCAGGGAGCCAGGACGGAGTCCGCAGCGGCGGACGGATGTCAGCCTGGTAAGTCGATTCCTGACAGTACCCCCTCCTTTAGGGGTGGACACCGAACACCCACGTGGCTTGGAGGGATGAGTGCTGTGGAAGACACGGACCAACCTAGGAGCATGGACATCGGACGAATTCACCCAACTTCTCTCCTCTGGGCCATAACCGGACCAATCGACCAGGTACTGGAGACGTCCATACCGACAACGGGAGTCCAGAATTTTGTTGATCTCGAATTCCACGCCCCGCTGAGTTCGAACCTTGGGACCTACTGGAAGAGTATTCTGAAAGCGGTTTAGGACTAGAGGTCTGAGGAGAGAAATATGAAAAGCGTTAGGTATACGAAGGGAAGATGGTAACTTTAATTTATAGGCCACTGGGTTGATGACTCTTTCGACAGGGTAAGGACCAATGAAGCGTGGTGCAAACTTCATGGATGGGACCCTGAGACGGAGGTTACGGGTTGATAGCCAAACCTTGTCCCCAGGTTTCAAATGGGGAACCGCACGTCTCTTGCGGTCGGCAAAGACCTTGTACCGACTGGAGGCCTTTTTGAGGGAAACGTGAATTTTTCTCCAAATAGATGAAAACTGAGTCAGAGCAGTAGTGGCAGCAGGAACATCCATATGAGGGAGCTCTTGGAAATCAGGTACACGGGGATGTTGCCCATATACTGCAAAGAATGGTGTCGTTTCAGTGGCAGTATGGTATCGAAAGTTGTGGGCAAACTCGGCCCATGGGAGCAGATCGAACCAGTCATCCTGGGAAGATGAAACATATAATCTTAAAAAAGTCTCAAGTTCTTGATTGACCCTCTCTGTCTGCCCATTCGTCTGAGGATGGTATGAAGATGAAAACTTCAGTTTGACCTGCATGGCAGAACAGAGGGCCCTCCAAAACCTCGCTACAAACTGTACCCCCCGGTCAGATATTATTTCAGAGGGTAAACCATGTAAGCGGAAAATCTCCCGTAGGAAGATTTGGGCAAGTTTTGGGGCAGAAGGGAGACCCTGGAGAGGAACAAAATGAGCCATCTTGGTGAATCTGTCCACTACAACCCAAATGGTATTATGTCCTTGAGAAGGAGGAAGGTCGGTGATAAAATCCATGGACAGGTGTGACCAGGGACGACTAGGGATAGACAGTGGTTGTAACTGACCTGCTGGAGACTGACGAGGAGTCTTGTGCTGCACACATTTAGGACAGGATGCCACGAAATCCTGGATGTCCATTTTCATCTTTGGCCACCAATAGGTAGCAGAAAGGAACTTGTAGGTCTTCAGGACCCCAGGATGACCAGTAAACTTGGATTGATGGGCCCAAGATAGCAACTTGGGACGGAGATCTGGGGAAACAAAAGTCTTACCAGGAGGAGGAGCTGGGGAGACTTGAGATGCAGCGAAAACCACGGGACTCAGGATGGAATGTGGCACTGAGTCAGATGTTCCTTCTTCAGATTCCATGGATCGGGATAACGCGTCGGCTTTCACATTCTGCGAACCTGGGCGGAAATGAAGCTTGAAATTAAAACGTGAGAAAAACATAGCCCACCTGGACTGGCGAGGGTTAAGGCACTGAGCTGCCTTTAAATATAGCAGGTTTTTATGATCCGTGTAGATATTAAACGGATGTTTGGCCCCTTCTAGGAGATATCTCCATTCCTCGAGAGCCAGCTTGATCGCCAGTAGTTCTTGATCTCCCACGGAGTAGTTAGCTTCTGCAGGAAGAAACTTTCGAGAATAAAATCCACAAGGGTGGACTTTCCCATCGGATCCCTTCTGGGAGAGAACAGCTCCAACCCCAACTGTAGAGGCATCTACCTCCAACTCGAATGGTCTGTTGACATCTGGCTGAGACAGCACTGGAGCAGACATAAAGGCTAGCTTGATCTTCTGGAAGGCTGCCAAGGCTTCTTCTGACCAGTTGGAATGGTCTGCCCCTTTCCGAGTTAGGTTGGTAATAGGAGCGATGAGAGTGGAGAATCCTCAAATAAATTTTCTATAGTAGTTGGCGAAACCCAGGAATCGCTGGATAGACTTGAGAGAGTTTGGAATGGACCAATTGGCAATAGCTTCCAATTTTGTCGGGTCCATCTGAAGATCCGATCCGGAAATTATATAACCCAGGAAGGGTATAGAGGGAACTTCAAAGGTGCATTTAGATAGTTTCCCGTAGAGCCGGTTCTCACGAAGACGTCGGAGAACTTCACAAACTTGTAGACGATGAGATGGAAGGTCTTGGGAGAAGATAAGGATATCATCTAAGTAAACAACGAGGTACTTATACAGGACATCACGAAAGATTTCGTTCACAAAGTGTTGAAACACTGCTGGAGCATTACTCAACCCAAATGGCATTACCAGGTATTCATAATGGCCATCTCGAGTGTTGAAAGCTGTCTTCCACTCGTCACCACTCCGGATTCTGACGAGATTATAGGCACCGCGGAGATCTAACTTGGTGAAGATGCGGGCTCCTTTAACTCTGTCAAATAATTCGGTAATGAGTGGTAATGGATAACTATTCTTGATAGTAATGTCATTGAGACCCCGATAGTCAATGCATGGACGCAGTCCTCCATCCTTCTTTTTAACAAAGAAGAAACCTGCACCAGCAGGAGATGATGACGGACGGATGAATCCCTTCTGAAGATTCTCTCTGATGTAATTACTCATCGCCTCAGTTTCAGGAACAGACAACGGGTAGGTGCGCCCCCTAGGTGGCTTCTTGCCAGGAAGGAGATCGATGGGACAATCCCATTCCCTATGGGGCGGCAGGATATCAGCAGCCTTTTCACAGAAGACGTCTGAGAAGTCTTGATAAGCTGCTGGGAGACTTGACTGTGTCTTTACTTCGGTAGACTTAATGGGACACACTTGGGCTAAGCAGGATTGATGACAATGTGAACCCCATGAGGTAAGCTGCAACGTTGACCAGTCAAACTGTGGATTATGTAGCTGGAGCCAGGGCATGCCCAAGACAATCTCCTGGGTGGCTTGAGGGATGACCAGGAACTTGATCAGTTCAGAATGGAGAAATCCAACTCCCAGAACCACTGGAACAGTTTGATGAGAAATGTTCCCCTTGGAGATTCGACTACCATCCACAGCAGTAATGTAAACTGGACAAGAAAGTTCACAGGTAGATAGGCAAAATTTATTTACCGCAGCTTGGGTGATAAAGTTTCCTGCAGCACCGCAGTCCACTAATGCTGACGCAGACTGGAGCCCAACTGGAGTCTCTAGCATCACTGGAAGGATGAGGTCTTGTTGAGAAGGAGCTTGACTGAAAGATCCTAACTTGACTCCTCCCTTACAAGTCAGGATCTGGCGTTTCCCGAACGCACCGTGCAGGAGTTAATCTGATGGCCCGCAGCAGCACAGTATAGGCAGAGTCTCTCACGTATTCTTCTTGCCCGCTCTTCAGGAGTTAGGCGGGACCTATTTATCTGCATAGGCTCGTCAGAAGAGGGAGACTGGAACTGTACAGAAGGTATGAACCTTGATCTGCGTGGCTCACTCCGAGCGCGTTCATTATTGCGTTCGCGGATGCGAGAGTCCAACTTAATGCACAGGGAGATCAAATCAGACAGTTGAACAGGAATGTCACGGGTCGCCAGTTCATCCTTGATCCGATCCGAGAGTCCGTGCCAGAAAGCTGCTACCAGAGCTTGGTTGTTCCACTGAACCTCTGCAGCCAACGTCTGGAACTGGATGACATATTGTCCCATGCTTCGGGTACCTTGACGAAGTTGGATCAGGTCTGCCGAAGCTGATGTCGCACGACCAGGCTCGTCAAAGATCCGTCTGAAGGTTGACACGAAGTCTGTGTAGTTGTTAATCAGAGGGTCAGCACGTTCCCACAGAGGAGACACCCAACTCAGAGCAGATCCAGAGAGTAAGGAGACGATGTAGGCAACCTTGGATCTTGGCGTGGGGAAATTATGTGGCAATAACTCAAACTGTATTTCACATTGATTGAGAAACCCGCGACATAACTTAGGACTGCCATCATACTTGCTCGGCACGGGCAGATGCAGACGTGACACTGGAGCTGATGCAGCCGGCATAGAAGAACTCACAGCACTGGCAGGTGCTGGAGTAACAGAAACAGTAGGAGAGAGTACACTAGGCAGGGATTGCTGTAGTGTATCTAATCGGGAGGACATCCCTTGCAGGAATTGAAGCATCTGCTGCTGCGCAACCTCTTGACCATCCAGACGGGAGACCAGATTTTGCAAGGCCTCTGACCCCACACTCCGTCCACCATCCGAGTCCATAGATCCTGGACTTACTGTCAGATTGTGTTTGGGCTGTGTCCCCGGAGGGGGCGCTAGTGGGTCAGTGGAGGTAGATGGGAGAAAACGAGGAGGCTGGATAACGTTCCTGCGCATGAGCGCAATGGTATTTTATTTGGCAGATGATATAACACAGAATGGTAGCAGAAACAATAATAACAGATGAATAAAGTCAATCACTCAGTATGATAACTGAAAGTCTATGGCAATGGATGACAGATGACTTGAGAAAATAATATCCGGTAATATATAAACAGAAGAACAAGTGTTTGTGAAATGGTTCTGGTTTGGAAACCAGTGCAGGTTTTAAAACAGGAAACTTAGGCAGCAAGGTGTAGAATGGCAAACCTGAGCAGAGGCAGGAGTCTGACTTCACAGTGCAGGTGATGAGGCACTGGCAGCAGCAAGCTGTATCACAGGTGGAGGAATGAAACACACCTGGAGTCAGTCTTCAACTGCAGGCTGAAGCACACAAGGTGGTGATGAGTGTGAAGCCTTATTTGCAGGTTGCAGGTATTGCTGGGCCTTGAAGTTCCACGGAGCTGTGCAGAGTAACCAGGAGTACAAGTTCTTAAGCAGAGAACCAGGAACACAGGAGGAACAGGAACAGATCCTTTCACATGGGTCGCTGGAGAGACACAAAGTCCAGGATGCCTGCAGACTGATCCTGCAGTCTCTTATGTACCCCATGGTGCACAGGGATTGGATGAGTGAAGGAAAGTGGGTGCGGCCAAGCACCGGATTGGCCGCAGTATACTGGCTGTTTACAGACTGTCATGGCGGCGCCCACGCTGCGGCCTAGCAGGGACGCGGCGCGCTACATGCCCGCTGTCTCAGGAGTGTTCCCAGGCCCTTGATGATGTCCCATGGCAGGGGCATAGGTGACAGGTGACCGCAGGGAGCCAGGACGGAGTCCGCAGCGGCGGACGGATGTCAGCCTGGTAAGTCGATTCCTGACACCCCTGTCTGACCCTTCGTATCAAACAAAGAGGGATCTCTTTGTCTATGAACATGCTACATTAACTAAACTTTCAGATTCTATCAAAGGGACCATAATCTACAAAATACATTATATGGTAAAAATATGTAACGATTGAGTCGCCCGCTAGACGCGCATAAACTCTACCGTAAATGCGCATACCGTGCGCCTGCGGGTGCACGCAACAGCGAGTATGCACACGCAAGGGAGAGCGTACGCATGCGCAGCGGGGACACGAATGAGGTGCAAATATGGCAACGTGTGGAGTGATATTTTTCTGACTTTGACAGTCCACCCTTTGGCAGTCAACAATAACTGCCACTTCCTAAAACATTTCAAAAAGAGAAAAATATATGTCATGTGTAAATACATTTCCATGGTTGGGTAGGGGAGGAGAGAAGAAGGTGTGAAAAGGGTATGACCTAGTGAGATAGCAGAAGCATGTGTGTATGAGTCCATGTTTGGAGGGTCATGTATCATCGTGCCATACGTGTTTTAGATCAAGCTTCGAGGTATTGCGAAGTATACATTTGAATTTCTTCTTATCCCGTGGTACGGGTCTGTGGATGGGCTGTCAAACTTTACCGAGCTCTTTTCGGCTTTTAGTTGCAACAAAATGGGGGAGCACATTTTAGTTGATGATACATGAATGGGGGGGAATATGTGAGTGCTGATATCTGTGCCTGTATTCCCTATCGACTATGTGTGTCATTACCTGAAGGTTGTAGAGGTGAAGATAAGAAACAATTATGGTAAATGCAGTGGTATTCTATGTGAGGTTAATAAACATTTGTCGATTGAAGTCTTGTCTGGTGTCTTGTCTCGATGTACATGTTGTCTGTAGTCTCCTTTGGGCTTTTGCTATTAGCGGTATGCAAAAAGCTTTGTCAATGTCCATAGACTTACAAAAAAAATGTTGGGCTAGCGTAAGTTAAAATTTCTAGGGAAACTGGGGGTCTATGGCATAGTCCATCGGTTGTCTGTGTACAAGGTTGTCAAACTTCTTCTTTAGTCCATCTGTTGTCTGTATACAAGGTCGTCAAATTCTTCTTCCAAGCGGGTCTTTTTATCTTGGAGAAAAACAAAGGAGAAACGGGTGAAAGAAACGGACCGTAGAATCACATTTTCATCACATCATTGTCTCTATCGTTGGGTCATAAATCAAATCCATTGGAATTACAATTTCCTCACTCCTTAGACTCATTACCCTGGTACTACGTTTACACTTCGTTAAAGCTTGACCGCATCTAAATATCAAGCCAATCGTTATGACAACACCCAGGATACATAGAAGAAACTTCCCTACATCCATTATAACTCCTTGAGCCCATTCTCCTAAACCAGAGAACCAATTTCGCGGGTTCAACCATGACACCCAACCGGTCAGCTCATTACCCACAGCAGCAAGGGTGAGATTGTGTCTCCTGCGGAATTCCCACTTTAATTGGAGAATGTCGTCCATCTTTTGGTCTATGACCTCGACCGGGTCCTCGGTGCTATTCGTAATATAAGTGCAGCATTTCACGCCGTACTGCGTTGCCAGTGTGACACAATATCCACCTGTCACTGCCGTGAGATAATTAAGAACCATCCTATGCTGAACCAGTTCTGTTTTATAAGCTTGGAGCTCCCTTCCAGTATACCTAAAAGTGTCGTCATACATTTCAGTGATATTGTCTAATAAATTTGCAAGCGCAGATATATATCTATAATTCAACACTCCTCTAGCGGTGCGAGTGAAATCTAACGCGAGTAGAACCTGAATCCCGGTGGATTCATGGATCAGATCAGAGGCCGGATGCTCTGTCCTTTCTGTCAGTTGCCTTTTAACTACGTGCTCGTAATGAGTGTAAGGAGCTTGGGCACCACGGTGAATATCTTTCATTTTGGTATGCGATACAGTCATTACCTCAGGCAGTACCTTTCCAATATAACACAATCCTTCAGAGTTTGGGGCAAGCCACTTATACGCCTTTCTCCCGCATATGAAATATGCATCATCGGGGAGACCATATGGGACTGAGTAGGACATAACCATATTACACATCTTCCATGTGAAATCTCCTAACCCTAATTCTCCCATCTGTCTAGTACACGTATCTGTTTGTATGATATGTGCACAGTATCCTGGTGATACCTCTCCGACTCTCATGATCCTATTTCCTAGGGTATACCTATATCGGAAAGATTTTTCCCTACCGGCTATGTGGCGTATAAGCTCTGTATCTGTAGGCATTCTATCTGCTCTATATGAAAAGGTCATGGTTTGGTTACTCCATGACACTTCCCAATTTCCCGGCTTTCGGGGATTGGAAATGTTAAAACATATTAGGGATCTATCCACATGATATTGGTGGAGCTTCAAACTAGGAGGACTGGAGATATTAAACCTCCTGTCCACCGGTCTCCCACCCTTTAGCTCAAGTACCTCCCCTACCGTTAAAGGGAATGGTACTAATCCTGATTTGCTATGGCCTTGAGGTACTTGAGAGCATACCCAACAATCTGTCTGATTTAACACATTACCCACTAAGGAGTGATAGTCACTCAATGGATGCCGGTCCATGTGGATATTAAAACTGGACTGACATTTCTTGATGCACCCATCCTCAACTACATTGTCACAGAGTCTACAGATACAGTTTTCTTCAGCTAACAATCCTTCACAATTTCTTCTATTGTCAATGCTATCGGATCGTTTTCTGATACTCGCCTTTACTTGTTGGTTAAGTTGCTCTTGGAAAACTACGCCTCCATCTTTGTCATCAGAACCCATTCCAGAACCTCTCTCGACCTCCATGGTACTCTCGCCGGAACAGACTGCTCTGGTCAACATCATGGTCAACAGGAAAATCCGGATCACAGTCTCTTGGGGCAAGTCCATCTTATAGGAGGAAACGGAGAAGAATGAGAAGGGGGAAAAAATAATTTGAGGGAGATGGGATGGGAAGTGGGGAAAACAATAAAAGGGAGAAAGAAATCTGGCTCAACAAGCTTCAGGTCTTATTATCCTCTACGCTCAGGTGTTGTCTCAATCTTCCCCGAACAGACACTCTAGTGATACCACCTCTACCGTCTGTTCTTTGTCACGGGACCTCTCTGGATCTGCAACCTTTTTACAGTGAGACGTATGGACCCAAGTCTCTCTCTCGGCAACCTTCAAAGCAGTTGTGCTGGTCAATAAGACTTGGTACGGTCCTTCCCATCTGTCAATAAGGCAACCTGAGCGTAGAAAATTCCGTATCATTACATAATCCCCAGGTTCAATGTCATGACAATTACTATCTGGCAAATCTGGAATCACCAACTTCAAATTATCATTTTGATTCCTTAGCTGTTTACTCATGTTAACCAGGTATTTTACAGTCACTTCATTGTTACACTTCAAATCATCCTGAGGGTTAATCATAACATGCGGTTGTCGACCAAACAAGATTTCAAAGGGGGACAGATTAAGAGGGGACCTGGGAGTGGTTCTGATGCTGTATAGTACAATGGGTAAAGCTTCTGGCCATGTCAATCCCGTTTCTGCCATAACTTTGCTCAGTTTATTTTTAATAGTGCTGTTCACTCTTTCCACCTTCGCACTCGCCTGGGGGCGGTATGGAGAGTGCAGCTTACTATCAATTCCCATCAACTTACACATTCCTTGAAAGACATCACCTGTAAAATGGGTACCCCTATCACTTTCAATTATTCTAGGGATACCGTATCTACACACAAATTCCTGCACAATTTTCTTAGCAGTAAACATAGCGGTATTTGTGGCCGCAGGAAATGCTTCGACCCAATTTGAGAATACATCTATGCAAACAAGTACATATTTCAAATTTCGACAAGGGGGTAATTGTATAAAGTCAATCTGTATTACCTGAAAAGGGCCGCCTGTAGGTGGGATATGAGATGGTTCTGTTGGTATTGCCTTTCCGATATTCTTCCTCAAGCAGGTAAGGCATGACATTGCTCTCTTACCTGCATGGGATGAAAATCCTGGGGCGCACCAATATGCTCTTACCAACTTACACATTCCTTCCTTGCCCAGATGAGTCAGCCCGTGTGCTGCCTCAGCTAAACATGGAAGATATGCTCTGGGGGCCACTGGTTTACCCTGTCCATCTGTCCAGAGTCCTGAGGACTCCTGGCCATATCCTTTTGCCTTCCAGACTGCCTTTTCCTGTGTGGAACACAAATTTTGCATTTCACACAACTTCTGTGTGTTGATGGTATTAAATACCATCAATTGTGTGGTGTCTGTCTGTCTGGGGGTACCAGCTGCTAACTTAGCAGCTTCGTCTGCTCGGCTGTTACCAAGTGATACTGGGTCCTGGCTATATGTGTGTGCTTTACACTTGATAACAGCCACTCTGTCGGGTTCCTGTATCGCTGTTAGAAGCCTTTTGATGTGAGCTGCATGCGCTACCGGTGTACCAGCTGCCGTCATGAAATTTCTGAGGCGCCATAGGGCTCCGAAATCATGGACTACCCCGAAGGCGTATCTAGAATCGGTGTAGATATTGGCTGACTTGCCCTTAGCCAATTCACATGCTCTGGTTAGGGCAACCAGTTCAGCAACCTGGGCTGAGTGAGGTGGGCCTAGCGGTTCTGCTTCTATGGTGCCTTGGTCATCTACGACTGCATATCCAGTACACAAGTCTCCCGAGTCCGTCTGTCTGTGACAACTACCGTCAGTGTAGAAAGTAAAATCTGCATTTTCCAGTGGGTTGTCACTGATGTCAGGCCTTGCTGTGAAATTTTGGGTCAAATATTCCATACAATCATGCATGTCATTCCTTGTATTAAATCCTCCTTCACTATTACTCTCATCCTCCACCCTTTGTGCCTGTCCAGGCACACCTGGGAGATATGTTGCAGGATTTAATGCACTGCATCTACTTATGGTGATGTTTACGGGGGCCATTAATGCCAATTCCCATCTTGTAAACCGCGCTGATGAGACGTGCCTGGTTTGGGCAGAATTTAGCAAGGCTGACACTGCATGTGGTGTATGAATTGTGAGGTTGTGACCTAGCACTACATCTTCGCTTTTCGTTACTAGCAATGCTATCGCAGCAACACTTCGCAAGCATGTGGGGAGGGATCGCGCTACCGTATCTAGCTGAACGCTGTAGTATGCTACCGGCCTGCTGGCATCACCGTGCTTTTGGGTTAGGACGCCTGCCGCGCAACCAGCACTTTCTGTTCCGTACAGCTCAAAGGGTTTCCCATAGTCTGGCATACCTAATGCTGGCGCCTGCGTTAGGCACTGTTTAAGTCTCTCAAATGCCATCTCGGATTCGTCTGTATGCGAAATCCGATCAGGTTTGTTTGATGAGACCATCTCCTGCAAAGGTAATGCTAGAATGGAAATCCCTGGGATCCAGTTACGGCAATTCCCACACATTCCTAAAAACGTTCTGATCTGTTGCTGGGTCTGTGGCAGAGTCATGTCTCTAATTGCTTGAATTCTATCAGCGGTCAGGTGTCTCAGTCCTTGTGTCAGACAGTGTCCCAAATATTTCACTTTAGTCTGGCATAATTGCAACTTGTCTTTGGAAACCTTGTGTCCTGTGTCTGAAAGATGAAACAGGAGCTGTTTCGTATCTTTCAGGGACGCTTCCAATGAATCTGAACACAGTAGTAAATCATCAACATACTGTATCAATATTGATCCACTCTCTGGTTGGAAAGACTGTAAACAATCATGCAAAGCCTGTGAAAATATACTTGGACTGTCTATGAAACCTTGTGGTAATCGAGTCCATGTGTATTGAACTCCTCTGTATGTGAATGCAAACAAATATTGGCTGTCAGGGTGTAGAGGTACCGAGAAAAAGGCGGAGCAGAGGTCAATAACAGTGAAAAATTTCGCAGTGGGAGGGATCTGCATAAGGATGACAGCTGGATTTGACACTACGGGGAACTGACTCTCAACTATTTTGTTAATCCCCCTTAGATCCTGTACTAGCCTGTAACCCCTCCCCCCACTCTTTTTAACAGGGAAGATGGGACTATTGGCAGTGCTGGATGTTCTTACCAGAATGCCCTGTTGTAGCAAGCGCTCTATTACGGGGTACACTCCTAACTCCACCTCTGGCTTCAGAGGGTATTGTGGGATTTTTGGAGCTATCCTACCATCTTTTACTTGCACAACTACCGGAGCTACGTTTGCCATTAATCCAGTGTCTTGTCCATCTTTAGTCCAAAGCGACTCTGGTATTTGGGATGTCATTTCTTCTACTTGGGATGGAGTCCTATTTGTCATGACGGTATGTGACATTCATTTTGATGGGGAGTCTAACATGTCTCGCACTTCTTGAGCGTGATTCTCAGGTATGTCCAGGAATACACCTTCAGGAGTACAATAAATGACGCACCCCATTTTACACAATAGATCTCTTCCCAGGAGATTAGTCGGTGCCGATGCAGCCAGCAAAAAGGAATGCTTGGTATGCAAAGGCCCTACTGTAACCTCTGATGGTTTGCTGGTTTGCTAACAGGGTAGTGCTGGACTACTCCCGTTACTCCCATGGCTGGAATTGTCTTGCCCACTGTCGAATTTATCACTGATTTGGCCGCCCCCGTATCTACAAGGAAATTTAATGTTTTACCAGCTACATCAATTGCAATCTTGGGTTCACTTCCAAGACTTGCAATCAGTTTTACTGGCTGCAGATTACAGGTGTGGCCACACCCCTATTGGGTATGGTGACCTCCCTGCATTGCAGTTGCAGCTATCACCTGTGAAGGGGGTAAATGGGTATTATCAGAGACTTGCCAGTCTCTTTTTGGGGGATACCTTCTTGTTTCCCCTGCGTGTGGCTCATAACTCCGTCTCTGCGGTCCTTGATCCCAATTCCGTATGTCGTGTCGTTGTCTAGGGTTTTTATGTGCATTATGTGAGTTACTTGTACAATTCCGTGCAAAATGTCCTTCCCTGTTACAATTGTAACATTTTACCACATGCGGCTTACCACCAGGGATCTGTGATCTGGACTGAGGCGGCCTTGTTGTTAGGGCCTGGATACTTATTGCCATTAGTCTATCACTCTGTGACTCCCTGCGTCTTGTAATGTTCCTGTCGTGCCCAACAGCAGTCTCTCTTAAGGCGGCCACCGACATACCTCTCCAGTTAGGTTGAGTGGTTTGTACCCTACTCCTTAATACCTCCTTTAAACCGTCCATCAGGACGGACACCGCTACCTCTCTATGGTGTACATTTGCCTCAATATCCATGATCCCAGTGTATTTAGCCATTTCCTCTAATGCTCTGTGGAAATAGTCGGGGGCAGTTTCCCCTTCCATTTGTTTAATGGAAAATATTTTGTTCCATTTTACTACAGCTGGGAAATATATTCCCAACTGCAGATTGATCCTGGTTACATTTTCTTGATTATATGCATCCGTAAGGGGTACCTCCTGATCTAGTTTACAGTCAGCTATAAACTTGATAGGGTCAATACTAGAGGGCAGACATGCCCGCAGTAGTGTTCTCCAATCTTTGTTGTTTGGTTCAGTGGAGTTACCTAGGTCCTTAATGAACCTTTGGCATGCGGCTAAATCTTTCCTGGGATCAGGAAATTCAGACAAAATTGTTCTTAATTCTGCTCGGGACCAGGGGCAGTGCATAGCAATATTTCTAATGGGTGTGGCTCCATTTGTGTCAGTCTTACCATTGGGGACCGCTATTACTCTAACAGGGTTAATCTGGACTACTTCACTCTGGTTTGATTCTTCAGTGTGAGGTGTAATAGTTTCAGCATATTGTACAGTGCCGTACTTACCTGTAGACACAACCTCACCTGTCCCTGAGCTATGGGCTTTTGATGCCCCCCTTACTGGTTGGGCGGTGCCCACTGGAGTATCGCTTATGGTGGCCGCTAGAGAGAGAGCTGAAATCGTAGTGGGCTCATCTTCTTGGTCGTATTCCTGGGGGAAGTTTAACATAGGATACAACTTGCATGGGTTAGCGTTAGTATCAACATTTGCATTTACTTTTATCTTAATTTTATCATTAATACATTGATTAAGTGCACCCTTATCGCACACCCGCATGTCATTCTCTGCAGCCACTTTGTCCCCTACTATATATGGTGGTGGTGCCATTGCTATTAGATTTCTACCAGGATGGGAATTTGCTTTTTGAGCTAGTTCCTGTTGTATTTCACATTCCTGTTGCCATATCAGTAAACAATCATAATGTCTAATCCTCTGCTTTGCAGATTTTATTAGACCTATCCTTTTTCTTAGATTCTGCAATACCTCAGGGTTCAGACTGCCTACCCGGGGAAACTGTTCCCCATCATCCTCTGTCATACGTTCCCATTCGTTGCATAATACCTGTGTGTGAGATCCGTATTTTTCACACATTATATACCGTGCGGACCCTTTGGGCCAGCAACCACCAACGTGAACCCTTGTTGGACGTCCCTTCTTTGAACAACTGGCCCCCATCGTTTGTAAATATTGCTGTCTTAGCTAATTCTTACAAACAGACCAAATTTGCCCGCGGTAAGGCGACGGTGAAAGTTCAACTAGTGCTTTCACTCACTTCCGTCCTGTGACCTCTATTTACTGGGGCGCGTTGGGAGTATGCTACCCTCCCCAGCAAATATTGGTTGTTAGAGATTTGCTGAGTGAACAACGAAACTCCCTTAAAATAACAAACACCTACACAAATCACGTTAGAATGTACAATTAGCGTTTATGATCCCACAGTAAATTGTTAATGGGTATCAAGGTAACAAACTAATGCACACAATTACGTGCGGTACAGTCGCACTGCGTATAAGTAACTATTACTTATCCGCCTTACGACCAACAGAATCGGTTGTTTAGGCTGCGAAACCTTCAGCCGGAGCTTTACCTTGACTATATGGGTGTTGCGCCAAACCCCCGGGGCTGCGCTTAAATACCTCGCAGTCTTTTTGTCTGCGGAAACTACTTGCTCCTTTACCGTATACAATGTTAACGCGGGCAAGCCAGTCCCACGCCACCAAGTGTCCACTCACCTGATGTGGTCTCCGACGGGATCCCGATTTGTGGGTTCACAAAAATAATACCTTAAGTTCCACACTCACTCCTATTCAATCATATACACTTTTAATCTTTCTGTACAGAAATTCCTTTCATACAGGTAGGGGTCCAATCCCTGGGTTTGCAGTAGAAAAAGGTTTTCTTTTAACTAATACTTTTTGGAAAACTGAACTGAACAACCGTGTGCTATTTATCAGGTGGCTATACTATACCGCCCACCCTAAACAAGGTTATTGTGTGATTTGAGTCTCAATGGACGTATCCGTACGCTCCGTTGCGTAAAACACGCCACGTGCGTATGCCTTTGCGTCACGTGCGTGCTTTCGCGCGTTGTCCGAGACCCTTATGCACAAAGTGCAGATACGCCCACAGCAACACAATCAACACGTTTCTATCAATGTAAACAATATTCAACAGAAATCGCTTACCGTACACCACAGTATTTGCTATGCTGTGTGTGTGTCCTTTACACTTATACCCTTAACAATTTTCCTTTGTAATCTTAACTAAATAGCACTAGATTCCTCAGCACGTGTCTAATAATCAATTCTAATGGCAACAAGAAAGTGAGCTGCAACAATGTAGATGTGTGCGTGCATGCGTGTGTGCGTATGCAAAAAAAAACAAAAAATAAACAGTTTTAAAAGATAATAGCGTATTGTTCTTACCTCCGGTTCCGGGTTCCACCCCAGCACTCCTACAGCGTAGCGAAACAGTCGCTTATCTAGCCAGCACTACTGTATCCCTCACCACCAATACGGATACGAAAGGATACTGCGTTCCCGCCCTTTGCTGACAGATAAAGTCTGTTTTCGCTAGTGCGGATGGATGTGTGGAGGACGGACGAGGCCCCAATTGAGAATGCCGATATTGATTACCTTATTAAACACTCTAAGAGGTTAAGAGACTTTGTACGCTATTGGTGTATGGAATACCGTAAGGGTACGCTAACAGCGTTGCGGACACTCGAGACCACGAGGAGATCACGAGCGGCGCAGACGCTCACAGGATGACAATCAGTAAACCTTGTATGTAACACACTGATACGATATTCTTATGCTGTAAACCTTGTACTAGAACCCTGTAGCGATATAACGCTGTTTAACCTTTTTAATACTAAAACAGTTTGAGCGATTGAGACGCTCCTATTACCCCTTGCAATATAATAAACACACAATTACCGTGCTAAGGATCCAACACCTTTTACTAACAAGAGTATTAAGTTATTTTGAAAAGAGAAACAGTTCACAAGTCATACGCTACAAACTAACATATAATTCTAACAGAGTATCTAGGCAGTAATATACACAATAGAGAACGATCGCATTACAAATACATAGACTAAGTGTGAATGGCTAACAATATACGAGTAACAAAGTGGCAACAGAGAAACATACCATACGGGGAACACTCGCAGGCGCAACCGGAATCCAGTCCTCCAATTATCAGCGATAACTGTTGAAGAGAGAGTACTGGCCGGTCTGGGGACGGTGACCCTTATATACACTGCACACAATACAGTACAATGGTCCCTATATTCTTATTGTTCATTGGACACAGGAATTCGTCTTCGCATTATAGCAAAAGGTCATAGGTTGATTCATACAGGTGGGCTGTGACTATTTCCAACTGCTCAGGTGGGTGGGAAACTAGGTTTCCCGCCGCATGGATAATAGAGTGCAAATAATAGTAAAAGTCCATAAACTTCTTATGTCCATAACTATTCGCACGAGCAATTTATCCGCTTCAAACCAACACCGGAATATTGCTAATTAAATACTCTTCCGATGGATACTAAACACCACTGCGTAACCCCTGTCTGACCCTTCGTATCAAACAAAGAGGGATCTCTTTGTCTATGAACATGCTACATTAACTAAACTTTCAGATTCTATCAAAGGGACCATAATCTACAAAATACATTATATGGTAAAAATATGTAACGATTGAGTCGCCCGCTAGACGCGCATAAACTCTACCGTAAATGCGCATACCGTGCGCCTGCGGGTGCACGCAACAGCGAGTATGCACACGCACGGGAGAGCGTACGCATGCGCAGCGGGGACACGAATGAGGTGCAAATATGGCAACGTGTGGAGTGATATTTTTCTGACTTTGACAGTCCACCCTTTGGCAGTCAACAATAACTGCCACTTCCTAAAACATTTCAAAAAGAGAAAAATATATGTCATGTGTAAATACATTTCCATGGTTGGGTAGGGGAGGAGAGAAGAAGGTGTGAAAAGGGTATGACCTAGTGAGATAGCAGAAGCATGTGTGTATGAGTCCATGTTTGGAGGGTCATGTATCATCGTGCCGTACGTGTTTTAGATCAAGCTTCGAGGTATTGCGAAGTATACATTTGAATTCCTTCTTATCCCGTGGTACGGGTCTGTGGATGGGCTGTCAAACTTTACCGAGCTCTTTTCGGCTTTTAGTTGCAACAAAATGGGGGAGCACATTTTAGTTGATGATACATGAATGGGGGGGAATATGTGAGTGCTGATATCTGTGCCTGTATTCCCTATCGACTATGTGTGTCATTACCTGAAGGTTGTAGAGGTGAAGATAAGAAACAATTATGGTAAATGCAGTGGTATTCTATGTGAGGTTAATAAACATTTGTCGATTGAAGTCTTGTCTGGTGTCTTGTCTCGATGTACATGTTGTCTGTAGTCTCCTTTGGGCTTTTGCTATTAGCGGTATGCAAAAAGCTTTGTCAATGTCCATAGACTTACAAAAAAAATGTTGGGCTAGCGTAAGTTAAAATTTCTAGGGAAACTGGGGGTCTATGGCATAGTCCATCGGTTGTCTGTGTACAAGGTTGTCAAACTTCTTCTTTAGTCCATCTGTTGTCTGTATACAAGGTCGTCAAATTCTTCTTCCAAGCGGGTCTTTTTATCTTGGAGAAAAACAAAGGAGAAACGGGTGAAAGAAACGGACCGTAGAATCACATTTTCATCACATCATTGTCTCTATCGTTGGGTCATAAATCAAATCCATTGGAATTACAATTCACGCCGTACTGCGTTGCCAGTGTGACACAATATCCACCTGTCACTGCCGTGAGATAATTAAGAACCATCCTATGCTGAACCAGTTCTGTTTTATAAGCTTGGAGCTCCCTTCCAGTATACCTAAAGTGTCGTCATACATTTCAGTGATATTGTCTAATAAATTTGCAAGCGCAGATATATATCTATAATTCAACACTCCTCTAGCGGTGCGAGTGAAATCTAACGCGAGTAGAACCTGAATCCCGGTGGATTCATGGATCAGATCAGAGGCCGGATGCTCTGTCCTTTCTGTCAGTTGCCTTTTAACTACGTGCTCGTAATGAGTGTGAGTGTAAGGAGCTTGGGCACCACGGTGAATATCTTTCATTTTGGTATGCGATACAGTCATTACCTCAGGCAGTACCTTTCCAATATAACACAATCCTTCAGAGTTTGGGGCAAGCCACTTATACGCCTTTCTCCCGCATATGAAATATGCATCATCGGGGAGACCATATGGGACTGAGTAGGACATAACCATATTACACATCTTCCATGTGAAATCTCCTAACCCTAATTCTCCCATCTGTCTAGTACACGTATCTGTTTGTATGATATGTGCACAGTATCCTGGTGATACCTCTCCGACTCTCATGATCCTATTTCCTAGGGTATACCTATATCGGAAAGATTTTTCCCTACCGGCTATGTGGCGTATAAGCTCTGTATCTGTAGGCATTCTATCTGCTCTATATGAAAAGGTCATGGTTTGGTTACTCCATGACACTTCCCAATTTCCCGGCTTTCGGGGATTGGAAATGTTAAAACATATTAGGGATCTATCCACATGATATTGGTGGAGCTTCAAACTAGGAGGACTGGAGATATTAAACCTCCTGTCCACCGGTCTCCCACCCTTTAGCTCAAGTACCTCCCCTACCGTTAAAGGGAATGGTACTAATCCTGATTTGCTATGGCCTTGAGGTACTTGAGAGCATACCCAACAATCTGTCTGATTTAACACATTACCCACTAAGGAGTGATAGTCACTCAATGGATGCCGGTCCATGTGGATATTAAAACTGGACTGACATTTCTTGATGCACCCATCCTCAACTACATTGTCACAGAGTCTACAGATACAGTTTTCTTCAGCTAACAATCCTTCACAATTTCTTCTATTGTCAATGCTATCGGATCGTTTTCTGATACTCGCCTTTACTTGTTGGTTAAGTTGCTCTTGGAAAACTACGCCTCCATCTTTGTCATCAGAACCCATTCCAGAACCTCTCTCGACCTCCATGGTACTCTCGCCGGAACAGACTGCTCTGGTCAACATCATGGTCAACAGGAAAATCCGGATCACAGTCTCTTGGGGCAAGTCCATCTTATAGGAGGAAACGGAGAAGAATGAGAAGGGGGAAAAATAATTTGAGGGAGATGGGATGGGAAGTGGGGAAAACAATAAAAGGGAGAAAGAAATCTGGCTCGACAAGCTTCAGGTCTTATTATCCTCTACGCTCAGGTGTTGTCTCAATCTTCCCCGAACAGACACTCTAGTGATACCACCTCTACCATCTGTTCTTTGTCACGGGACCTCTCTGGATCTGCAACCTTTTTACAGTGAGACGTATGGACCCAAGTCTTTCTCTCGGCAACCTTCAAAGCAGTTGTGCTGGTCAATAAGACTTGGTACGGTCCTTCCCATCTGTCAATAAGGCAACCTGAGCGTAGAAAATTCCGTATCATTACATAATCCCCAGGTTCAATGTCATGACAATTACTATCTGGCAAATCTGGAATCACCAACTTCAAATTATCATTTTGATTCCTTAGCTGTTTACTCATGTTAACCAGGTATTTTACAGTCACTTCATTGTTACACTTCAAATCATCCTGAGGGTTAATCATAACATGCGGTTGTCGACCAAACAAGATTTCAAAGGGGGACAGATTAAGAGGGGACCAGGGAGTGGTTCTGATGCTGTATAGTACAATGGGTAAAGCTTCTGGCCATGTCAATCCCGTTTCTGCCATAACTTTGCTCAGTTTATTTTTAATAGTGCTGTTCACTCTTTCCACCTTCGCACTTGCCTGGGGGCGGTATGGAGTGTGCAGCTTACTATCAATTCCCATCAACTTACACATTCCTTGAAAGACATCACCTGTAAAATGGGTACCCCTATCACTTTCAATTATTCTAGGGATACCGTATCTACACACAAATTCCTGCACAATTTTCTTAGCAGTAAACATAGCGGTATTTGTGGCCGCAGGAAATGCTTCGACCCAATTTGAGAATACATCTATGCAAACAAGTACATATTTCAAATTTCGACAAGGGGGTAATTGTATAAAGTCAATCTGTATTACCTGAAAAGGGCCGCCTGTAGGTGGGATATGAGATGGTTCTGTTGGTATTGCCTTTCCGATATTCTTCCTCAAGCAGGTAAGGCATGACATTGCTCTCTTACCTGCATGGGATGAAAATCCTGGGGCGCACCAATATGCTCTTACCAACTTACACATTCCTTCCTTGCCCAGATGAGTCAGCCCGTGTGCTGCCTCAGCTAAACATGGAAGATATGCTCTGGGGGCCACTGGTTTACCCTGTCCATCTGTCCAGAGTCCTGAGGACTCCTGGCCATATCCTTTTGCCTTCCAGACTGCCTTTTCCTGTGTGGAACACAAATTTTGCATTTCACACAACTTCTGTGTGTTGATGGTATTAAATACCATCAATTGTGTGGTGTCTTTCTGTCTGTCTGGGGGTACCAGCTGCTAACTTAGCAGCTTCGTCTGCTCGGCTGTTACCAAGTGATACTGGGTCCTGGCTATATGTGTGTGCTTTACACTTGATAACAGCCACTCTGTCGGGTTCCTGTATCGCTGTTAGAAGCCTTTTGATGTGAGCTGCATGCGCTACCGGTGTACCAGCTGCCGTCATGAAATTTCTGAGGCGCCATAGGGCTCCGAAATCATGGACTACCCCGAAGGCGTATCTAGAATCGGTGTAGATATTGGCTGACTTGCCCTTAGCCAATTCACATGCTCTGGTTAGGGCAACCAGTTCAGCAACCTGGGCTGAGTGAGGTGGGCCTAGCGGTTCTGCTTCTATGGTGCCTTGGTCATCTGCGACTGCATATCCAGTACACAAGTCTCCCGAGTCCGTCTGTCTGTGACAACTACCGTCAGTGTAGAAAGTAAAATCTGCATTTTCCAGTGGGTTGTCACTGATGTCAGGCCTTGCTGTGAAATTTTGGGTCAAATATTCCATGCAATCATGCATGTCATTCCTTGTATTAAATCCTCCTTCACTATTACTCTCATCCTCCACCCTTTGTGCCTGTCCAGGCACACCTGGGAGATATGTTGCAGGATTTAATGCACTGCATCTACTTATGGTGATGTTTACGGGGGCCATTAATGCCAATTCCCATCTTGTAAACCGCGCTGATGAGACGTGCCTGGTTTGGGCAGAATTTAGCAAGGCTGACACTGCATGTGGTGTATGAATTGTGAGGTTGTGACCTAGCACTACATCTTCGCTTTTCGTTACTAGCAATGCTATCGCAGCAACACTTCGCAAGCATGTGGGGAGGGATCGCGCTACCGTATCTAGCTGAGCGCTGTAGTATGCTACCGGCCTGCTGGCATCACCGTGCTTTTGGGTTAGGACGCCTGCCGCGCAACCAGCACTTTCTGTTCCGTACAGCTCAAAGGGTTTCCCATAGTCTGGCATACCTAATGCTGGCGCCTGCGTTAGGCACTGTTTAAGTCTCTCAAATGCCATCTCGGATTCGTCTGTATGCGAAATCCGATCAGGTTTGTTTGATGAGACCATCTCCTGCAAAGGTAATGCTAGAATGGAAAACCCTGGGATCCAGTTACGGCAATACCCACACATTCCTAAAAACGTTCTGATCTGTTGCTGGGTCTGTGGCAGAGTCATGTCTCTAATTGCTTGAATTCTATCAGCGGTCAGGTGTCTCAGTCCTTGTGTCAGACAGTGTCCCAAATATTTCACTTTAGTCTGGCATAATTGCAACTTGTCTTTGGAAACCTTGTGTCCTGTGTCTGAAAGATGAAACAGGAGCTGTTTCGTATCTTTCAGGGACGCTTCCAATGAATCTGAACACAGTAGTAAATCATCAACATACTGTATCAATATTGATCCACTCTCTGGTTGGAAAGACTGTAAACAATCATGCAAAGCCTGTGAAAATATACTTGGACTGTCTATGAAACCTTGTGGTAATCGAGTCCATGTGTATTGAACTCCTCTGTATGTGAATGCAAACAAATATTGGCTGTCAGGGTGTAGAGGTACCGAGAAAAAGGCGGAGCAGAGGTCAATAACAGTGAAAAATTTCGCAGTGGGAGGGATCTGCATAAGGATGACAGCTGGATTTGGCACTACGGGGAACTGACTCTCAACTATTTTGTTAATCCCCCTTAGATCCTGTACTAGCCTGTAACCCCTCCCCCCACTCTTTTTAACAGGGAAGATGGGACTATTGGCAGTGCTGGATGTTCTTACCAGAATGCCCTGTTGTAGCAAGCGCTCTATTACGGGGTACACTCCTAACTCCACCTCTGGCTTCAGAGGGTATTGTGGGATTTTTGGAGCTATCCTACCATCTTTTACTTGCACAACTACCGGAGCTACGTTTGCCATTAATCCAGTGTCTTGTCCATCTTTAGTCCAAAGCGACTCTGGTATTTGGGATGTCATTTCTTCTACTTGGGATGGAGTCCTATTTGTCATGACGGTATGTGACATTCATTTTGATGGCGAGTCTAACATGTCTCGCACTTCTTGAGCGTGATTCTCAGGTATGTCCAAGAATACACCTTCAGGAGTACAATAAATGACGCACCCCATTTTACACAATAGATCTCTTCCCAGGAGATTAGTCGGTGCCGATGCAGCCAGCAAAAAGGAATGCTTGGTATGCAAAGGCCCTACTGTAACCTCTGCTGGTTTGCTGGTTTGCTAACAGGGTAGTGCTGGACTACTCCCGTTACTCCCATGGCTGGAATTGTCTTGCCCACTGTCGAATTTATCACTGATTTGGCCGCCCCCGTATCTACAAGGAAATTTAATGTTTTACCAGTTACATCAATTGCAATCTTGGGTTCACTTCCAAGACTTGCAATCAGTTTTACTGGCTGCAGATTACAGGTGTGGCCACACCCCTATTGGGTATGGTGACCTCCCTGCATTGCAGTTGCAGCTATCACCTGTGAAGGGGGTAAATGGGTATTATCAGAGACTTGCCAGTCTCTTTTTGGGGGATACCTTCTTGTTTCCCCTGCGTGTGGCTCATAACTCCTTCTCTGCGGTCCTTGATCCCAATTCCGTATGTCGTGTCGTTGTCTAGGGTTTTTATGTGCATTATGTGAGTTACTTGTACAATTCCGTGCAAAATGTCCTTCCCTGTTACAATTGTAACATTTTACCACATGCGGCTTACCACCAGGGATCTGTGATCTGGACTGAGGCGGCCTTGTTGTTAGGGCCTGGATACTTATTGCCATTAGTCTATCACTCTGTGACTCCCTGCGTCTTGTAATGTTCCTGTCGTGCCCAACAGCAGTCTCTCTTAAGGCGGCCACCGACATACCTCTCCAGTTAGGTTGAGTGGTTTGTACCCTACTCCTTAATACCTCCTTTAAACCGTCCATCAGGACGGACACCGCTACCTCTCTATGGTGTACATTTGCCTCAATATCCATGATCCCAGTGTATTTAGCCATTTCCTCTAATGCTCTGTGGAAATAGTCGGGGGCAGTTTCCCCTTCCATTTGTTTAATGGAAAATATTTTGTTCCATTTTACTACAGCTGGGAAATATATTCCCAACTGCAGATTGATCCTGGTTACATTTTCTTGATTATATGCATCCGTAAGGGGTACCTCCTGATCTAGTTTACAGTCAGCTATAAACTTGATAGGGTCAATACTAGAGGGCAGACATGCCCGCAGTAGTGTTCTCCAATCTTTGTCGTTTGGTTCAGTGGAGTTACCTAGGTCCTTAATGAACCTTTGGCATGCGGCTAAATCTTTCCTGGGATCAGGAAATTCAGACAAAATTGTTCTTAATTCTGCTCGGGACCAGGGGCAGTGCATAGCAATATTTCTAATGGGTGTGGCTCCATTTGTATCAGTCTTACCATTGGGGACCGCTATTACTCTAACAGGGTTAATCTGGACTACTTCACTCTGGTTTGATTCTTCAGTGTGAGGTGTAATAGTTTCAGCATATTGTACAGTGCCGTACTTACCTGTAGACACAACCTCACCTGTCCCTGAGCTATGGGCTTTTGATGCCCCCCTTACTGGTTGGGCGGTGCCCACTGGAGTATCGCTTATGGTGGCCGCTAGAGAGAGAGCTGAAATCGTAGTGGGCTCATCTTCTTGGTCGTATTCCTGGGGGAAGTTTAACATAGGATACAACTTGCATGGGTTAGCGTTAGTATCAACATTTGCATTTACTTTTATCTTAATTTTATCATTAATACATTGATTAAGTGCACCCTTATCGCACACCCGCATGTCATTCTCTGCAGCCACTTTGTCCCCTACTATATATGGTGGTGGTGCCATTGCTATTAGATTTCTACCAGGATGGGAATTTGCTTTTTGAGCTAGTTCCTGTTGTATTTCACATTCCTGTTGCCATATCAGTAAACAATCATAATGTCTAATCCTCTGCTTTGCAGATTTTATTAGACCTATCCTTTTTCTTAGATTCTGCAATACCTCAGGGTTCAGACTGCCTACCCGGGGAAACTGTTCCCCATCATCCTCTGTCATACGTTCCCATTCGTTGCATAATACCTGTGTGTGAGATCCGTATTTTTCACACATTATATACCGTGCGGACCCTTTGGGCCAGCAACCACCAACGTGAACCCTTGTTGGACGTCCCTTCTTTGAACAACTGGCCCCCATCGTTTGTAAATATTGCTGTCTTAGCTAATTCTTACAAACAGACCAAATTTGCCCGCGGTAAGGCGACGGTGAAAGTTCAACTAGTGCTTTCACTCACTTCCGTCCTGTGACCTCTATTTACTGGGGCGCGTTGGGAGTATGCTACCCTCCCCAGCAAATATTGGTTGTTAGAGATTTGCTGAGTGAACAACGAAACTCCCTTAAAATAACAAACACCTACACAAATCACGTTAGAATGTACAATTAGCGTTTATGATCCCACAGTAAATTGTTAATGGGTATCAAGGTAACAAACTAATGCACACAATTACGTGCGGTACAGTCGCACTGCGTATAAGTAACTATTACTTATCCGCCTTACGACCAACAGAATCGGTTGTTTAGGCTGCGAAACCTTCAGCCGGAGCTTTACCTTGACTATATGGGTGTTGCGCCAAACCCCCGGGGCTGCGCTTAAATACCTCGCAGTCTTTTTGTCTGCGGAAACTACTTGCTCCTTTACCTTATACAATGTTAACGCGGGCAAGCCAGTCCCACGCCACCAAGTGTCCACTCACCTGATGTGGTCTCCGACGGGATCCCGATTTGTGGGTTCACAAAAATAATACCTTAAGTTCCACACTCACTCCTATTCAATCATATACACTTTTAATCTTTCTGTACAGAAATTCCTTTCATACAGGTAGGGGTCCAATCCCTGGGTTTGCAGTAGAAAAAGGTTTTCTTTTAACTAATACTTTTTGGAAAACTGAACTGAACAACCGTGTGCTATTTATCAGGTGGCTATACTATACCGCCCACCCTAAACAAGGTTATTGTGTGATTTGAGTCTCAATGGACGTATCCGTACGCTCCGTTGCGTAAAACACGCCACGTGCGTATGCCTTTGCGTCACGTGCGTGCTTTCGCGCGTTGTCCGAGACCCTTATGCACAAAGTGCAGATACGCCCACAGCAACACAATCAACACGTTTCTATCAATGTAAACAATATTCAACAGTAATCGCTTACCGTACACCACACAGTATTTGCTATGCTGTGTGTGTGTCCTTTACACTTATACCCTTAACAATTTTCCTTTGTAATCTTAACTAAATAGCACTAGATTCCTCAGCACGTGTCTAATAATCAATTCTAATGGCAACAAGAAAGTGAGCTGCAACAATGTAGATGTGTGCGTGCATGCGTGTGTGCGTATGCAAAAAAAAACAAAAAATAAACAGTTTTAAAAGATAATAGCGTATTGTTCTTACCTCCGGTTCCGGGTTCCACCCCAGCACTCCTACAGCGTAGCGAAACAGACGCTTATCTAGCCAGCACTACTGTATCCCTCACCACCAATACGGATACGAAAGGATACTGCGTTCCCGCCCTTTGCTGACAGATAAAGTCTGTTTTCGCTAGTGCGGATGGATGTGTGGAGGACGGACGAGGCCCCAATTGAGAATGCCGATATTGATTACCTTATTAAACACTCTAAGAGGTTAAGAGACTTTGTACGCTATTGGCGTATGGAATACCGTAAGGGTACGCTAACAGCGTTGCGGACACTCGAGACCACGAGGAGATCACGAGCGGCGCAGACGCTCACAGGATGACAATCAGTAAACTTTGTATGTAACACACTGATACGATATTCTTATGCTGTAAACCTTGTACTAGAACCCTGTAGCGATATAACGCTGTTTAACCTTTTTAATACTAAAACAGTTTGAGCGATTGAGACGCTCCTATTACCCCTTGCAATATAATAAACACACAATTACCGTGCTAAGGATCCAACACCTTTTACTAACAAGAGTATTAAGTTATTTTGAAAAGAGAAACAGTTCACAAGTCATACGCTACAAACTAACATATAATTCTAACAGAGTATCTAGGCAGTAATATACACAATAGAGAACGATCGCATTACAAATACATAGACTAAGTGTGAATGGCTAACAATATACGAGTAACAAAGTGGCAACAGAGAAACATACCATACGGGGAACACTCGCAGGCGCAACCGGAATCCAGTCCTCCAATTATCAGCGATAACTGTTGAAGAGAGAGTACTGGCCGGTCTGGGGACGGTGACCCTTATATACACTGCACACAATACAGTACAATGGTCCCTATATTCTTATTGTTCATTGGACACAGGAATTCGTCTTCGCATTATAGCAAAAGGTCATAGGTTGATTCATACAGGTGGGCTGTGACTATTTCCAACTGCTCAGGTGGGTGGGAAACTAGGTTTCCCGCCGCATGGATAATAGAGTGCAAATAATAGTAAAAGTCCATAAACTTCTTATGTCCATAACTATTCGCACGAGCGATTTATCCGCTTCAAACCAACACCGGAATATTGCTAATTAAATACTCTTCCGATGGATACTAAACACCACTGCGTAACCCCTGTCTGACCCTTCGTATCAAACAAAGAGGGATCTCTTTGTCTATGAACATGCTACATTAACTAAACTTTCAGATTCTATCAAAGGGACCATAATCTACAAAATACATTATATGGTAAAAATATGTAACGATTGAGTCGCCCGCTAGACGCGCATAAACTCTACCGTAAATGCGCATACCGTGCGCCTGCGGGTGCACGCAACAGCGAGTATGCACACGCACGGGAGAGCGTACGCATGCGCAGCGGGGACACGAATGAGGTGCAAATATGGCAACGTGTGGAGTGATATTTTTCTGACTTTGACAGTCCACCCTTTGGCAGTCAACAATAACTGCCACTTCCTAAAACATTTCAAAAAGAGAAAAATATATGTCATGTGTAAATACATTTCCATGGTTGGGTAGGGGAGGAGAGAAGAAGGTGTGAAAAGGGTATGACCTAGTGAGATAGCAGAAGCATGTGTGTATGAGTCCATGTTTGGAGGGTCATGTATCATCGTGCCGTACGTGTTTTAGATCAAGCTTCGAGGTATTGCGAAGTATACATTTGAATTCCTTCTTATCCCGTGGTACGGGTCTGTGGATGGGCTGTCAAACTTTACCGAGCTCTTTTCGGCTTTTAGTTGCAACAAAATGGGGGAGCACATTTTAGTTGATGATACATGAATGGGGGGGAATATGTGAGTGCTGATATCTGTGCCTGTATTCCCTATCGACTATGTGTGTCATTACCTGAAGGTTGTAGAGGTGAAGATAAGAAACAATTATGGTAAATGCAGTGGTATTCTATGTGAGGTTAATAAACATTTGTCGATTGAAGTCTTGTCTGGTGTCTTGTCTCGATGTACATGTTGTCTGTAGTCTCCTTTGGGCTTTTGCTATTAGCGGTATGCAAAAAGCTTTGTCAATGTCCATAGACTTACAAAAAAAATGTTGGGCTAGCGTAAGTTAAAATTTCTAGGGAAACTGGGGGTCTATGGCATAGTCCATCGGTTGTCTGTGTACAAGGTTGTCAAACTTCTTCTTTAGTCCATCTGTTGTCTGTATACAAGGTCGTCAAATTCTTCTTCCAAGCGGGTCTTTTTATCTTGGAGAAAAACAAAGGAGAAACGGGTGAAAGAAACGGACCGTAGAATCACATTTTCATCACATCATTGTCTCTATCGTTGGGTCATAAATCAAATCCATTGGAATTACAATTTCCTCACTCCTCAGACTCATTACCCTGGTACTACGTTTACACTTCGTTAAAGCTTGACCGCATCTAAATATCAAGCCAATCGTTATGACAACACCCAGGATACATAGAAGAAACTTCCCTACATCCATTATAACTCCTTGAGCCCATTCTCCTAAACCAGAGAACCAATTTCGCGGGTTCAACCATGACACCCAACCGGTCAGCTCATTACCCACAGCAGCAAGGGTGAGATTGTGTCTCCTGCGGAATTCCCACTTTAATTGGAGGATGTCGTCCATCTTTTGGTCTATGACCTCGACCGGGTCCTCGGTGCTATTCGTAATATAAGTGCAGCATTTCACGCCGTACTGCGTTGCCAGTGTGACACAATATCCACCTGTCACTGCCGTGAGATAATTAAGAACCATCCTATGCTGAACCAGTTCTGTTTTATAAGCTTGGAGCTCCCTTCCAGTATACCTAAAAGTGTCGTCATACATTTCAGTGATATTGTCTAATAAATTTGCAAGCGCAGATATATATCTATAATTCAACACTCCTCTAGCGGTGCGAGTGAAATCTAACGCGAGTAGAACCTGAATCCCGGTGGATTCATGGATCAGATCAGAGGCCGGATGCTCTGTCCTTTCTGTCAGTTGCCTTTTAACTACGTGCTCGTAATGAGTGTGAGTGTAAGGAGCTTGGGCACCACGGTGAATATCTTTCATTTTGGTATGCGATACAGTCATTACCTCAGGCAGTACCTTTCCAATATAACACAATCCTTCAGAGTTTGGGGCAAGCCACTTATACGCCTTTCTCCCGCATATGAAATATGCATCATCGGGGAGACCATATGGGACTGAGTAGGACATAACCATATTACACATCTTCCATGTGAAATCTCCTAACCCTAATTCTCCCATCTGTCTAGTTCACGTATCTGTTTGTATGATATGTGCACAGTATCCTGGTGATACCTCTCCGACTCTCATGATCCTATTTCCTAGGGTATACCTATATCGGAAAGATTTTTCCCTACCGGCTATGTGGCGTATAAGCTCTGTATCTGTAGGCATTCTATCTGCTCTATATGAAAAGGTCATGGTTTGGTTACTCCATGACACTTCCCAATTTCCCGGCTTTCGGGGATTGGAAATGTTAAAACATATTAGGGATCTATCCACATGATATTGGTGGAGCTTCAAACTAGGAGGACTGGAGATATTAAACCTCCTGTCCACCGGTCTCCCACCCTTTAGCTCAAGTACCTCCCCTACCGTTAAAGGGAATGGTACTAATCCTGATTTGCTATGGCCTTGAGGTACTTGAGAGCATACCCAACAATCTGTCTGATTTAACACATTACCCACTAAGGAGTGATAGTCACTCAATGGATGCCGGTCCATGTGGATATTAAAACTGGACTGACATTTCTTGATGCACCCATCCTCAACTACATTGTCACAGAGTCTACAGATACAGTTTTCTTCAGCTAACAATCCTTCACAATTTCTTCTATTGTCAATGCTATCGGATCGTTTTCTGATACTCGCCTTTACTTGTTGGTTAAGTTGCTCTTGGAAAACTACGCCTCCATCTTTGTCATCAGAACCCATTCCAGAACCTCTCTCGACCTCCATGGTACTCTCGCCGGAACAGACTGCTCTGGTCAACATCATGGTCAACAGGAAAATCCGGATCACAGTCTCTTGGGGCAAGTCCATCTTATAGGAGGAAACGGAGAAGAATGAGAAGGGGGAAAAAATAATTTGAGGGAGATGGGATGGGAAGTGGGGAAAACAATAAAAGGGAGAAAGAAATCTGGCTCGACAAGCTTCAGGTCTTATTATCCTCTACGCTCAGGTGTTGTCTCAATCTTCCCCGAACAGACACTCTAGTGATACCACCTCTACCGTCTGTTCTTTGTCACGGGACCTCTCTGGATCTGCAACCTTTTTACAGTGAGACGTATGGACCCAAGTCTCTCTCTCGGCAACCTTCAAAGCAGTTGTGCTGGTCAATAAGACTTGGTACGGTCCTTCCCATCTGTCAATAAGGCAACCTGAGCGTAGAAAATTCCGTATCATTACATAATCCCCAGGTTCAATGTCATGACAATTACTATCTGGCAAATCTGGAATCACCAACTTCAAATTATCATTTTGATTCCTTAGCTGTTTACTCATGTTAACCAGGTATTTTACAGTCACTTCATTGTTACACTTCAAATCATCCTGAGGGTTAATCATAACATGCGGTTGTCGACCAAACAAGATTTCAAAGGGGGACAGATTAAGAGGGGACCTGGGAGTGGTTCTGATGCTGTATAGTACAATGGGTAAAGCTTCTGGCCATGTCAATCCCGTTTCTGCCATAACTTTGCTCAGTTTATTTTTAATAGTGCTGTTCACTCTTTCCACCTTCGCACTCGCCTGGGGGCGGTATGGAGTGTGCAGCTTACTATCAATTCCCATCAACTTACACATTCCTTGAAAGACATCACCTGTAAAATGGGTACCCCTATCACTTTCAATTATTCTAGGGATACCGTATCTACACACAAATTCCTGCACAATTTTCTTAGCAGTAAACATAGCGGTATTTGTGGCCGCAGGAAATGCTTCGACCCAATTTGAGAATACATCTATGCAAACAAGTACATATTTCAAATTTCGACAAGGGGGTAATTGTATAAAGTCAATCTGTATTACCTGAAAAGGGCCGCCTGTAGGTGGGATATGAGATGGTTCTGTTGGTATTGCCTTTCCGATATTCTTCCTCAAGCAGGTAAGGCATGACATTGCTCTCTTACCTGCATGGGATGAAAATCCTGGGGCGCACCAATATGCTCTTACCAACTTACACATTCCTTCCTTGCCCAGATGAGTCAGCCCGTGTGCTGCCTCAGCTAAACATGGAAGATATGCTCTGGGGGCCACTGGTTTACCCTGTCCATCTGTCCAGAGTCCTGAGGACTCCTGGCCATATCCTTTTGCCTTCCAGACTGCCTTTTCCTGTGTGGAACACAAATTTTGCATTTCACACAACTTCTGTGTGTTGATGGTATTAAATACCATCAATTGTGTGGTGTCTGTCTGTCTGGGGGTACCAGCTGCTAACTTAGCAGCTTCGTCTGCTCGGCTGTTACCAAGTGATACTGGGTCCTGGCTATATGTGTGTGCTTTACACTTGATAACAGCCACTCTGTCGGGTTCCTGTATCGCTGTTAGAAGCCTTTTGATGTGAGCTGCATGCGCTACCGGTGTACCAGCTGCCGTCATGAAATTTCTGAGGCGCCATAGGGCTCCGAAATCATGGACTACCCCGAAGGCGTATCTAGAATCGGTGTAGATATTGGCTGACTTGCCCTTAGCCAATTCACATGCTCTGGTTAGGGCAACCAGTTCAGCAACCTGGGCTGAGTGAGGTGGGCCTAGCGGTTCTGCTTCTATGGTGCCTTGGTCATCTACGACTGCATATCCAGTACACAAGTCTCCCGAGTCCGTCTGTCTGTGACAACTACCGTCAGTGTAGAAAGTAAAATCTGCATTTTCCAGTGGGTTGTCACTGATGTCAGGTCTTGCTGTGAAATTTTGGGTCAAATATTCCATACAATCATGCATGTCATTCCTTGTATTAAATCCTCCTTCACTATTACTCTCATCCTCCACCCTTTGTGCCTGTCCAGGCACACCTGGGAGATATGTTGCAGGATTTAATGCACTGCATCTACTTATGGTGATGTTTACGGGGGCCATTAATGCCAATTCCCATCTTGTAAACCGCGCTGATGAGACGTGCCTGGTTTGGGCAGAATTTAGCAAGGCTGACACTGCATGTGGTGTATGAATTGTGAGGTTGTGACCTAGCACTACATCTTCGCTTTTCGTTACTAGCAATGCTATCGCAGCAACACTTCGCAAGCATGTGGGGAGGGATCGCGCTACCGTATCTAGCTGAACGCTGTAGTATGCTACCGGCCTGCTGGCATCACCGTGCTTTTGGGTTAGGACGCCTGCCGCGCAACCAGCACTTTCTGTTCCGTACAGCTCAAAGGGTTTCCCATAGTCTGGCATACCTAATGCTGGCGCCTGCGTTAGGCACTGTTTAAGTCTCTCAAATGCCATCTCGGATTCGTCTGTATGCGAAATCCGATCAGGTTTGTTTGATGAGACCATCTCCTGCAAAGGTAATGCTAGAATGGAAATCCCTGGGATCCAGTTACAGCAATTCCCACACATTCCTAAAAACGTTCTGATCTGTTGCTGGGTCTGTGGCAGAGTCATGTCTCTAATTGCTTGAATTCTATCAGCGGTCAGGTGTCTCAGTCCTTGTGTCAGACAGTGTCCCAAATATTTCACTTTAGTCTGGCATAATTGCAACTTGTCTTTGGAAACCTTGTGTCCTGTGTCTGAAAGATGAAACAGGAGCTGTTTCGTATCTTTCAGGGACGCTTCCAATGAATCTGAACACAGTAGTAAATCATCAACATACTGTATCAATATTGATCCACTCTCTGGTTGGAAAGACTGTAAACAATCATGCAAAGCCTGTGAAAATATACTTGGACTGTCTATGAAACCTTGTGGTAATCGAGTCCATGTGTATTGAACTCCTCTGTATGTGAATGCAAACAAATATTGGCTGTCAGGGTGTAGAGGTACAGAGAAAAAGGCGGAGCAGAGGTCAATAACAGTGAAAAATTTCGCAGTGGGAGGGATCTGCATAAGGATGACAGCTGGACTTGGCACTACGGGGAACTGACTCTCAACTATTTTGTTAATCCCCCTTAGATCCTGTACTAGCCTGTAACCCCTCCCCCCACTCTTTTTAACAGGGAAGATGGGACTATTGGCAGTGCTGGATGTTCTTACCAGAATGCCCTGTTGTAGCAAGCGCTCTATTACGGGGTACACTCCTAACTCCACCTCTGGCATCAGAGGGTATTGTGGGATTTTTGGAGCTATCCTACCATCTTTTACTTGCACAACTACCGGAGCTACGTTTGCCATTAATCCAGTGTCTTGTCCATCTTTAGTCCAAAGCGACTCTGGTATTTGGGATGTCATTTCTTCTACTTGGGATGGAGTCCTATTTGTCATGACGGTATGTGACATTTATTTTGATGGGGAGTCTAACATGTCTCGCACTTCTTGAGCGTGATTCTCAGGTATGTCCAAGAATACACCTTCAGGAGTACAATAAATGACGCACCCCATTTTACACAATAGATCTCTTCCCAGGAGATTAGTCGGTGCCGATGCAGCCAGCAAAAAGGAATGCTTGGTATGCAAAGGCCCTACTGTAACCTCTGCTGGTTTGCTGGTTTGCTAACAGGGTAGTGCTGGACTACTCCCGTTACTCCCATGGCTGGAATTGTCTTGCCCACTGTCGAATTTATCACTGATTTGGCCGCCCCCGTATCTACAAGGAAATTTAATGTTTTACCAGCTACATCAATTGCAATCTTGGGTTCACTTCCAAGACTTGCAATCAGTTTTACTGGCTGCAGATTACAGGTGTGGCCACACCCCTATTGGGTATGGTGACCTCCCTGCATTGCAGTTGCAGCTATCACCTGTGAAGGGGGTAAATGGGTATTATCAGAGACTTGCCAGTCTCTTTTTGGGGGATACCTTCTTGTTTCCCCTGCGTGTGGCTCATAACTCCGTCTCTGCGGTCCTTGATCCCAATTCCATATGTCGTGTCGTTGTCTAGGGTTTTTATGTGCATTATGTGAGTTACTTGTACAATTCCGTGCAAAATGTCCTTCCCTGTTACAATTGTAACATTTTACCACATGCGGCTTACCACCAGGGATCTGTGATCTGGACTGAGGCGGCCTTGTAGTTAGGGCCTGGATACTTATTGCCATTAGTCTATCACTCTGTGACTCCTACTCTGTGACTCCCTGCGTCTTGTAATGTTCCTGTCGTGCCCAACAGCAGTCTCTCTTAAGGCGGCCACCGACATACCTCTCCAGTTAGGTTGAGTGGTTTGTACCCTACTCCTTAATACCTCCTTTAAACCGTCCATCAGGACGGACACCGCTACCTCTCTTTGGTGTACATTTGCCTCAATATCCATGATCCCAGTGTATTTAGCCATTTCCTCTAATGCTCTGTGGAAATAGTCGGGGGCAGTTTCCCCTTCCATTTGTTTAATGGAAAATATTTTGTTCCATTTTACTACAGCTGGGAAATATATTCCCAACTGCAGATTGATCCTGGTTACATTTTCTTGATTATATGCATCCGTAAGGGGTACCTCCTGATCTAGTTTACAGTCAGCTATAAACTTGATAGGGTCAATACTAGAGGGCAGACATGCCCGCAGTAGTGTTCTCCAATCTTTGTTGTTTGGTTCAGTGGAGTTACCTAGGTCCTTAATGAACCTTTGGCATGCGGTTAAATCTTTCCTGGGATCAGGAAATTCAGACAAAATTGTTCTTAATTCTGCTCGGGACCAGGGGCAGTGCATAGCAATATTTCTAATGGGTGTGGCTCCATTTGTGTCAGTCTTACCATTGGGGACCGCTATTACTCTAACAGGGTTAATCTGGACTACTTCACTCTGGTTTGATTCTTCAGTGTGAGGTGTAATAGTTTCAGCATATTGTACAGTGCCGTACTTACCTGTAGACACAACCTCACCTGTCCCTGAGCTATGGGCTTTTGATGCCCCCCTTACTGGTTGGGCGGTGCCCACTGGAGTATCGCTTATGGTGGCCGCTAGAGAGAGAGCTGAAATCGTAGTGGGCTCATCTTCTTGGTCGTATTCCTGGGGGAAGTTTAACATAGGATACAACTTGCATGGGTTAGCGTTAGTATCAACATTTGCATTTACTTTTATCTTAATTTTATCATTAATACATTGATTAAGTGCACCCTTATCGCACACCCGCATGTCATTCTCTGCAGCCACTTTGTCCCCTACTATATATGGTGGTGGTGCCGTTGCTATTAGATTTCTACCAGGATGGGAATTTGCTTTTTGAGCTAGTTCCTGTTGTATTTCACATTCCTGTTGCCATATCAGTAAACAATCATAATGTCTAATCCTCTGCTTTGCAGATTTTATTAGACCTATCCTTTTTCTTAGATTCTGCAATACCTCAGGGTTCAGACTGCCTACCCGGGGAAACTGTTCCCCATCATCCTCTGTCATACGTTCCCATTCGTTGCATAATACCTGTGTGTGAGATCCGTATTTTTCACACATTATATACCGTGCGGACCCTTTGGGCCAGCAACCACCAACGTGAACCCTTGTTGGACGTCCCTTCTTTGAACAACTGGCCCCCATCGTTTGTAAATATTGCTGTCTTAGCTAATTCTTACAAACAGACCAAATTTGCCTGCGGTAAGGCGACGGTGAAAGTTCAACTAGTGCTTTCACTTACTTCCGTCCTGTGACCTCTATTTACTGGGGCGCGTTGGGAGTATGCTACCCTCCCCAGCAAATATTGGTTGTTAGAGATTTCCTGAGTGAACAGCGAAACTCCCTTAAAATAACAAACACCTACACAAATCACGTTAGAATGTACAATTAGCGTTTATGATCCCACAGTAAATTGTTAATGGGTATCAAGGTAACAAACTAATGCACACAATTACGTGCGGTACAGTCGCACTGCGTATAAGTAACTATTACTTATCCGCCTTACGACCAACAGAATCGGTTGTTTAGGCTGCGAAACCTTTAGCCGGAGCTTTACCTTGACTATATGGGTGTTGCGCCAAACCCCCGGGGCTGCGCTTAAATACCTTGCAGTCTTTTTGTCTGCGGAAACTACTTGCTCCTTTACCTTATACAATGTTAACGCGGGCAAGCCAGTCCCACGCCACCAAGTGTCCACTCACCTGATGTGGTCTCCGACGGGATCCCGATTTGTGGGTTCACAAAAATAATACCTTAAGTTCCACACTCACTCCTATTCAATCATATACACTTTTAATCTTTCTGTACAGAAATTCCTTTCATACAGGTAGGGGTCCAATCCCTGGGTTTGCAGTAGAAAAAGGTTTTCTTTTAACTAATACTTTTTGGAAAACTGAACTGAACAACCGTGTGCTATTTATCAGGTGGCTATACTATACCGCCCACCCTAAACAAGGTTATTGTGTGATTTGAGTCTCAATGGACGTATCCGTACGTTCCGTTGCGTAAAACACGCCACGTGCGTATGCCTTTGCGTCACGTGCGTGCTTTCGCGCGTTGTCTGAGACCCTTATGCACAAAGTGCAGATACGCCCACAGCAACACAATCAACACGTTTCTATCAATGTAAACAATATTCAACAGAAATCGCTTACCGTACACCACACAGCATTTGCTATGCTGTGTGTGTGTCCTTTACACTTATACCCTTAACAATTTTCCTTTGTAATCTTAACTAAATAGCACTAGATTCCTCAGCACGTGTCTAATAATCAATTCTAATGGCAACAAGAAAGTGAGCTGCAACAATGTAGATGTGTGCGTGCATGCGTGTGTGCGTATGCAAAAAAAAACAAAAAGTAAACAGTTTTAAAAGATAATAGCGTATTGTTCTTACCTCCGGTTCCGGGTTCCACCCCAGCACTCCTACAGCGTAGCGAAACAGACGCTTATCTAGCCAGCACTACTGTATCCCTCACCACCAATACGGATACGAAAGGATACTGCGTTCCCGCCCTTTGCTGACAGATAAAGTCTGTTTTCGCTAGTGCGGATGGATGTGTGGAGGACGGACGAGGCCCCAATTGAGAATGCCGATATTGATTACCTTATTAAATACTCTAAGAGGTTAAGAGACTTTGTACGCTATTGGCGTATGGAATACCGTAAGGGTACGCTAACAGCGTTGCGGACACTTGAGACCACGAGGAGATCACGAGCGGCGCAGACGCTCACAGGATGACAATCAGTAAACCTTGTATGTAACACACTGATACGATATTCTTATGCTGTAAACCTTGTACTAGAACCCTGTAGCGATATAACGCTGTTTAACCTTTTTAATACTAAAACAGTTTGAGCGATTGAGACGCTCCTATTACCCCTTGCAATATAATTGTCACGATCCGGGTATCTGGACGCCATTACTTACCCTTCAGATGCCTCCTAAGGCTGGCTCAGCGTTCCAGGACCGGATCCCGCTGTTTCTGAGTTTCCACATGCAGAATGTCAGAGTGGTGATTTCATCAGCCGCGGCCTCCGCTGTGCCCGCGTGGTTAAATGTGCGCTTGTCAGTCTGGCGTCTCCTGTCTCCTGTGGCCGGCGTCGCCATTACTGTTTCAATTCTCACATGGATTACAAACCAAACTTCCCTCCAAGTGTCTGCATGGGCGCAGCCATCTTGGATTTTGTCATCTGAGCATTTCCACCAATCTGCTGTCTGTATTGTTGATTTGCATAATTGCCTAGCCAACCCCTTCCTTGCTGCAGGTATAAGTAAGCTGTGCCTGAGCAAGGAAGGTGTCAGTGCTTTGGTTGTCTAACCTAGTTCCAGTTTGTCTCTCTCCTGTGGTTGTCTTCCAGGTTCCAGCTCCTGTCTCCAGACTTCTGCTATAGAGACCCGCACCAGCATTCCATCTGCGGTTAGCCTGACTCTCCGATCCATTCTGGACTCACCTGTTTCCAGTTACAACAATCACCTGCTTCCAGCCCAGCTTCCAGCAGTGTACAGCTTCTCTTAAAGGGCCGGTGTCCTTTCTGCAGTTTACCACTCTCCACCGGTATTATTATTTCACCGCTCTCAAACTCCAAACTTCATCAATCACCTGCTTCCAGCCCAGCTTCCAGCAGTGTACAGCTTTTCTTAAAGGGCCGGTGTCCTTTCTGCAGTTTACCACTCTCCACCGGTATTATTATTTCACCGCTCTCAAACTCCAAACTTCATTATTATTTCATCGCTCTCAAGTTCGTTTATTATTTAACTGGTTCCAGCCAGTATCCACTCCGTACCAACAACAGTCTGGTTCCAGCCAGTATCCACAGCAGCCGTTTTATCTTCAGCAACCCAGCCTTTCCTGGAACACCAGCTGGTACGATCCTGGGTTCTCTCCATTGCTACAGTCAGGTCTGGTAAGGACTTTCCAACTAGAAGATTATAAGAACTGTCTCACTCTACCAGTGCCTGTGGCCCTTGCCACCCTGTAGTACCCAGGAATTGTATTTATCCTCTGTTGACTTTTATGTTTCCTTTACTGCTGCTGTGTTACGGAGTTTGTCATAATAAACATCATTGACTTTTATCCTGGTTGTCGTGGTCACGCCTTCGGGCAGTTATTCTACATGTTACTTACATGTCTAGGGGTCTGATACAACCTCCCAGGTTCCGTTACATCTCAGCCCTTACAACTGAGGCTGCCTCCCGTCAGCTCAGGCCCTCAGTTGTGACAGTAAGCACTGACCTAATGAATCCAGCCGGAGACCAGGATCAAGCGGCCAGGCCAATGCAAGAACTGGCAGCCCGACTTGAACATCAGGAGGCTGCACAGGGCCACATCATCCGCTGTCTCCAGGATCTCTCTACACGGCTGGATGGGATTCAAACGACCCTCCGTGGACCTGGCACGTCCGGTGCGTCCACCACAGTGACTCCAGCTGTAACCCCACCCACCTTACCCATTTCCAGTCCACATCTTCATCTTCCAACGCCAGCAAAATTTGATGGATCTCCAAGGTTCTGCAGGGGATTTCTCAATCAATGTGAAATCCACTTTGAGCTTCTACCTGGCAATTTCTTCAGTGACCGTACCAAAATTGCCTATATCATCTCCCTTCTCAGTGGCTCAGCCCTTGACTGGGCATCACCTTTATGGGAGAAGTCTGATCCCCTGCTATCCTCCTATACTGACTTTGTAGCTACATTCAGGCGCATCTTCGACGAGCCAGGCCGGATAACATCTGCTTCATCTGAGATTCTCCGTTTACGCCAGGGAACACGTACTGTGGGACAGTATCTTATACAGTTTAAAATCCTGGCATCCGAACTGGCATGGAACGACGAGGCCCTGTATGCTGCATTCTGGCATGGCTTATCAGAACGCATCAAGGATGAGTTAGCTACCAGAGACTTGCCCTCTAAGTTGGATGAGCTAATTTCTCTTTGCACGAAGGTTGATCTACGTTTCAGAGAGAGAGCAACTGAGCGAGGAAGATCATCTACTCCTAAATCTTCTGCTCCTCCTCCTCGTCAACCATCTCCATCCAAGGATGAGCCTATGCAAATTAGTCGTTCTCGTCTATCTCCCGCTGAGCGCCGAAGACGTCTCTCTGAGTCTCTCTGTCTCTACTGTGCAGCTCCGTCGCACACTATCAATGCCTGTCCCAAACGACCGGGAAACTCCAGATCCTAGCTCGCCAAGGAGAGGGCCGGCTAGGAGTAATGATCTCCTCTCCATCTCTTCATGACTGTAACCTCCCAGTGTCGCTCCAAATTGCTCAACGTTACAGGAACGTCATTGCCCTCCTTGATTCCGGAGCAGCTGGGAATTTCATAACCGAAGCTTATGTTAAACGGTGGTCCCTACCCACCGAGAGACTGTCCTCGTCCATCTCTTTGACTGCCGTGGATGGCAGCAAGATTTTTGACGCAGTCATTTCCTTAAGGACTCTTCCAGTTCGTCTGAGAGTGGGAGTTCTTCATTCTGAGTATATTTCTTTTTTAGTGATTCCAAGAGCCACACATCCAGTGGTTTTAGGCCTTCCATGGCTCCGTCTCCACAACCCATCAATTGACTGGACGACTACGCAAATACTGGCATGGGGTCCCTCCTGTGCTGAGACTTGTTTAGCCAAAGTTCTTCCTGTTTGTTCTTCCTTCCCCAGGTCATCTGATGTTCCGCCTCCTCCATATCAAGACTTCACGGACGTGTTCAGTAAAGCCTCTGCTGATATCCTTCCTCCTCATAGAGAATGGGACTGCCCAATCGACCTCATTCATGGGAAGGTTCCACCGCGAGGCCGAACTTATCCGTTGTCTCTGCCTGAGACACACTCCATGGAAGAGTACATCAAAGAGAACCTGGCGAAGGGTTTCATCCGACCATCTTCTTCTCCAGCCGGCGCAGGCTTCTTCTTCGTTAAGAAGAAAGACGGTGGTCTGCGTCCGTGCATCGACTACAGAGGTCTGAACGACATTACCGTCAAGAACCGATACCCTTTACCCCTGATTACCGAGCTCTTTGATAGAGTTAGTGGTGCAACTATTTTCACAAAGCTGGACTTGAGGGGTGCCTACAATCTCATCCGAATCCGTGAGGGTGACGAGTGGAAGACCGCCTTTAACACCCGTGACGGACATTATGAGTACCTCGTCATGCCCTTCGGATTGAGCAATGCTCCAGCAGTCTTCCAGCACTTCGTGAATGAGATTTTCAGGGACATCTTGTACCGCCATGTCGTGGTTTATCTAGATGACATCCTCATCTTTGCTAATAATCTCGAAGATCATCGTTTCTGGGTAAAAGAGGTTCTTTCCCGTCTCCGTGTCAATCACCTCTATTGTAAATTGGAGAAGTGTGTGTTTGAAGTTAAAACCATTCCGTTTCTAGGTTACATTGTGTCCGGTTCCGGACTAGTGATGGATCCTGAGAAACTCCAAGCAATCCAGAATTGGCCTATACCCTTAAGCCTCAAAGGGGTCCAGAGGTTCTTAGGGTTCGCCAATTATTATAGAAAATTTATACGAGACTTTTCCACCATTGTGGCGCCTATCACTGCATTAACCAAGAAAGGTGCTAATCCGTCCAAGTGGTCCGAGGAAGCTACACAGGCCTTTCACCTTCTGAAGCAACGGTTCATCTCTGCACCAGTTCTGAAACAGCCCGACACCGACTCTCCTTTTATCTTAGAGGTAGATGCCTCCTCCGTTGGAGTAGGAGCAGTGTTATCCCAGAGGGCCAAAGATGGACATCTACATCCTTGCAGTTTCTTCTCCCGGAAGTTCTCCCCAGCTGAGCGCAACTATGCCATTGGCGATCAGGAGTTGCTAGCCATCAAGCTCGCTCTGGAGGAGTGGAGATACCTGTTGGAGGGAGCTTCCCACTCAATCACCATTCTTACCGACCACAAAAATCTTTTATATCTCAAAGGCGCACAATGTCTGAATCCTCGTCAGGCCAGATGGGCACTTTTCTTCTCTAGGTTTGACTTTAAACTCCAGTTCTGTCCGGGTTCTCAGAATCGTAAGGCCGATGCCCTTTCCCGCTCATGGGAGCAAGAAAATGAGTCCGAGTCTGCAGACAAGCATCCTATTATTAATCCGTTGGCATTCTCCACGGTGTTAGGCGCCGAGGGTCCGCCCGTCAGTGCGGCCCGGCGCCTAGCAACTAGGGACGCCGCAGGCAGACAGCCGCCGGCTCCCTAGCAACGCTAGACGACGGGCGCACGGAGCCGCTCAGACCCTAGCAACGGGGACGCCACGGTCAGACCGCGTTCCCCGTTGCTGGGTCTTAATTAATCAGTGCTTGTGTATTCTGGCCGTGCAGCATGCAGCTGCATGGCATCATTATGTGATTACCCTGTCTGGATCATGATTGGAGGGCTCCCAAATTTAAGCACTCTCAGGACTTCTCACAGACGCCGGTGATAGCTTCCTGTTTGCTGTGTCAGTTACAGAGAGTTTCCAGTCCTGCTCAACCCGGTTGTTCCTGTCCTCAGTGATCCAGTACTCGGAATTTTTCATCTATTCCTGGAGTCCGACCGAGCACCTTTAACATCCTGTGGTGTTCGTGAGTCGCGGCGTAGCCGTGTGTTGCGGCTTGACCGCTTACTATTTATTATTTAGTTTATTGTGTTCTGGAGCTTTTGCGGAGGATTCTGCTCCCACAAATCCACTCTGGTATCCAGCGGTGCTGGATAGGAGTAACGGATCAGTGGATCTTTGGTTGTCCTTTTCCCTGGCGGTTTGTCCGCACATACTTTTGGTTTAAGTTAGATAGCTTGTAACCCCTGGCCTGGTTGCTTAGTCAGAGGGCCCCTTGTTATCACCCTGTCTCGGATTTCCCTTTGTCTCCCATTAAGACCTGAGGGGGCATCGGGGTTGGGCAGACATAATCCGCCCTTCGAACGCGGCTGCCATGGGCTCAAGCAACCATAGTCTCGCAGGGGATTTCTGATAACACGGGCGAGACAACGGAGTTAGGGCACCAGGGATTACTAGGCTTTCCTGCTCCCGTACCAGCATATCCTTCCAGTACTCAGACCTCTGCCATAAAGATCTCCTCTGGTCTGGAGTACGGGAATCATAACATTATCACCGGCCCAACTAAAATTTAAAAATTAAACAGGAGTTAATTTTTTTCCCTTATTCTGTTGGGAGATTTGTCAGCCTCATGAATCCCTCCGGTGTTGGGCCAAATCCTGGCCAGCTTTTAGTTAGCCAGATTCAAAAGCTTACTCAGATGGTTCAAGATCTGTCCCTTCGGGTGAGGTCACAGGAAGATCTGTTACGGACTTCCCCGAGGGTCATTCCTGAACCAAAAATGCATCTGCCTGACCGTTTTTCTGGGGATAGAAAGCAGTTTTTTAATTTTAAAGAGTCTTGTAAACTGTATTTTCGTTTAAGACCAGTCTCCTCAGGTATGGAATCTCAGCGGGTAGGAATTATTATTTCTTTGCTACAGGGGGATCCTCAGACCTGGGCTTTTGGCTTAAAGACAGACGATCCGGCTTTATTGTCTGTAGACGCCTTTCTGGGGTCTTTAGGGCTATTGTATGACGACCCTGATAGAGAGGCATCCGCCGAGAGTCAGTTGCGTGCTCTCAGACAGGGTAGGAATCCCGCAGAGATTTATTGTACGGAGTTTCGCCGTTGGTCGAACGACTGTGGATGGAATGATCCAGCCCTGCGCAGTCAGTTTCGCCTCGGCTTATCCGAGTCTATAAAAGACAGTCTCCTTCAGTATCCCGCTCCTGAGACTCTCGATAAACTCATGGAGCTCTCTATTAAGATTGATCGTCGTCTCAGAGAGCGGAGGGCTGAAAAAGGAGCATCTGTCGGGTCTTCTCCTTGTGTTTTTTCCATTCCTGTGGACATAGAGGAGCCCATGAAGATAGGCCTCTCCAAACTGTCTCCTGAAGAAAGAACCAGAAGGCAAAATTCTGGTCTTTGTTTATACTGTGGGGGTAAGGGACATTTTGCCCGTAGTTGTCCGAACAAGTCGGGAAACGCCTCGACCAAGTGAGTTGTGAGGGGGTTCACTTTGGTCTGCAGCTTATCTCCTCAAATAATTCACTGTTGGTTCCAGCTAAAGTTTCCTTTGGCAGCCTCTGTTCCTCGATCTCGGCTTTTGTGGACAGTGGAGCTGCAGGGAACTTTATGGATTTAACATGGGCTAAGGCCTTAGGTATTCCTCAGTTAGCCTTGGGTAGGTGTATCACCATGCATGGTTTAGATGGGAGTCCCTTGTCCAATGGGGTTATTTCTCTCTGTATACCTCCTGTTCTACTTTCGGTAGGAGCTCTGCATTCTGAAAAGATTGAGTTTTTCCTTACCCATTGCCCAGCAGTTCCTGTGGTTCTGGGTCACCCTTGGCTGGCCTTTCATAATCCCATCATTGATTGGCAGTCGGGGGAGATCTTACAATGGGGTACCATCTGTAATAAGGAATGTATTACGCTTCCCATCAGAATAGCTGCTGTCATTCCCGCACCCATTCCTGTGGAATACCAGGATTTTGTTGATGTATTTTCCAAGGGCAATGCGGATATTCTGCCTCCCCATAGGCCTTATGATTGTGCTATCGAGTTAATTCCTGGTGCCACTTTGCCTAAGGGAAGGTTATATGCATTGTCCGGACCTGAAACTGTGGCCATGAATGAGTATGTTAAAGAAAGCCTAGGGAAAGGATTTATCAGGCCATCTAAATCCCCTTTAAGTGCAGGCTTCTTCTTCGTGGAGAAGAAGGATGGATCACTCAGACCTTGCATTGACTTTAGAGCCTTGAATAAAATCTCAGTAAAGAATACTTACCCTTTGCCGCTGATTTCTGTCCTCTTTGATCAGCTACGTTCGGCTGTGATTTTTTCTAAGATTGACCTGAGAGGAGCATATAACCTCATCAGAATCAAGTCAGGGGATGAGTGGAAAACGGCATTCAGTACTCAATCAGGCCACTATGAGTATCTGGTTATGCCATTCGGCCTGTCCAACGCTCCGGCAGTTTTCCAGGATCTCATTAACGATGTGCTCCGTGAATTTCTTGGAAGATTCGTTGTAGTCTACTTAGACGATATTTTGATATATTCTGACTCTATTGAACAACATGTTACTCAGGTGCGTCAGGTTCTAAAAAAATTACATGAAAATCACCTATATGCCAAGCTGGAGAAGTGTGAATTTCATGTCACGGAGGTATCCTTTTTAGGGTACATTATTTCCCCTCGGGGATTCTGTATGGAACCAAAGAAGCTCCAAGCCATCCTTAGTTGGGCGCAACCCACCAATTTAAAAGCAATTCAGCGCTTTTTAGGGTTTGCGAATTACTATAGAAGATTTATTCACTCTTTCTCTGACCTAGTTGCTCCCATTGTGGCACTGACTAAAAAGGGAGCAGATCCTACCAACTGGTCACGTGAAGCGGAGTTATCTTTTCAGGCCTTGAAACAAGCCTTTGTCTCAGCCCCGGTCCTCAGACATCCCAACCCAGAATTGCCTTTCATTGTTGAGGTTGATGCCTCGGAGGTTGGAGTAGGGGCTATCCTATCTCAGAAGGATCCGGATTCCCTGGAATTACATCCTTGTGCCTTCATGTCCAGGAAATTCTCATCTGCTGAATCCAACTACGATGTTGGTAACCGGGAATTACTGGCTATTAAATGGGCTTTTGAGGAGTGGAGGCATTGGCTTGAAGGAGCCACTCATACCATTTCAGTTTTGACTGATCACAAAAATCTTCAATACATTGAATCAGCTAAACGGCTGAATGCCCGGCAAGCTCGTTGGGCTTTATTTTTTACTCGTTTCAAGTTCATTATCACCTTCAGGCCAGGTTCCAAGAATACCAAGGCAGATGCCCTGTCACGCAGTTTTCTTCCAGTTCAAGACAACAGTCCTGTTACTCCCATACTTCCGTCTTCAGTCATTCGGGCAGGTCTCACACAAGATTTATTTACCCAGTTAAAGCAGCTTCAACATCAAGCTCCTGGAAATACTCCTGCTGGTCGTCTTTTTGTCCCCGAGTTTTTGAGAGCAATGGTTTTGACGGAGTTTCATGATAGCAAGGTTGCCGGGCATCCGGGGATCGCTAAAACTTTTGAATTAGTTTCCCGCTCGGTATGGTGGCCTGGTCTTTCCAAAGACATTAAGGAGTTTGTTTTTTCTTGTCAGGTCTGTGCACAGCATAAGGTTCCCCGTTCCTTGCCTATCGGTCAACTTATGCCCTTGAATGTTCCTCTTAGGCCATGGTCTCATATTTCCATGGATTTTGTGGTGGACCTCCCTCTGTCAGCCGTATGCAGAGTCATATGGGTGGTAGTGGACCGTTTTAGCAAAATGGCCCATTTCATTGCTCTTCCCCGATTGCCATCTGCCCAGGGATTGGCAGTCTTGTTCCTCCGCCATGTTTTCAGACTCCATGGGTTACCCACTGATATTGTTTCTGATCGGGGTCCACAATTCATTGCACAATTTTGGAAGTCTTTTTGTGCCTCATTAAAGATGAAATTATCTTTAAGTCTGGCTACCATCCCCAATCCAACGGGCAGACTGAGCGAGTTAATCAATCATTAAAACAATATTTGCGTTTGTACTCGGCCAAACTCCAAAATGACTGGTCTGAGTTTCTTCCGTTTGCAGAGTTTGCTTACAACAATGCCTGTCATTCCTCCACCAATGTATCTCCATTTTTTACAGTTTTTGGTTTTCACCCCAGAGCTAATTCTTTTTTTCAACATTCTTCTGTCTCCTCACTGACCTTGACCTCTCATCTCAAACTCATTTGGAGAAAAGTGCACCTGGCTCTCAGAAAAGCGGCATTTCGGGAGAAAAAATTTTCTGACAGGCTCCGGCGGCCGTGCACTTTTAAAGTTGGAGATAGGGTATGGTTGTCGACTCGCAACATTAAACTTCGACAAACCTCAGCCAGATTGGGTCCTAAATTTATTGGACCATTTCATATTATCAAAAAAGTCAATCCAGTGGCTTTCCGGTTACGTTTACCAAAAACTTTACGGATCGGAAATACCTTCCATTGCTCCTTGTTAAAACCATATGTTTTGTCCAGTAGATTTCCTCGCAAGATCTCTCAGGGGAAATCACCAATAGATGTACAGGGTCAGCAGGAGTTCTTAGTGGAGAAGGTTCTCGATTCCAAGTTGTCCCGGGGTCGGCTTTATTTTTTGGTACATTGGAGAGGTTATGGTCCAGAAGAAAGGTCTTGGGTCCTGGATGAGGATCTCCATGCCCCGAGGCTCAAAAGGGCATTTTTTCGAGAATTTCCTCAGAAACCTGGCCTTAGGGGTTCCTTGACCCCTCCTCAAGGGGGGGGGTACTGTTAGGCGCCGAGGGTCCGCCCGTCAGTGCGGCCCGGCGCCTAGCAACTAGGGACGCCGCAGGCAGACAGCCGCCGGCTCCCTAGCAACGCTAGACGCCGGGCGCACGGAGCCGCTCAGACCCTAGCAACGGGGACGCCACGGTCAGACCGCGTTCCCCGTTGCTGGGTCTTAATTAATCAGTGCTTGTGTATTCTGGCCGTGCAGCATGCAGCTGCACGGCATCATTATGTGATTACCCTGTCTGGATCATGATTGGAGGGCTCCCAAATTTAAGCACTCTCAGGACTTCTCACAGACGCCGGTGATAGCTTCCTGTTTGCTGTGTCAGTTACAGAGAGTTTCCAGTCCTGCTCAACCCGGTTGTTCCTGTCCTCAGTGATCCAGTACTCGGAATTTGTCATCTATTCCTGGAGTCCGACCGAGCACCTTTAACATCCTGTGGTGTTCGTGAGTCGCGGCGTAGCCGTGTGTTGCGGCTTGACCGCTTACTATTTATTATTTAGTTTATTGTGTTCTGGAGCTTTTGCGGAGGATTCCGCTCCCACAAATCCACTCTGGTATCCAGCGGTGCTGGATAGGAGTAACGGATCAGTGGATCTTTGGTTGTCCTTTTCCCTGGCGGTTTGTCCGCACATACTTTTGGTTTAAGTTAGATAGCTTGTAACCCCTGGCCTGGTTGCTTAGTCAGAGGGCCCCTTGTTATCACCCTGTCTCGGATTTCCCTTTGTCTCCCATTAAGACCTGAGGGGGCATCGGGGTTGGGCAGACATAATCCGCCCTTCGAACGCGGCTGCCATGGGCTCAAGCAACCATAGTCTCGCAGGGGATTTCTGATAACACGGGCGAGACAACGGAGTTAGGGCGCCAGGGGTTACTAGGCTTTCCTGCTCCGGTACCAGCATATCCTTCCAGTACTCAGACCTCTGCCATAAAGATCTCCTCTGGTCTGGAGTACGGGAATCATAACACACGGTAGGGATGGACTCTACGCCTCCACCAGGGAAAAGTTTTGTTAAGCCAGTTCTAAGGAAGAAGCTCATGCATTGGGCCCATGCTTCCCGTTTTGCTGGACATACAGGCATTCAGAAAACCCTTGAATTTATTTCTAGGTCCTACTGGTGGCCAACTCTGAAGAAGGACGTTATGGAATTTATTGCCTCCTGCCCAAAGTGTGCCCAACACAAAGTCTCCCGCCAGTCGCCTGCGGGGCAACTGGTTCCATTATCTGTTCCCCGTCGACCTTGGACCCATTTGTCGATGGACTTTGTTTCCGATCTACCTATCTGCAACAAGTTTAATACCATCTGGGTGGTAGTTGACCGGTTCACCAAGATGGCACATTTCATCCCTCTCACCGGTCTTCCGTCAGCTTCCAAGTTGGCTCAAGTGTTTATACAAGAGATCTTCCGACTTCACGGTCTTCCTGAAGAGATCATCTCGGATCGTGGAGTACAATTTGTAGCCAAATTTTGGCGAAGTTTGTGTCAAGCCCTCCAAGTCAAGTTAAAGTTTTCCACGGCTTACCATCCTCAGACCAATGGTCAAACCGAGAGGGTGAATCAGGACTTGGAGGCCTTCCTCCGTATATATGTGTCTTCCTCTCAAGATGACTGGGTTCAACTCCTTCCTTGGGCCGAGTTCAGCCACAACAATCAATACCATTCCTCATCTTCTTCTACACCATTCTTCATTAATTATGGATTCCACCCTAAAGTCCCAGAATTCCAACCGCTTCCCGCAACTTCTGTTCCAGCAGTGGATGTCACCTTGCGTCAGTTTTCAAATAACTGGAGGAACGTCCGCGCAGCCCTGCTTAAAGCCTCATTCAGGTATAAGAAGTTTGCCGATAGAAAGCGTAGAGCGGTTCCTGCTCTCAAGGTGGGTGATCGTGTGTGGCTGTCCACGAAGAATTTGAGGTTGAGAGTTCCCAGCATGAAATTTGCACCTCGCTACATCGGACCCTTCAAGATTGAACAAGTCATCAATCCTGTTGCCTACAGGTTACAGTTACCATCCTTCTTGAAAATACCCAGGACATTTCATGTTTCTTTGTTGAAACCGCTGATCCTGAATCGGTTTCATTCCGCACTTCCTCCAGCTCCCAAAGTTCAGACTCAACGGGGAGTCGAGTACGAGGTGGCCAAGATTTTGGACTCACGTTTCCGTTACGGTCAGTTACAATACCTCATTGACTGGAAGGGCTATGGTCCTGAAGAACGCTCTTGGACCAATGCCTCAGACGTCCATGCTCCTGCCTTGGTCCGAAATTTCCACGCAAAGTTTCCTTTAAAGCCTAAGAAGTGTCCTGGGGCCACTCCTAAAGGGGGGGGTGCTGTCACGATCCGGGTATCTGGATGCCATTACTTACCCTTCAGATGCCTCCTAAGGCTGGCTCAGCGTTCCAGGACCGGATCCCGCTGTTTCTGAGTTTCCACATGCAGAATGTCAGAGTGGTGATTTCATCAGCCGCGGCCTCCGCTGTGCCCGCGTGGTTAAATGTGCGCTTGTCAGTCTGGCGTCTCCTGTCTCCTGTGGCCGGCGTCGCCATTACTGTTTCAATTCTCACATGGATTACAAACCAAACTTCCCTCCAAGTGTCTGCATGGGCGCAGCCATCTTGGATTTTGTCATCTGAGCATTTCCACCAATCTGCTGTCTGTATTGTTGATTTGCATAATTGCCTAGCCAACCCCTTCCTTGCTGCAGGTATAAGTAAGCTGTGCCTGAGCAAGGAAGGCGTCAGTGCTTTGGTTGTCTAACCTAGTTCCAGTTTGTCTCTCTCCTGTGGTTGTCTTCCAGGTTCCAGCTCCTGTCTCCAGACTTCTGCTATAGAGACCCGCACCAGCATTCCATCTGCGGTTAGCCTGACTCTCCGATCCATTCTGGACTCACCTGTTTCCAGTTACAACAATCACCTGCTTCCAGCCCAGCTTCCAGCAGTGTACAGCTTCTCTTAAAGGGCCGGTGTCCTTTCTGCAGTTTACCACTCTCCACCGGTATTATTATTTCACCGCTCTCAAACTCCAAACTTCATCAATCACCTGCTTCCAGCCCAGCTTCCAGCAGTGTACAGCTTTTCTTAAAGGGCCGGTGTCCTTTCTGCAGTTTACCACTCTCCACCGGTATTATTATTTCACCGCTCTCAAACTCCAAACTTCATTATTATTTCATCGCTCTCAAGTTCGTTTATTATTTAACTGGTTCCAGCCAGTATCCACTCCGTACCAACAACAGTCTGGTTCCAGCCAGTATCCACAGCAGCCGTTTTATCTTCAGCAACCCAGCCTTTCCTGGAACACCAGCTGGTACGATCCTGGGTTCTCTCCATTGCTACAGTCAGGTCTGGTAAGGACTTTCCAACTAGAAGATTATAAGAACTGTCTCACTCTACCAGTGCCTGTGGCCCTTGCCACCCTGTAGTACCCAGGAATTGTATTTATCCTCTGTTGACTTTTATGTTTCCTTTACTGCTGCTGTGTTACGGAGTTTGTCATAATAAACATCATTGACTTTTATCCTGGTTGTCGTGGTCACGCCTTCGGGCAGTTATTCTACATGTTACTTACATGTCTAGGGGTCTGATACAACCTCCCAGGTTCCGTTACATCTCAGCCCCTACAACTGAGGCTGCCTCCCGTCAGCTCAGGCCCTCAGTTGTGACAATAATAAACACACAATTACCGTGCTAAGGATCCAACACCTTTTACTAACAAGAGTATTAAGTTATTTTGAAAAGAGAAACAGTTCACAAGTCATACGCTACAAACTAACATATAATTCTAACAGAGTATCTAGGCAGTAATATACACAATAGAGAACGATCGCATTACAAATACATAGACTAAGTGTGAATGGCTAACAATATACGAGTAACAAAGTGGCAACAGAGAAACATACCATACGGGGAACACTCGCAGGCGCAACCGGAATCCAGTCCTCCAATTATCAGCGATAACTGTTGAAGAGAGATTACTGGCCGGTCTGGGGACGGTGACCCTTATATACACTGCACACAATACAGTACAATGGTCCCTATATTCTTATTGTTCATTGGACACAGGAATTCGTCTTCGCATTATAGCAAAAGGTCATAGGTTGATTCATACAGGTGGGCTGTGACTATTTCCAACTGCTCAGGTGGGTGGGAAACTAGGTTTTCCGCCGCATGGGTAATAGAGTGCAAATAATAGTAAAAGTCCATAAACTTCTTATGTCCATAACTATTCGCACGAGCGATTTATCCGCTTCAAACCAACACCGGAATATTGCTAATTAAATACTCTTCCGATGGATACTAAACACCACTGCGTAACCCCTGTCTGACCCTTCGTATCAAACAAAGAGGGATCTCTTTGTCTATGAACATGCTACATTAACTAAACTTTCAGATTCTATCAAAGGGACCATAATCTACAAAATACATTATATGGTAAAAATATGTAACGATTGAGTCGCCCGCTAGACGCGCATAAACTCTACCGTAAATGCGCATACCGTGCGCCTGCAGGTGTACGCAACAGCGAGTATGCACACGCACGGGAGAGCGTACGCATGCGCAGCGGGGACACGAATGAGGTGCAAATATGGCAACGTGTGGAGTGATATTTTTCTGACTTTGACAAGGTACTCGCAATTACATTGTTCTGTTTTCTCTCTGATCACAGCTGTTTTGCACCATAGCAAGAGAATGCCCCAATATTACAAGTAACAGATAGGCAGGATGGGGGACCAAACTGCTTGACTTGATAAAGGTGGGTGCAAAAATAAGGCCTTATGAAAAGAGGTGGGCTCCTCCAGGCCTGGGCCATGTAGTAGCTGCACCACATATTGGGGCAGATGTATTAACCTGGAGAAGGCATAAGGAAGTGATAAACCAGTGATATGTGCAAGGTGATAAAGGCACCAGCCAATCAGCTCCAATATGTAAATGAACAGGATCTGATTGGCTGGTGCCTTTATCACCTTGCACATATCACTGGTTTATCACTTCCTTATGCCTTCTCCAGGTTAATACATCTGCCCCACTATATGGTAGTTTTACCTTTGATTCATATGTATAGAAAATGTATAAAATATAATAATAGTATAAAAATGAAAAGCAGAAAGAAGCTTCAACAGACCATGTATAGCTATGCTGTTTATAACATGGGGCCTAATTCAGATACTTGTGAGTTGGTTTGATTGAATATTGCTAATACAGTACTTATTTGTAAATTACTGCCATGTGTTTGTGCACCTGCGCTGTTGCCTAGTTTAGCCAGCCTGGCTTTGGCCCATGTTGGGGAACAATATTGTGAGCAGTGAGGCTGTCAACATTGATTAATAATGAGTGGAAATGAATGTTATTGAGGTTAATAATACTGTAGGAACAAAAAAATAAAAGAATTCTGTGATTTTATCTGTTTTTTTGGGTTGTTTTTTTTTTCCAACAAAAATCCAGATCAAAAAGCAAAACCAAAACCCAAAAGGGTGGTTTTGGCAAAACCAATCGAGATCCCAAACATGAAAAGTGATCCAGATCCAAAAACAAAACCCAAAACCCAAAAAGTGCCCGGCGCACATCTCTAACACTAACACTACACTCCTCACAAGCACACCACAGGTACACACAAATAAACACTAACAAGAGAAAATAAATGACGGCAGACAAAGAATTAAACATACTATAAATTAAAATAAGACTACACAAAAAATGACAAGACAATGGTGGTCATTCGTAGTTGTTCGCTCGCTAGCAGTTTTTAGCAGCCGTGCAAACGCTATGCCGCCTCCCACTGGGAGTGTATGTTAGCTTAGCAGAAGTGCGAATGAAAGGATCGCAAAGCAGCGGCAAAGTTTTTTTGTGCAGTTTTAGAGTAGCTCAATATCTACTCAGCGCTTTCGATCACTTCAGACTGTTCAGTTCTTGTTTTGACGTCACAAACACGCCCTGCGTTCGCCCAGCCATACCTGCATTTTTCCTGGCACACCTGGGTTTTTTCGAACACTCCCTGAAAACGGTCAGTTGACACCCAGAAACACTCACTTCATGTCAATCACTCTACGGCCAGCAGTGCGACTGAAAAGCTTCGCTAGACCCTGTGTGAAACTACATCATTCATTGTAATAGTACGTCGCGTGTGCGCATTGCACTGCAAACGCATGCGCAGAAGTGCCTTTTTTTGCCTCATCGCTGCACAGCGAACGAATGCAGCTAGCGATCAACTCGGAATGACCACCAATATTCAGTATTCAGAATGTGCTTTGCGCCTTTTTTATAAGGTATTTGTGATGTAGAAATGGAATGTGGTATGCGTACCACTATATAAAACCACTAAGTTTACACCAGGGGGTTTATTTACAAAGATTTGTGTTTCTGCCGAATTGGTGGGAGTTTGGACTCAAATTTTATTGGTCGTATTTTTCTGCAACTTTTTTAAATCATTTTCGGTAAGTTAGCAAACTGCTGAGTTTTCGTTTTTCGTATTTTCCGATGACGATGCTATTCTTATTGTCGGGCAGTGTTTTACGGGAGTGATTAGTAAAACACTGCCGGACATAACACAGTGAAGCCCGGCCGGATCAGTGAGATCCGTGCAGGGCTTCATTGTGTACAGTATGAAAAGAGTTAAAACAGTTAAAAGTGTTAAAAAAAATGCGTGGGTTCCCCCCTCGTATGCATAACCAGGCTCGGGCTCTTTGAGCCAGCCCTGGTTGTTTAAATACCGGGGGGGAAATTGTCTGGGGTCCCCCCGTATTTAGACAACCAGCACCGGGCTCTTGGGATGGCCCTGGTTCCAAAAATATGGGGGACAAAATATGTAGGGGTCCCCCGTATTTTTAAAACCAGCATTGGGCTCCACTAGCCAGAGAGATAATGCCACAGCCGGAGGACACTTTTATACTGGTCCCTGTAGCCTTGGCTTTACCCCCGCAACTAGTCACCACTGGCCGGGGTACCCTGGAGGAGTGGGGACCCCTTAAATCAAGGGGTACCCCCCTCCAGGCACCCAAGGGCCAGGGGTGAAGCCTGAGGCTGTCCCCCTCATCCCTGGGCAGTGGATGGAGGCTGATAGCCTTTTTGTGTGTAAAAAAAAGAATACTGTCTTTTGCTGTAGAACTACAAGTCCCAGCAAGCCTCCCCCGCTTGCTGGTACTCGGAGAACCACAAGAGTGACCCCAATTAACTTTGCGGTTAACCGCAGACCGCAAAGTTCCCATCATAGGCCAGAATGGAGCTGCGTTAAGCTCCATTCTAGCCTCTGCGCTCCGCCTGATTGACAGGCTAGTAGTGCACAGCCAATCAGGAGAGCACCATGACGTGAGTTCCCGGATTGGCTGCTGGGATCTCCAGTGGCAGGAGTCACGGGGGGTCCCGGCATTCGGGGAAATCATTTTTTTTTTTTTACTATTTCAGACCTCTTTCCACAGAGAAGCATGCACGGATCGCACTGATCCATGCATGACTATCCGAACATGCCAGCAAAAAGCAGGTCTATTTGAAAGCTTCTTTTTTTTTTAACGAATTGTATGCTTTCCCGGCAGTGTTTGGCTATTGGGGGTCATTCCGAGTTGTTCACTCATTGCTGATTTTCGCAACGGAGCGATTAAGGCGAAAATGCGCATGTGCATGGTAAGCAGTGCGCATGCACTAAGTATTTTACCACAAAACTTAGTAGATTTACTCACGTCCGAACAAAGAATTTTCATTGTTGAAGTGATCGTAGTGTGATTGACAGAAAGTGGGTGTTTCTGGGCGGAAACTGACCGTTTTCTGGGAGTGTGCGGAAAAACGCAGGCGTACCAGGATAAAACGCGGGAGTGTCTGGAAAAACGGGGGAGTGGCTGGCCGAATGCAGGGCATGTTTGTGACGTCACACCAGGAACAAAACGGGCTGAGCTGATCGCAGTGTAGGAGTAAGTCTCGAGCTACACAGAAACTGCTAAGAATTTTCTATTTGCAATTCTGCTAATCTTTCATTCGCAATTCTGCTAAGCTAAGATACACTCCCAGAGGGAAGCGGCCTAGCGTGTGCAATGCTGCTAAAATCTGCTAGCGAGCGAACAACTCGGAATGACCCCCATTGTCGGCAGTGATTGAGAATACAAATTCTTAGTAAATTACCAAGTTGTATCAAATAACAGCCGTGTTTGACCGATGGTCTATTCATTCATATTTGTGAACTCAGCCGGGAAAAACAATACGAATAGCCCCACCTAGTAGATTCCCATGATCACATTTAGAAGAAAAATACAAACTCAAATTAAATCGGAATCTTAGTAAATATACCCCCGGTCTATTTTTGTTCGGATAACAAAACAACCAAACAACCAGATAGCAAACACAAACACGCTTTTGGTTTCCGTTGGCTTTGAAATAAAACCAAAACTGACAATTAGTAAATTTACCCTCTAGGCTCCAGCAGTACACTAGCCTTTATATAGGTTGCCCTTGGAAACCCATACTCTATGTATTAGCCATCAAGGGGGACAGGAGAGGTCCCAACATTTTTGATAGTAGCTCGGAGAAAGTATATTTGGGGCATATTTGCCAACATTTTTTTAGGCTTCCCTCTCTGCCCTTAAGGACCACAATCTTCCCATACATAAGTCCTCTTATTACAAAAGAACAGGGGCGTATCTACCCATTGGCCAGGATGGGACTCACCATGGGCGCCGGCAAGGAGGGGGCGCCACCCAGCAGTGCCATCCATGACCAGAATCAAGAAGTACTGTCAGCGTCAGACTTTGTGACTGTCTGTTAGTGCCGGTACCAGTGTCCGGCAGCAGCACCCCGCAACTCTCATGTAATCAGATTCAACATAAACTACAGCTCCCAGTAGCCCTTGTTGCCTGTAGCTCCAGACAGCAAGGGCTGCTGGGAGCTGTAGTTTATTTTGAGTTTGATTGATCACTAGTGAGGAGCTTTGCCGCTGGACACCGATTGGCACCAACAGTGACAGACAGTCACCAGGTACAATCTCAGACAGATTAGGGGGGGTAGTGGGGTGGAGGGTTGGCACAGGACTGCACTGCCCTGCGTTGAGATAAGGAAGTGGATGGAGTAGAAGCAGGTGGGCGGAGCTACACGGCAGTCACTGCCAGGCAGCCCAGCAGCATGGAGGAATGGAGGAGAGGGAGAGAGCAGAGCGAGAGTACAATGCTACTAAATTAAATGCAGTAACGTACCCTGTTTGTAATGAGGGGAGGGGGGAGGAATCCCTATATGTGTGTCTGTGACTGAATTTATGTATGTGTGTGACTATATATGTATGCATGTAGTTTGTATGTATGTGTATAAGTATCTGCTGTATTCATTTGTGTATTAGTGTATGTCAATAAGTGTGTAACTATGTATGTATGTATGTGAATGAATATATGTGTGTAACTGTATTTGTATATACTGCATGTGTGACTGTACTGTATATCTTTTTTTTTGTTTGTGTGACAGTATGGGCGGGATGTACTAACCTCTCCCGCCACGTTAACTGCTTTTCTCGACACTACCTGCCTGACATATTCTCCATGGTAACCTGTCTCCAGCTCCCCCTCCCGACGCTACTCTGTCACAGGGAATAGAGGCTCTTATAGAAGCTATCAGAGACGTTCTGAGAAGTGTGAGGAATCTTATTTTAATGTAAAAAAGAAATCCTCAGTCACTTTTCCTGTTTCAAAGGAATTGAATACCCTGTTTGAAGAACCGTGGGTTAATCCTGATAAGAAATTTCAGATCCCTAAAAGGTTAATCTCATCTTTTCCTTGGAAAAATCCACTGATAGTGGAAGAATCAGTATCCAGGCTGTCACAAAAAATTGTGTTGCCTGTCCCTGGTGCAGCCTCCCTGAAAGACATGGCTGATCGCAAGATTGAGACTACACTCAAATCCTTGTACATGGCTGCTGCGGTAGCCCAGAGACCCACTATAGCATGTGCGTGGATTACTAAAGCCATTGCTAGATGGTCAGGTAACCTAATTGAGGGGTTGGATTCCTTATCTTGGGGGGAGATTGTTTTACTCCTGCAACATATACAGGACACGGCGAACTTTACGGTGCAAGTGGGTAAAGTTCGCCGAGTCCTGTATATGCTGCAGGAGTAAAACATGAGCCCCTGCGTGCTACCACGGCTATGGCAGTGTCAGCACACAGGGGCTCATGATTACGCCAGTGGATTGCAGATGTGGACTCCAGGAAAGGCATGGAAGGCCTACCCTTCACAGGAGAGGCCTTATTTGGAGACGAACTAGACAAATGGATCTCCAAAGCTGCTGCGGGTAGGTTTACATATTTTCCTTCTGCAGCTCCACCGACTAGGTAGACCTACCTAGGACCTACTCTACAGTCCTTTTGGACTGCCAAGTTTAAGGGCAAAGCCAAAGGATCCTCTACAGCCACCAGAGGCGCTAAAGGTAAACCACACAAACCAGCAACTGCCAGTTCTCAAGATCAGATCTCCAGCTCTGCTTCAGCAAAGTCTTCAGCATGACGGTGGACCGCGAGGCCTAGAAGACTGGCAGGTGGGAGCCCAACTAAAAAAATTCAGTGACATCTGGACAACATCATGCCAGGATCCCTGGGTCATAGATCTTATTTCCCAGGGGTACAGACTGGAGTTTCAGGAACTCCCACCTCACAGATTCTTCAAATCAGGCTTACCAGTTTCACAGGAGGCAAGTATAACCTTACAGGATGCCATTCAAAAACTGGTTTAAACACAGGTCATTGTTCCAGTTCCACCGTGTCTTCAAAACAAGGGGTATTGTTCCAATTTGTTTGTAGTGCCGAAACCGGACAGTTCGGTAAGGCCGATTCTGAATCTAAAATCATTGAACCCGTTCTTACGAGTGTTCAAGTTCAAGATGGAGTCTCTGAGAGCGGTGATCTTAGGTCTGGAGGAGGGGGAATTCCTAGTGTCTGTGGATATCAAGGCTACGTACCTTCACATTCCGATCACCAGGCTTATCTATGGTTTGCACTGCAGGACTGTCACTAGAAGTTCCAGGCCCTACCTTTTGGTCTCTCCACGGCACCGAGGGTGTTCACCAAGGTGATGGCAGAGATGATGTTTCTCCTTCGCAAGCAGGGAGTGAACATAATTCCGTACCTGGATGATCTTCTGATAAAGGCTCCGTCCAGGGAGAGGTTGTTGAAGAGCATTTGCCTCACAATTCAACTACTCCTGGATCACGGCTTCCAAAATCTCACTTAGAGCCAACTCGGAGGCTCCCATTTCTGGGAATGATTCTGGACACACAGTCGCAGAAAGTTTTTCTTCCATTGGAAAAGGCATTGGTAATCCAGTCGATGGTTTGGGATGTCCTGAAACCAACCCAGATATTGGTGCACCTATGCATTCACCTTCTGGGAAAAATGGTGGCCTCTTACGAGGCTCTTCAGTATGGAAGGTTTCATGCACTTCCAGCTTGATCTGTTGGACAAATGGTCTGAATCACATCTTCACATGCACCAGAGGATCCATCTGTCGCTGAAGGTCTGTGATGGCTACAGACTTCTCACCTGATCGAGGGCTGATGGTTCAGGATTCAAAATTGGATTCTTCTAACCCTGGACACAAGCCTCAGAGGTTGGGGAGCAGTCACCCTGGGGGTGCAGTTTCAAGGAAGGTGGACAAGTCAGGAAGTCGTCCTTCCAATCAACATTCTGGAACTCAGGGCTTTATACAATGCCCTTCTGCATGCCTCATATCTTCTTCAGGATCGGGCCATTCAGGTCCAGTCGGACAATGTGATACGGCATACATAACGGCATACATAACGGCATACATAAACCGACAGGGCAGAACGAAAACCAGAGCAGAAATGTCAGAGGTGTCAAGAATTCTCCTCTGGGCAGAAAAACACGCTGCTTTGTTCTCGGCGGTCTTCATTCCAGGAGTAAACTTCCTCAGCAGACACGAGCTGCACCCAGGGGAGTGGGGCCTTCACCAGGAGGTGTTTATGTGCTTGACAAGTCGATGGGGATATCCACAGATCAACGTGATGGCCTCTCGTCTCAACAAAAATCTCAAGTGGTATTGTTCCAGGTCGAGAGACCCACAGACAGTGACAGTGGACACTCTGATGACTCCATGGGTATATCAGATGGTGTACGTGTTTCCTCTATTTCCTCTGATCCCAAGAATTCTGAAAAGAATAAAAAGGGAAAAGGTTCAAGCAATTCTCATTGCTCCGGACTGGCCAAAAAGGGCCTGGTACGCGAACCTCCTGGACATGCTCCTCGAAGATCCGTGGCCTCTACCTCTTCGCGAAGATCTTCTGCAACTGGGCCCATTCGTCTTTCAACACTTACCACGGCTACGTTTAACAGTATGGAAGTAGAACGGCTGATTCTTGCCGGGAGAGGCATCCCTGACAAAGTCATCCTGACTATGATTCAGGCCAGGAAGGGGGTAACGTCTAAACATTACCACCGTATTTGGAAGAATTACATCTCTTGGTGTGAGAGCAGAAAATATTCTGCGGTGGAATTTCATGTGGGACGTTTCCTGCTTTTTCTGCAGTCGGGTGTGGATGTGGGCCTAGCTCTGGGCTCAATAAAAGTCTAGATTTCAGCCTTGTCTATTTTCTTTCAGAAACAATTGGCTTCTCTTCCCGAGGTCCAGACATTCTTGAAAGGAGTTCTACACATCCCACCTCCCTTTGTGCCTCCTACGGCACCTTGGGATCTCAATTTGATGCTGCAGTTCCTCCAATCGGACTGGTTTTAACTGTTACAGGAGGTAAAGGTTAAGTATCTTATGTGGAAGACAGTCACACTGTTGTCCTTGGATTCAGCAAGATGTGTGTTGCAGTTGGGGGCATTGTCTCATAAAAGTCCCTATTTAATTTTCCATGAGGACAGAGCTGAACTCAGAACTCATCAGTAATTCCTTCCTAAGGTGGTGTCCGCGTTTCACATCAACCAAACTATTGTGGTTACGGCTGTTACGGACACCTCTGCTACGCCAAAGTTTTTGGATGTTGTAAGGGCTTTGAAGGTGTATGTAAAGAGGACAGCTCGTCACATGAAATCTGACTCGCTGTTCGTTCTCTATGATTCCAATAAGATTGGGTGTCCTGCTGTATCAGGCTTATTCCACGGCAGGCTTGCCGATTCCGAAAACTGTTCAGGCCCACTCGACTAGGTCGGTGGGTTCTTCTTGGGTTGCTGCTCAGGGTGTCTTGGCTTTACAGCTCTGCCGAGCAGGTACTTGGTCAGGTTCGAACACGTTTGCTAAATTTTACAAGTTCGATACTTTGGCCTCTGAGGACCTTCAGTTTGGTCAATCAGTTCTGCAGGAACATCAGCACTCTCCCACCCATTTTGGGAGCTTTGGTACTTTCCCATGGTTCTAAATGGAACCCCAGTATCCTCTAGGACATAGGTCTGCAAACTTGGTCCTCATTACCCCACACAGTACATGTTTTGCAGGTCTCCTCACAGAATCACAAGTGAAATAATTAAGTCCACCTGCGGACCTTTTAAAATGTATCTGTGAGTATTTAATACACCTGTGCACCTGCTGGGTTACCTGCAAAACATGCACTGTGTGGGGTAATGAGGACCGAGTTTGCAGACCTATGCTCTAGGACATAAGAGAAAATAGGATTTTAATTACCTGCCGGTAAATCCTTTTCTCGTAGTCCGTAGAGCAGACCTGGACAAAGTACGGCCCGCGGGCCACATACGGCCCTTTGTCAATCCCTGTCCGGCCCGCACCTCCCTGCACCATACTGTAGATTAAGCATTAATGCATGTGTGGGGTATTGTGCGCCGCCCAGGACGTATTGTGCGCCGCCCAGGACGTGAGCTATTATGCATGTGTGGGGTATTGTGCGCCACCCAGGACATACTGTGCGCCGCCCAGGACGTGAGCTAATGTGCTCCGCCCAGGAAGTGAGCAGATCAAGCCACTGGCCACTGGGATATTGTGATCCGCCCAGGTCGGACGTGAGTAGAACAAGCCAGTCTGAGGATCAGGGATATTGTGCCCAGGACGTGAGCGCCACTGGGGTATTGTGCTCCGCCAAGATCTGAGGGTACCCCAGATGGAAAGCAAAGATATAGCAGACACTACCACCCAGTTCCAGCCGCCCAGCGGACGCCGCCCTTGACGTCCCGCAGCTGTCACGTCCTCCGCTCCCGTGAGCAGATCAAGCCAGCCTGAGGATCAGGGGTATTGTGCCCAGGACGTGAGCACCACTGGGGTATTGTGCTCCGCCAAGATCTGAGGGCACCCCAGACGGGAAGCGGAGATATAGCAGACGCTACCACCCAGTTCCAGCCGCACAGCGGACCCCGCCCTGGACGTCCCGCAGCTGTCACATACTCAGCTCCTACACTGCCTAAACGTGAGTGATACCGCCTATTATTTATTAAATACTGACCCCTCAAAAATGTGGGCTCACATTAAAAATAGAAAAGTTGATTCCGAATGCCGCGTTTTCAACAAGGCATGGACTGCTAAATATTTATTTACAGAAATCAAGGGTAAAGCCCTGTGCTTAGTTTGTGGTACACAAGTCACTGTGTTTAAAGATTACAATCTGAATCGCCACTACGTGACCAAATACGAAGATAAATATAAGAACTTATCTGACCAAGAGCGCGTAAAGGAGTCGGGGGCTTTACTAGCCAAGCTGCAAACTAGAGATGAGCGCCTGAAATTTTTCGGGTTTTGTGTTTTGGTTTTGGGTTCGGTTCCGCGGCCGTGTTTTGGGTTCGAACGCGTTTTGGCAAAACCTCACCGAATTATTTTTGTCGGATTCGGGTGTGTTTTGGATTCGGGTGTTTTTTTCAAAAAACCCTAAAAAACAGCTTAAATCATAGAATTTGGGGGTAATTTTGATCCCAAAGTATTATTAACCTCAAAAAACATAATTTACACTCATTTTCAGCCTACTCTGAACACATCACACCTCACAATATTATTTTTAGTCCTAAAATTTGCACCGAGGTCGCTGTGTGAGTAAGATAAGCGACCCTAGTGGCCGACACAAACACCGGGCCCATCTAGGAGTGGCACTGCAGTGTCACGCAGGATGTCCCTTCCAAAAAACCCTCCCCAAACAGCACATGACGCAAAGAAAAAAAGAGGCGCAATGAGGTAGCTGTGTGAGTAAGATTAGCGACCCTAGTGGCCGACACAAACACCGGGCCCATCTAGGAGTGGCACTGCAGTGTCACGCAGGATGTCCCTTCCAAAAAACCCTCCCCAAACAGCACATGACGCAAAGAAAAAAAGAGGCGCAATGAGGTAGCTGACTGTGTGAGAAAGATAAGCGACCCTAGTGGCCGACACAAACACCGGGCCCATCTAGGAGTGGCACTGCAGTGTCACGCAGGATGGCCCTTCCAAAAAACCCTCCCCAAACAGCACATGACGCAAAGAAAAAAAGAGGCGCAATGAGGTAGCTGACTGTGTGAGTAAGATTAGCGACCCTAGTGGCCGACACAAACACCGGGCACATCTAGGAGTGGCACTGCAGTGTCACGCAGGATGTCCCTTCCAAAAAACCATCCCCAAACAGCACATGACGCAAAGAAAAAAAGAGGCGCAATGAGGTAGCTGTGTGAGTAAGATTAGCGACCCTAGTGGCCGACACAAACACCGGGCCCATCTAGGAGTGACACTGCAGTGTCACGCAGGATGTCCCTTCCAAAAAACCCTCCCCAATCAGCACATGATGCAAAGAAAAAGAAAAGAAAAAAGAGGTGCAAGATGGAATTATCCTTGGGCCCTCCCACCCACCCTTATGTTGTATAAACAAAACAGGACATGCACACTTTAACCAACCCATCATTTCAGTGACAGGGTCTGCCACACGACTGTGACTGATATGACGGGTTGGTTTGGACCCCCCCCAAAAAAGAAGCAATTAATCTCTCCTTGCACAAACTGGCTCTACAGAGGCAAGATGTCCACCTCATCTTCACCCTCCGATATATCACCGTGTACATCCCCCTCCTCACAGATTATCAATTCGTCCCCACTGGAATCCACCATCTCAGCTCCCTGTGTACTTTGTGGAGGCAATTGCTGCTGGTCAATGTCTCCGCGGAGGAATTGATTATAATTCATTTTAATGAACATCATCTTCTCCACATTTTCTGGATGTAACCTCGTACGCCGATTGCTGACAAGGTGAGCGGCGGCACTAAACACTCTTTCGGAGTACACACTTGTGGGAGGGCAACTTAGGTAGAATAAAGCCAGTTTGTGCAAGGGCCTCCAAATTGCCTCTTTTTCCTGCCAGTATAAGTACGGACTGTGTGACGTGCCTACTTGGATGCGGTCACTCATATAATCCTCCACCATTCTATCAATGTTGAGAGAATCATATGCAGTGACAGTAGACGACATGTCCGTAATCGTTGTCAGGTCCTTCAGTCCGGACCAGATGTCAGCATCAGCAGTCGCTCCAGACTGCCCTGCATCACCGCCAGCGGGTGGGCTCGGAATTCTGAGCCTTTTCCTCGCACCCCCAGTTGCGGGAGAATGTGAAGGAGGAGATGTTGACAGGTCGCGTTCCGCTTGACTTGACAATTTTGTCACCAGCAGGTCTTTCAACCCCAGCAGACCTGTGTCTGCCGGAAAGAGAGATCCAAGGTAGGCTTTAAATCTAGGATCGAGCACGGTGGCCAAAATGTAGTGCTCTGATTTCAACAGATTGACCACCCGTGAATCCTTGTTAAGCGAATTAAGGGCTGCATCCACAAGTCCCACATGCCTAGCGGAATCGCTCCGTGTTAGCTCCTTCTTCAATGCCTCCAGCTTCTTCTGCAAAAGCCTGATGAGGGGAATGACCTGACTCAGGCTGGCAGTGTCTGAACTGACTTCACGTGTGGCAAGTTCAAAGGGCATCAGAACCTTGCACAACGTTGAAATCATTCTCCACTGCACTTGAGACAGGTGCATTCCACCTACTATATCGTGCTCAATTGTATAGGCTTGAATGGCCTTTTGCTGCTCCTCCAACCTCTGAAGCATATAGAGGGTTGAATTCCACCTCGTTACCACTTCTTGCTTCAGATGATGGCAGGGCAGGTTCAGTAGTTTTTGGTGGTGCTCCAGTTTTCTGTACGTGGTGCCTGTACGCCGAAAGTGTCCCGCAATTCTTCTGGCCACCGACAGCATCTCTTGCACGCCCCTGTCGTTTTTTAAAAAATTCTGCACCACCAAATTCAAGGTATGTGCAAAACATGGGACGTGCTGGAATTGGCCCAGATTTAATGCACACACAATATTGCTGGCGTTGTCCGATGCCAAAAATCCACAGGAGAGTCCAATTGGGGTAAGCCATTCCGCGATGATCTTCCTCAGTTGCCGTAAGAGGTTTTCAGCTGTGTGCGTATTCTGGAAAGCGGTGATACAAAGCGTAGCCTGCCTAGGAAAGAGTTGGCGTTTGCGAGATGCTGCTACTGGTGCCGCCGCTGCTGTTCTTGCGGCGGGAGTCCATACATCTACCCAGTGGGCTGTCACAGTCATATAGTCCTGACCCTGCCCTGCTCCACTTGTCCACATGTCCGTGGTTAAGTGGACATTGGGTACAGCTGCATTTTTTAGGACACTGGTGACTCTTTTTCTGAGGTCTGTGTACATTTTCGGTATCGCCTGCCTAGAGAAATGGAACCTAGATGGTATTTGGTACCGGGGACACAGTACCTCCAACAAGTCTCTAGTTGGCTCTGCAGTAATGATGGATACCGGAACCACGTTTCTCACCACCCAGGATGCCAAGGCCTCAGTTATCCGCTTTGCAGTAGGATGACTGCTGTGATATTTCATCTTCCTCGCAAAGGACTGTTGAACAGTCAATTGCTTACTGGAAGTAGTACAAGTGGGCTTACGACTTCCCCTCTGGGATGACCATCGACTCCCAGCGGCAACAACAGCAGCGCCAGCAGCAGTAGGCGTTACACGCAAGGATGCATCGGAGGAATCCCAGGCAGGAGAGGACTCGTCAGACTTGCCAGTGACATGGCCTGCAGGACTATTGGCATTCCTGGGGAAGGAGGAAATTGACACTGAGGGAGTTGGTGGGGTGGTTTGCGTGAGCTTGGTTACAAGAGGAAGGGATTTACTGGTCAGTGGACTGCTTCCGCTGTCACCCAAAGTTTTTGAACTTGTCACTGACTTATTATGAATGCGCTGCAGGTGACGTATAAGGGAGGATGTTCCGAGGTGGTTAACGTCCTTACCCCTACTTATTACAGCTTGACAAAGGGAACACACGGCTTGACACCTGTTGTCCGCATTTCTGGTGAAATACCTCCACACCGAAGAGCTGATTTTTTTGGTATTTTCACCTGGCATGTCAACGGCCATATTCCTCCCACGGACAACAGGTGTCTCCCCGGGTGCCTGACTTAAACAAACCACCTCACCATCAGAATCCTCCTGGTCAATTTCCTCCCCAGCGCCAGCAACACCCATATCCTCCTCATCCTGGTGTACTTCAACACTGACATCTTCAATCTGACTATCAGGAACTGGACTGCGGGTGCTCCTTCCAGCACTTGCAGGGGGCGTGCAAATGGTGGAAGGCGCATGCTCTTCACCTCCAGTGTTGGGAAGGTCAGGCATCGCAACCGACACAATTGGACTCTCCTTGTGGATTTGGGATTTCGAAGAACGCACAGTTCTTTGCGGTGCTTTTGCCAGCTTGAGTCTTTTCAGTTTTCTAGCGAGAGGCTGAGTGCTTCCATCCTCATGTGAAGCTGAACCACTAGCCATGAACATAGGCCAGGGCCTCAGCCGTTCCTTGCCACTCCGTGTGGTAAATGGCATATTGGCAAGTTTACGCTTCTCCTCCGACAATTTTATTTTAGGTTTTGGAGTCCTTTTTTTTCTGATATTTGGTGTTTTGGATTTGACATGCTCTGTACTATGACATTGGGCATCGGCCTTGGCAGACGACGTTGCTGGCATTTCATCGTCTCGGCCATGACTAGTGGCAGCAGCTTCAGCACGAGGTGGAAGTGGATCTTGATCTTTCCCTAGTTTTGGAACCTCAACTTTTTTGTTCTCCATATTTTATAGGCAGAACTAAAAGGCACCTCAGGTAAACAATGGAGATGGATGGATTGGATACTAGTATTGGATACCTGCCGACTGCCGACACAGAGGTAGCCACAGCCGTGAACTACCGCACTGTACACTGGTTGATAAAGAGATAGTAGTATACTCGTAACAACTAGTATGACACTATGACGACGGTATAAAGAATGAAAAAAAAACCACGGTTAGGTGGTATATATTATAATAATAATACAATTATGGATGGACGGACTGCCTGCCGACTGCCGACACAGAGGTAGCCACAGCCGTGAACTACCGCACTGTACACTGGTTGATAAAGAGATAGTAGTATACTCGTAACAACTAGTATGACACTATGACGACGGTATAAAGAATGAAAAAAAAACCACGGTTAGGTGGTATATATTATAATAATAATACAATTATGGATGGACGGACTGCCTGCCGACTGCCGACACAGAGGTAGCCACAGCCGTGAACTACCGCACTGTACACTGGTTGATAAAGAGATAGTAGTATACTCGTAACAACTAGTATGACACTATGACGACGGTATAAAGAATGAAAAAAAAACCACGGTTAGGTGGTATATATTATAATAATAATACAATTATGGATGGACGGACTGCCTGCCGACTGCCGACACAGAGGTAGCCACAGCCGTGAACTACCGCACTGTACACTGGTTGATAAAGAGATAGTAGTATACTCGTAACAACTAGTATGACACTATGACGACGGTATAAAGAATGAAAAAAAAACCACGGTTAGGTGGTATATATTATAATAATAATACAATTATGGATGGACGGACTGCCTGCCGACTGCCGACACAGAGGTAGCCACAGCCGTGAACTACCGCACTGTACACTGGTTGATAAAGAGATAGTAGTATACTCGTAACAACTAGTATGACACTATGACGACGGTATAAAGAATGAAAAAAAAACCACGGTTAGGTGGTATATATTATAATAATAATACAATTATGGATGGACGGACTGCCTGCCGACTGCCGACACAGAGGTAGCCACAGCCGTGAACTACCGCACTGTACACTGGTTGATAAAGAGATAGTAGTATACTCGTAACAACTAGTATGACACTATGACGACGGTATAAAGAATGAAAAAAAAACCACGGTTAGGTGGTATATATTATAATAATAATACAATTATGGATGGACGGACTGCCTGCCGACTGCCGACACAGAGGTAGCCACAGCCGTGAACTACCGCACTGTACACTGGTTGATAAAGAGATAGTAGTATACTCGTAACAACTAGTATGACACTATGACGGTATAAAGAATGAAAAAAAAACCACGGTTAGGTGGTATATATTATAATAATAATACAATTATGGATGGACGGACTGCCTGCCGACTGCCGACACAGAGGTAGCCACAGCCGTGAACTACCGCACTGTACACTGGTTGATAAAGAGATAGTAGTATACTCGTAACAACTAGTATGACACTATGACGACGGTATAAAGAAAGAAAAAAAAATACCACGGTTAGGTGGTATATATTGTAATACAATTATGGATGGACGGACTGCCTGCCGAGTTCCGACTGCCGACACAGAGGTAGCCACAGCCGTGAACTACCGCACTGTACTGTGTCTGCTGCTAATATAGACTGGTTGATAAAGAGATAGTATACAATACATACAACAATATACTACTATACTGGTGGTCAGGCACTGGTCACCACTAGTCACACTGGCAGTGGCACTCCTGCAGCAAAAGTGTGCACTGTTTAATTTTAAATTAATATAATATTATGTACTCCTGGGGGCTCCTGCTATAACAACCTGCAGTGCTCCCCAGTCTCCCCCACAATTATTATAAGCTTTGCCTTTTATACATTGATGTGCAGCACACTGGGCTGAGCTGAGTGCACACAGACTGAGTCACACTGTGTGACTGGCTGCTGCTGTGTATCGTTTTTTTTCAGGCAGAGAACGGATATAGCAGAGAACGGATATATTAAAATAAATAAAAGTTAACTAACAACAACTGCACTGGTCACTGTGGTAAACTCTGTCTGACTCTGCACAATCTCTCTCTCTCTTCTAATCTAATTTCTAATGGAGAGGACGCCAGCCACGTCCTCTCCCTATCAATCTCAATGCACGTGTGAAAATGGCGGCGACGCGCGGCTCCTTATATAGAATCCGAGTCTCGCGAGAATCCGACAGCGTCATGATGACGTTCGGGCGCGCTCGGGTTAACCGAGCAAGGCGGGAGGATCCGAGTCTGCTCGGACCCGTGAAAAAAACATGAAGTTCGTGCGGGTTCGGTTTCAGAGAAACCGAACCCGCTCATCTCTACTGCAAACTCAACGAACGCTTTTTACAAAACTTAGCGCATCCAGAGATACAGCTGCCAAGACAAGTTATGTCATATCTCATAAAATAGCTAGAAAAAGTAAACCGTTTTCTGACGGAGAGTTTATTAAGGAGTGTTTGGTGGACTCTGCTGCGCTTATATGCCTAGAGAAAAAGGGCGCATTTGAGAACATCCCCCTCTCCCGGCGCACTGTAACGAGAAGGGTTGAGGACATCGTGGGAAATCTGGAGTTTCAGCTGAAGAACCGAGCTGTTAAATTTGACTGTTTTACCCTGGCTCTGGATGAGAGCTGCGATGTACATGACACTGCCCAGCTACTCATCTTCTTACGGGGGATTACTGCAGACTTCAAAATAACGGAGGAGCTGGCAGCCATGCAGTCAATGAAAGGGACAACAACAGGGAGTGATTTATTAATGGAGGTAAATGCATGTTTGGACAAGTTGGGACTGAAATGGGAGAAACTTGTAGGCGTGACAACAGATGGTTGTCCAAATCTGACGGGGAAAAATGTTGGATTTTTGAAGAGAATGCAGGATAAAGTGACAGACATGAACCCTGAGCAGAAATTAGCATTTTTGCATTGTATTATACATCAGGAAGTGTTGTGTAAGTCAGTATTAAAAATGAACCATGTGGTTGATGTTGTAACTAAAACAGTTAACTTCATGAGAGCAAGAGCACTGAATCAAAGACAGTTTGTTGCACTTTTGGATGAAATTGAGACTGAACATCGTGACATCAGCTACCACACATCTGCCAGGTGGCTCAGCCTGGAAAAAGTGCTGAAAGTTTTCTGGGACCTGAGAGAGGAGATCTTGGAGTTCTGTATGAAGAAGGGAAATGACATCCCTTAGCTTTCAGATGCAGACTGGCTGGTAGACCTTGGTTTTGCTGTAGATGTGACTGCTCAGATGAATGAACTGAATGTCAAACTGCAATGCAAGGTCCTTTTTGTGCATCAAATGTACAGCTCAGTGAAGGCTTTCATGAGAAAGTTGCAGCTTCTCTCAAGCCAAATGGGGGACAATATTCTCACTCACATGCCAACACTAAAGGAAGCCACACCATCAGCTGATCACCTCCACAGGTACACATCCATGTTAGAAGCACTACATGGTGAGTTTTCAAGGCGATTTCAAGACTTCAAAACACTTGAGAGTGAAATGAACATGGTTTCTTCTCCCTTCACCTGCAGTTTGGATAATGCACCCAGTGATGTTCATCTGGAACTCATTGACTTGCAGTCTGACACACTTCTGGCAGCGCACTTTAGGTCAGTCCCACTGCTTGAGTTTTACTCTTCACTCAAAGAGGAGAACTTTCCACACATGAGGAGACATGCTCTGAGGATTCTAGTCCTCTTTGGATCTACCTACACATGTGAACAGATATTCTCAGTGATGAAGTTCAACAAATCCAGACACAGATCCTCTATCACTGATAATCACCTCTCAGCTATCCTTCGCATAGCCACCTCAGACATTCAGCCAGATTTCAGTGCACTTGTTCAAGCCCAAGACAGACTGGATTTTTCTCACTGAACAAGTGAACTGATAACATCAAAAGCATTTATTGCATTTTGTCTAAAGTTGATCAGTTGCTTATCTTTAACATACCGCAAACACCTCTTTAGTATTTGTGAAGATTAACAAGTTAAAAATAAAATGAAACAGTGATGTAAATAATGCTTGTTTTTGTTTTAAAGTAAACTGTTTATTACTTTTAGACTCTTTTGCATATTTTCCTCTTTGACCTACACCACAATTCATAACTTAAGTTCAAGTTATCATTGGTTCGGCCCTCCAACACAGTTCAGATTTTTCATTTGGCCCCCTACAGAAATTAATTGCCCACCCCTGCCGTAGAGGATACTGCGTGCCCGCCCAGTGCTTCGTTCTTTCTGCACTGTTACTTGGTTAAGTATTATTGTTTGGTTCAGCTGTTGCTGTTCCTGTTTCAAGTATGGTTAGCAATGCATGGCTTTCCTCTTGTTTGTGTGTGCTGGTTCGGAATCTCACCACTATCCTTATCTATCCATCTCTCAAAGTATGTCTGTCTCCTCGGGCACAGTTTCCTAGACTGAGTCTGGTAGGAGGGGCATAGGGGGAGGAGCCTGCCCACAATATCAAATTCTTAAAGTGCCCATGGCTTTTAGTGGACCCGTCTATACCCCATGGTACTAAATGGAACCCCAGTATCCTCTACAGACTACGAGAAAAGGATTTACCAGTAGGCAATTAAAATCCTATTTTTTTTAGTTTTTTGTTATAGTTTTTTTAAATTTCTGTGTGTAAGCGGCGCTACTAGGGAGTACATCTGGTGGTGTAATGTGACTGATGGACACTGCTGTGTGGTGTGGTGTAATGTGACTGACGGACACTGCTGTGCGATGTAATGTGAATCGGTACTATTCTATGAACATGCCCCTTTTCTATGAAGCCACGGCCCTATTTTTTGCTGCACACTAACCCTGTCTTGCCTGTCAGGGTGGGGGTGCGCCAAAGGAAACTTTCACCCTGGGCGCCACAAGGTCTAGAACCAGCCCTGCTTGTATAGACAGTGTTTTCTATAAGGGTACTACTGTGTGGTGTAACGTGAATAAGAGACACTACTGTGCGGTGTAATGTGAGTAATGGACACTACTATGCAGTGTAACGTGATACTGTGTGGCATAATTTGAATTGGAAGTACCATTGTGTGGCTACGCCCCTTCCCCACAAGGCCACATGCCTTTTTTGACATGCCTTCCTTATTTCAAATATGTTTGTGTGTGTGGTGATGGTGGTGGTGGTGGGGAGGGCGCCAGCCACTTACTTTGAAAGTGGCGCTCGGTCCCCTAGATGCACCCCAGCAGAGGACCACTCTTTTCGTAAGAGATGTCTTTTGTTATTTTATTAGCAATTCTATGTGCATGCAGGATTTCTAACCGCCACTTTGCATGCGATCAGTGGCGGGATATATTGCTTCCAAAATGCATTGCTTGATACATCCCGCCAACAACATTGTCAAGATACTTCTTCTATGAAAAGTCAGAAATGTTCACAAAACTGCAAAAATGTGGCGGCACAATACATATGCAATGCACCTATATAGGGACCACACCTACAATACTTTCTAGTTTTGGGAACCATCCCAATAAAATCTGCCTGTTTCTACTTTTAACCCTTAGTATACCAAGGAGGGTCTTCTGAGGACCCCAGAGGGAGATTATTTGTTGGTCTACCGGCGGTCAGGATTCCATCGCCAGTATGCTGAGTGCCGGAATCCCGACAGCTGATATATCAAGTGCCACCCTTTTGAACAAAGTAGACCTTAGCACTAGTATATAATTATTTGCATTTGTGGCAGCACAATTATCTTAAACTTGGTGCAGAAGTGAAACCTGCACACAAATATAGAACATTTTTTCCACACTCTGCAAAGAGGAACTCAATATTTCTTCTTCCTTAAACTATAGATCTAGAAAGTAAAAGTTACCTATGGTGTAATTCAATCCATGGGAATATTTTATGGACAGTAATAATTATTTATACAACAAAGCGTAATAATGCAGTTGTAAATCACATAGAGGTCTATTTACTAGGCCTGGAGAGAGATAAAGTGCAGAGAGAGTGCAATGGAGTATATTCATGAAGCAGTAAAAAAAAATATGGAAAAGTAAGCCATTGGAGAAGTTGTTCATGGCAACCAATCAGCTGCTATGTATAATTTTATAGAAAGCATTTGATAAATGTTACTTGAAAGCTAATTGGTTGGCATGGGCAACTTCTCCACCGGCTCACTTCTCCAATCTTTTCACTGCCAACCAGCTCCTGTTATTTTTCAATGTAACATGACAGGAGCTCATTGACTGGTACTTTATCTCTCTGCAAATTATCTCTCTCCAAGGCTTAGTAAATAGACCACATAATAAATATATAGCACCCATACCACTCTCAAAGAATTTAACTTACTGGGCAGGATGCAGCAACACTAAAATAAGGTCAAACCTCAGAAAGTTTGCCAAATGCACAAAGCTCCAGAAAGCAAAACTTTGCCTAATAGAAGCTTATGGACTTCTTCTCTCAATGTTCCTGGAGAGGGATCCAATCTGATCTCTCGCAGTGTCCATGACAGCTCGCACATGCGCTGTCTACCTGTTCTTAAACCCAAAGTCCTCTAATGGCAAAGGACAGCATTACCAAAGGCTGCTATGCTGGTGATGAGTGACGGGAAGCATCACATGTATAATGCACACTTGATGCTTCCTGCTCCTTGTATGATCTTTCATTTTTGACTGAATTAATGCAGTCATCTTTTGAAGGACTAGATACTGTACATGCTACGCGAGGCGTAGCAGGAAGCCATGGCACCCGGAGCAAGCTCAGATCATGACCCCCCAAAAAAAATATATACACAAACACATCCTAAGCCAGAGCCCCCCAATCCCTTTACTCAGCCCACAGATACATTACCATCCTCAGCTCCCAGCCTGATCTTCTTTCCCCATCACCTCCCTCAGCTCCCAGCCCACTCACCTATCTCATCCACAGCCCCCTCACCTTACTCAGCTTCAGCCCACACCACCAACTTCAGCCCCATCACCATCCTCAGCCCTCACCTTCCTCAGACCCAGCTCCATCACCTTCCCTGCAGTGGCAACCTGCCCTATGCCATGGAAGAGCCCCTTACACACATTACACCTCAGTAGGACCCCTTAAATACATTACGCCAGGTAGTCCCTTATACACAGTACGCCATATAGCCTGGGGAGAGGTAGAGTCTGTGTGTATCACACTGCCAGCAGATCCGGGACCCGTCACCCGTTGCTCTGCTACTCACCCTCCCAGCAGCTCCGGGACCCGCTGACACCCTCTGACACTTTTGGCGCCTGGAGCCTTTACTCTTCCGGAACCGCCCTTCCTACACCCCTGCATGCTAGCTATAGTGTCATTCAGGGCCGTAACTAGATGTGTGCTAGCGGTGCGTTGCAAACAGAGCGTCTTCACTGAGGGCGCATCCGCTAGCACACACAACAAGCGGGCAAGCACTGACACGATAATAGCATTTACCATGTAGGCGCATCGCTGTCACCCAGGGGCAACTAAGTTGTGCTCCCACCCAGCGTTTCAAGCCAGAATGCGCATGGCATTCTGGGAGTGGCAGCGGGAGAACGGAGAAGAGGAGCAGCCACCAGCGCACCGCAACAGCGCATCTCGGCGTTGGGAGTGGCCACAAATGCCGGTACGCTGCATCCCGCCTTCCTGACTGAGCCCCTGAGAGAACTGATGTGCGACGGATGGTCCCAGGGCTGACTGCGCTGTGAGACTCCGGAGCTCTGCCTTGCACTTGGCAGTGGCGCACACATGACTAGGAGCCTGCCAGAGGAAGAGTCCAGCGCAGGAGCAGATGGCAGCGTGGGGTCTGGAGTCACAGAGCGGGGGGAGGTTACAACTGGCAGTGGGAACACACACTTTGCTCAGCACCTCCACAGTCCACACTGATGTCCCTCACTGTTCCCTACATCAACTCTCTGCTCCCCTCACTACTCCCTACTCTCACCCTCAATGATCACTACACCCACTCTCTCTCTCTTACCCTCACTCACCCACCCTCACTGCTCCCTATTCTCACCCTCACTGATCCCTACACCCACTCTCTCTCTTACCCTCACTCACCCACCCTCACTGCTCCCTACTCTCACCCTCACTGATCCCTACACCCACTCTCTCACCCTCACTCACCCACCCTCACTGCTCCCTACTCTCACCCTCACTGATCCCTACACCCACTCTCTCTGCTCCCCTCACTCACCCACCCTCACTGTTCCCCTCACTCACTCACCCTCACTGCTCCCTACACCCACTCTCTCTGCTCCCCTCACTCACCCACCCTCACTGCTCCCTACACTCACTCTCTCTGCTCCCCTCACTCACCCACTTTCACTGCTCCCTTCACCCACTGTCACTGCTTCGCTCACTCACCCACCCTCACTGCTCCCTACACCCACTTTCTCTGCTTCCATCACTCACCCACCCTCACTGCTCCTTACACCCACTCTCTCTGCTCCCCTCACTCACCCACCCTCACTGCTCCCTACACCCACTCTCACTGCTCCGCTCACTCACCCACCCTCACTGCTCCCTACACCCATTCTCTGCTCCCCTCACTCATGCACCCTCACTGCTCCCTACTCTCACCCTCACTGATCCCTACACCCACTCTCTCTGCTCCCCTCACTAACCCACCTTCACTGCTCCCTACTCTCACCCTCACTGATCCCTACACCCAGGGCTGGATTAAGGCTTGTGGGGGACCAGGGGCAACTTAGTTGTGGGGGCTCCCACTAAGTAAATTGATGGCACCTCCCTTCCCCCCTGTGTATGTTAAGACCACCCCCCTTCTCCAATGTAGTGTTACCTGGGAGAGCAGGGAGCCCATATAGCACACACACACACACACACACACACACACACACACACACACACAGATAAACCCCTCGCGTCCTCCTTCCCCTGGAACTTTACCGCACCCATGAAGCTGGAAGTGCCTTGGAACCGGTAGAGCATGCACCCCCCACCGAAGTGTTACTTAGAAGAGCGTGGAACTGGTGGAGCACATTGACACAGTGCCGGCTCATTCCCTTCAGCACTGCAGCAGCAGACTCTAGTACAGTGTCTCACGTGATTTGCCGTCAGTATCCAGTGAGACTGACACTCTAGTAGTAAGTAGCTCCTCGGCCACTGTTGTTAAGGATCAACTGAGCCACTGAGGAGGAAATAGTAGCAAAGGACTGTGTGTGGGAGCACCCAGGCTTGGACTGGCCCACAGGGGTACAGGGGAAACCACCGGTGGGCCCCACTGCCTGGGGGCCCACCTCCTGCTCTAAGAATCAAGTTATAGACTGTGCACTTGAATTATAAATCATACATATGTTACCTTATACTGGACTATGGTGTATTTTCTACAGTGCATTTCTGTTATTAATCTGGTACATTGTCATGCATGAAGCATCTGAATTTACTGTATATATTTATGAAGGGGCCCAGACGTTGCACTCTCTAATGGTTAGTCAGACCAATGAGATAGCAGGCCACACCTCCTCTGTGGACTGGCCACACCCCTAAACATGGGCCCCTACCACTGCATTCCCCCGGTGGGCCCTACATGCCCCAGTCCGACACTGGGAGCACCTAATGTGTGGGGGCCCCAGGACGACCACCCATGTCGCCCCTCCTATAATCCAGCTCTGACTACACCCACTCTCTGCTCCCCTCACTCAACAACCCTCACTGCTCCCCTCACTCACTCACCCTCACTGCTCCCTACACCCACTCTCTCTGCTCCCCTCACTCACCCACCTTCACTGCTCCCTTCACCCACTGTCACTGCTCCGCTCACTCACCCACCCTCACTGCTCCCTACACCCACTTTCTCTGCTTCCCTCACTCACCCACCCTCACTGCTCCTTACACCCACTCTCTCTGCTCCCCTCACTCACCCACCCTCACTGCTCCTTACACCCACTCTCTCTGCTCCCCTCACTCACCCACCCTCACTGCTCCTTACACCCACTCTCTCTGCTCCCCTCACTCACCCACCCTCACTGCTCCTTACACCCACTCTCTCTGCTCCCCTCACTCACCCACCCTCACTGCTCCTTACACCCACTCTCTCTGCTCCCCTCACTCACCCACCCTCACTGCTCCCTACACCCACTCTCTGCTACCCTCACTCACGCACCATCACTGCTCTCTACACTCACCCTCACTGCTCCCTACACCAACTCTCACTGCTCCGCTCACTCACCCACCCTCACTGCTCCCTACACCCACTCTCTGCTACCCTCACTCACGCACCCTCACTGCTCTCTACACTCACCCTCACTGCTCCCTACACCCACTCTCTCTGCTCCCCTCACTCACTTACCATCACTGCTCCCTACATCAACTCTCTGCTCCCCTCACTCACCCATTCTACCTGCTCCCTACACCCACCATCACTGCTCCCTACACCCACTCTCTCTGCTCCCCTGACTCACTCTCTCACTGCTTCCTACATTCACCATCACTGCTCCCTACACCCACTATCTCTGCTCCCCTTACTCACCCACCCTCACTGCTCCCTACACTCACCCTCACTGCTCCATACACCCACTCTCTCTGCTCCTCTCACTCACCCACCCTCACTGCTCCCTACACCCATTCACTCTGCTGCCCTCACTCACCCATTCTCACTGCTCACTACACCCACTCTCTCTGCTCCCCTCACTCATCCACCCTCACTGCTCCCTGCACTCACTCTCTCTGCTCCCCTCACTCACCCACCCTCACTGCTCCCTACACCAACTCTCTCTGCTCCGCTCACTCACCCACTCTCACTGCTCTCTACACCCACTCTCTGCTCCCCACACTCACCCACCCTCACTGCTCCCTACACCCACTCTCTCTGCTCCCCTCACTCATCCACCCTCACTGCTCCCTACACCCACTCTCTCTGCTCCCTACACACACTCTCTCTGCTCTCCTCACTCACGCACCCTCACTGCTCCCTACACTCACCCTCACTGCTCCCTACACCCACTCTCTCTGCTCCCCTCACTCACTCTCACTGCTCCCTACACTCACCCTCACTGCTTCATACACCCACTATATCTGCTCCCGTCATTCATCCACCCTCACTGCTCCCTACACTCACCCTCACTGCTCCCTACACCAACTCTCACTGCTCCGCTCACTCACCCACCCTCACTGCTCCCTACACCCACTCTCTGCTACCCTCACTCACGCACCCTCACTGCTCTCTACACTCACCCTCACTGCTCCCTACACCCACTCTCTCTGCTCCCCTCACTCACTTACCATCACTGCTCCCTACATCAACTCTCTGCTCCCCTCACTCACCCATTCTACCTGCTCCCTACACCCACCATCACTGCTCCCTACACCCACTCTCTCTGCTCCCCTGACTCACTCTCTCACTGCTTCCTACATTCACCATCACTGCTCCCTACACCCACTATCTCTGCTCCCCTTACTCACCCACCCTCACTGCTCCCTACACTCACCCTCACTGCTCCATACACCCACTCTCTCTGCTCCTCTCACTCACCCACCCTCACTGCTCCCTACACCCATTCACTCTGCTGCCCTCACTCACCCATTCTCACTGCTCACTACACCCACTCTCTCTGCTCCCCTCACTCATCCACCCTCACTGCTCCCTGCACTCACTCTCTCTGCTCCCCTCACTCACCCACCCTCACTGCTCCCTACACCAACTCTCTCTGCTCCGCTCACTCACCCACTCTCACTGCTCTCTACACCCACTCTCTGCTCCCCACACTCACCCACCCTCACTGCTCCCTACACCCACTCTCTCTGCTCCCCTCACTCATCCACCCTCACTGCTCCCTACACCCACTCTCTCTGCTCCCTACACACACTCTCTCTGCTCTCCTCACTCACGCACCCTCACTGCTCCCTACACTCACCCTCACTGCTCCCTACACCCACTCTCTCTGCTCCCCTCACTCACTCTCACTGCTCCCTACACTCACCCTCACTGCTTCATACACCCACTATATCTGCTCCCGTCATTCATCCACCCTCACTGCTCCCTACACTCACCCTCACTGCTCCCTACACCCACTCTCTCTGCTCCTCTCACTCATCCACCCTCACTGCTCCCTACACCCACTCTCTCTGCTCCCTACACACACTCTCTCTGCTCTACTCACTCACGCACCCTCACTGCTCCCTACACTCACCCTTACTGCTCCCTACACCCACTCTCTCTGCTCCCCTCACTCACTCTCACTGCTCCCTACACTCACCCTCACTGCTTCATACACCCACTATCTCTGCTCCCGTCACTCACCCACCCTCACTGCTCCATACACTCACCCTCACTGCTCCCTACACCCACTCTCTCTGCTCCTCTCACTCACCCACCCTCACTGCTCCCTACACCCACTCTCTCTGCTCACCTCACTCACCCACACTCACTGCTACCTACACCCACTCTCTCTGCTCCCCTCACTCACCCATTCTCACTGCTCCGTACACACACTCTCTGCTCCCCTCACTCACCCACCCTCACTGCTCCCTACACTTACCTCACTGCTCCCTACTCCCACTCTCTCTGCTCCCCTCACTAACCCACCCTTACTGCTACCTACACCCACTCTCTGCTCCCTACACCCACTCTCTCTGCTCCCCTCACTCACCCATTCAAACTCCTCCCTACACCCACTCTCTCTGTTCCCCTCACTCACCCATTATCACTGCTCCCTACTCTCACTCTCACCGCTCCCTACACCCACTCTCTCTGCTCCCCTCACTCACCCTCCCTCACTGTTCCCTACACCCACTCTCTCTGCTCCCCTCACTCACCCATTCTCACTGCTCCCTACACCCACACTCACTGCTCCCTACACCCACTCTCTCTGCTCCCCTCACTCACCCACCGTCACTGCTCCCTACACCCACTCTCTCTGCTCCCTACACCCACTCCCTCTGCTCCCCTCACTCACCCATTATCACTGCTCCCTACTCTCACCCTCACTGCTCCCTACACCCACTCTCACTGCTCCCTACACCCACTCTCACTGCTTCCCTCACTCACCCACTCTTTCTGCTCCCTACACCCACTCTCTCTGCTTCCCTCACTCACCCATTCTCACTGCTCCTACACCCACCCTCACTGCTCCCTACACCCACCAATTATCACTGCTCCCTACTCTTACACTCACTGCTCCCTACACCCACTCTCACTGCTCCCTACACCCACTCTCACTGCTCCCTACACCCACTCTCTCTGCTTCCCTCACTTGCCCACTCTCTCTGCTCCCTATACCCACTCTCTCTGCTCCCTACACCCACTCTCTCTGCTCCCTACACCCACTCTCTCTGCTTCCCTCACTCACCCTCACTGCTCCCTACACTCACCATCACTGCTCCCTACACACTCTCTCTGCTTCCCTCTCTCACTGCTCCATACACCCTTCCTCACTGTTCCCTACACTCAACCTTACTCACTGCTCTCTACAATGACCAGGGCCATAACTAAGTGTGTGCATTTGCCATGTGTGCGCACAATCTACAGACACCCCGACTGGCCGCCTATTCCCTCATGTGAAAAAGGGGGAAGGGCGCCTCCCTGAGCCTATGTTGAAACGCTGCCCGCTGCTCTCAAAGGAATAGGGTATTAGCGATCCCTAAACAAATGGAAACAAAAAAGGACTAAACAAGAGAGCGCAGGCAGACTTAACAGAAGTTAACAATTTATTAAAACAGTGATCACAGAATATGATAATATTAAGATAGTTATGAATTAATTCCGTACTACAACTCCATATATTCCACACATTCCAGTGCACTAATATACTGGTATAATGACGATATGAAGTAATCCTAAAATTTTTAGCAGCTGGTGTTTAAGTGCTGAGAATCTGGATATTATCCATATAACAGTCTCATACTTGTATTGATTTGTTCAAAATGAAAGTCACATGTATGCAAAGTCAGTGCACTGTTGATTATGGATTAAATATCTATAAGTTACCTCCAATGGACATAGCACCAGTTCCGTTTGCTTTAGTATATCCTCATATAGGAATTGACGCTTACCGCTTCCTTGATGTGAATCTAGCACTCCCGAGTGCTCGGGTGTCTGCTTGTTCCAGCGATTGTATCCACTGCTCTCTCCTTACTAAGTCGTGTCAGACTCCTGACTGCTCACCGCTCCTACGGATCATCTGACGGTGCTGTAATTAACCGAAGTGCCGTTGATCCAAGGAGATGAGCTGACAGCCACGGTCCCCGTATTGCAGACGGGACCAGTGCAGGTGGCTTTTTTTGGGCAGATTTAGACCCGACAGTGGAAATGAGCTGGCAGCCACGGTCCCCGTGATTCAAAAGGGACCAGTGCAGGAGGCTTTGCTCGGGCAGATTTTTACCCGACAGTGGAGTAGAGCTGGAACAGGTGAAGCGCGTGAGAGGTGGAAGTGGTTGGATGAAAGGTAGTCGGATCCTATAGCACCCCTACTCCACTGTCGGGTCTAAATCTGCCCGAAAAAAGCCACCTGTACTGGTCCCGTCTGCAATACGGGGACCGTGGCTGTCAGCTCATCTCCTTGGATCAACGGCACTTCGGTTAATTACAGCACCGTCAGATGATCCGTAGGAGCGGTGAGCAGTCAGGAGTCTGACACGACTTAGTAAGGAGAGAGCAGTGGATACAATCGCTGGAACAAGCAGACACCCGAGCACTCGGGAGTGCTAGATTCACATCAAGGAAGCGGTAAGCGTCAATTCCTATATGAGGATATACTAAAGCAAACGGAACTGGTGCTATGTCCATTGGAGGTAACTTACAGATATTTAATCCATAATTCACAGTGCACTGACTTTGTATACATGTGACTTTCATTTTGAACAAATCAATACGAGACTGTTATATGGATAATATCCAGATTCTCAGCACTTAAACACCAGCTGCTAAAAATTTTAGGATTACTTCATATCGTCATTATACCAGTATATTAGTGCACTGGAATGTGTGGAATATATGGAGTTGTAGTACGGAATTAATTCATAACTATCTTAATATTATCATATTCTGTGATCACTGTTTTAATAAATTGTTAACTTCTGTTAAGTCTGCCTGCGCTCTCTTGTTTAGTCCTTTTTTATTCCCTCATGTGGTCCGCTTACAGCTGCTCCTCCCGCTCCCACTCCCCTGTGCTCTCTGCTGCAGAGCTTCCACCATCTAGCTCCCTCAGCCCCAAGCTCTCACTGTCCGGGATGGGAGCAGCAGCAGCCTCTGCCCAATCAGATTGCAGCATAAAGAGAGAGTGACAGGCAGCTGCAGCAATCCCACGCTCTCCCTTTATCCCTTTACATGACGTACGTCAAGGGGGGGGGGACAACTGCTACTGTCACCGACCGCGATACCTCAGGACTCCTCTACTCAGTATGCTAAACCCCCTCCGTCTCCTGCAGTTTCTGAGGAGGGACTGGAGTACAGGAGCTGTTCCTCGGCAGAAAAAATGTAAGTAGCAGCTTAGCTTCCAACCATATAATACATCATGACCCAAATGCCCACTGTACAGCTGCAGATAGCAGTCATGAATTTCTTTTGAGCATTTGTTGAACATCAAACTTAGTGTGAGACCATGCGTCTGACTGTTCTCTACTCTGGTTTAAAATGTATTACAGTAAGTGTACTTCTCTGTGGTGTTGGCTTTACCTGGCGTAATGTGTAAAAGGGGCTCTAATGGTGTAATGTGTAAGTGGTGCTACTGTGCCTCATAATTTGAATAATGGAGACTGCTGTGCAGCGTAATATGAATTGGTATTATTTTGTGGCCACGTCCCTTCACCATGAAGCCACGCCCTATATGTTTGGCCAAATTTTAAATATGGGGGGGTGCCGATGCTATTTCCTGCACACAGCGCTAAAATGTCTAGTTACGGCACTGGTGTCATTATACAGTGACTCTATAGCCAGGTACCTAAGAAGATAGTATTAATCAATTCTGCTTTCAGCATACCGTAGGTATCAAATCCAAGCCAGGTCCTAAAATCTACAAAAAATGTGCAGTTACATAATTTGAAGTATGTGTCACACAGTAAAATTGCACACAGTATGGAAAGCTGCAGTTGCACTTCCCCTCTTCTTTCTAGAAATGTGCAGAGACACACATTTGACTGTAATAACACAACTGACCCAGTGGCAGATTTCCCCATGCGCCTAGGGGCACCACCTGGTGGGGGCAGCACAACAGGATCAGTCTCTGGTCCTTTTTTAGTGAAGTACCAGTGGGGCATAGGCGTGCGCAGCACATTTTATTAGGGGGTGCATTTTTGGAGTGGTCCCACTGGAATATTCTGGCATGGAAACGGCCAAACTGTATGGCCTCGTAGGCCGCTACCATCTTTCCCAACAACCGAATGCATTGATGAATCGACACCCTTGTTGGTTTCAGAATTTGTTTGACCATTCTCTGGATTTCCAGAGCCATTTCTACTGGAAGAAATACTCTCTGTACTTCTGTGTCCAGTATCATCCCCAGAAAGGACAATCTTGTCGTCGGTTCCAACTGTGACTTTGGAAAATGTATGATCCAACCGTGTTGTTGAAGTACTGTCAGGGAGAGTGCAATGTTCTGAACCAACCTTTCCCTGGACCTCGCTTTTATCAGAAGATCGTCCAGGTAAGGAATAAAATCGACTCCTTGCTGTCGAAGGAGGATCATCATTTCCGCCATCACCTAGGTGAACACCCTCGGTGCCGTGGAGAGTCCGAACGGCAACGTCTGAAATTGGTAATGACAATTCTGTATTGCGAATCTCTGATAAGCTTGATGTGGAGGATAAATGGGAACATGTAAGTAGGCATCTTTTATGTCCACTGACACCATGAAGTCCCCTTCCTCCAGACTGGAAATCACTGCCCTCAGAGATTCCATCTTGAACTTGAACCTTTGCAGGTAGAGATTCAGAGTTTTTAGGTTTAGAATCGGTCTGACCGAGCCGTCCGGCATCGGAACTACGAATAGGCTTGAATAAAACCCTTCTCCTTGTTGTAACAAGGGAACCAGGACAATGACTTGATCCTGACACAATTTTTGTATTGCTGCTGCTACCACTTCCCTGTCTGGGATAGAAGCTGGTAAGGTCGATTTGAAAAATTGGCATGGGGGAATGTCTTGAAACTCCAGTTTGTACTTTGTACCCGTGGGATACTATTTGTACAACCCACGGGTCCAGGCCAGATTGAACCCAGAACTGACTGATGAGTTTCAGATGTGCCCCCACCTGAGCAGACTCCCGCAAGGGAGCCCCAGCGTCATGCTGAAGATTTGGCAGAAGCAGAGGTTGATTTCTGCTCCTGTGATTCTGGAGACGCTGTGGCCTTTTTTCCTTTTCCCCTTCCTTTACCCGCAAAGAAAGGGGAACCTTTACCCTTTTTGTATTTAATGGGCCGAAAGAACTGCATCTGAGAGTGATGTGTCTTTTTTGACGGCGCAGGAGCATTAGGCAAGAATGTCGACTTACCCGCGGTAGCCGCAGAAACTAAAGCATCCAGCCCATCTCCAAACAAGGCCTCACCTTTATACGGGAGAGCCTCCATATTCCTTTTGGAATCTGTGTCAGCATTCCATTGGCGAATCCACAACGCCCTCCGTGCTGAGATTGCCATGGTAGCGGCTCTTGATCCCAAGAGACCAATATCTTTCATGGCTTCTAGCATGTACGCAGCAGCGTCTTTGATATGACCTAACGTTAGGAGTATCTCGTCTCTATCTATAGTGTCAATGTCTGATGACAAGTTATCTGACCACTTTCCAATAGCACTACTCACCCATGCAAAGGCAATGGTAGGCCTGAGTAGTGTCCCATTGGCCACATAAATACATTTTAACGTATTCTCTAACTTGCGGTCTGCCAGCTCCTTAGTGAAGCCATCCCAGGCGCAGGGAGAATCACCTTTTTTGTTAACCGCGAAAGGGCACTGTCTAAAACAGGGGGTGACTCCCACCTTTTCCTGTCCTCTGCAGGGAAAGGGTAAGCTACCTATATCCGTTTGGGAACCTGAAATTTCTTTTCAGGATACAGTATGTCCATACTCCCTCAAAGAGACTGTTCAGCTCATGAGATGGAGGAAAAGTTACATTAATTTACTTTTCTTTACAAAAGTAAGCCTTCTTCTGTGGTAAAGGAGGGGCCTCCGTAACTTCTAACACCTCCTTTATAGCAACAATCATGTATTGAATGTTTTTTGCTAACTTTGATTCCTGTGTCGACACTAGTGATTCCAGGGGAATAGATCCAGAGTCCGTGTCAGTATCAGTTTGTACTATTTGTGCAAATGACCTTTTATGTGACCCAGAGGGGTCCCCTGTGGATGAAAAGGCAGAACTATTAAAAATCACATCTTCGACAGATTTTCTCCAGTTTTCTCTATGAGACTCAGACTTATCCAATCTCTTACTGATATGATTCACACTATCACGTAATTCTTTCACCCATTCAGGCTCTTGGTGTGATGGTAGCACCACCACTTTACAACTCTGTGCCCCTAAAATGGCTCCCTCATGGGAAGAGCTCCCTGCCTCAGACATGTCACACATGTGCACAATCATACCACAGACACTCTGGAGCTTATAGGGGACAGACCCACAGTAAAATCTGTCAGAGGGACACAGAAAGGAATTGCCAGTCCACAACTCAGCGCCTAAAGATAAAATCCCTGCATTTCTTCCCCTGCTGTCTGCTGGAAGAAAATGGCGCCGAGCAGTGTGCTGGCTGCCTGAGGAAGAAGCCCCACCCCCTGCAATGGCGCATTTTTCCTCAGCTATTGAACTAGGTAGTTATACTGGCGGGGGTGTAGGACTGTGCCACAGCATCATATGCCACCTTTTGCCAGTGAGAGTAGGTTTCATGCTGCCCAGGGCACCCTCACCCAGCGCCCTGCCGTGCACTGTGTTATGGAGAGCATGTTCGCGCAGCGTTCCCACTCGCTGAGCGGTACCTTAAGCCGTCACGATGACCGGAGATCCCTCTCTGCAGACCTCCGTTAATAGTACTCACCAGTCTTCTGACTTCTGGCTCTGTTAGGGGGGTGACGGCATGCTGTGGGAGTGAGCGCATAGCCGCAGCTAGTGTTCAGTAACCTTCAGGAGCTAATGGTGTCCTGTCAGCAGAAGCAGAGCCATGAAACTCTTTAGGAAGTTGGTTCCTACTTCTTCCCCCTAAGTCCCACAAAGCAGTGAGACTGTTGCCAGCAGTCTCCCTGAAAATAAAAAACCTAACATAAAGTCTTTTAGTGAAACTCAGTAGAGCTCCACTAGAGTGCGACCAGTCTGCCTGGGCACATTTTCTAAACTGAGGTCTGGAAGAGGGGCATAGAGGGAGGAGCCAGTTCACACTCTGAAAAAGTCTTAAAGTGCCCATGACTCCTGTGGAACCGTCTATACCCCATGGTACTGAAGTGGACCCCAGCATCCTCTAGGACGTATGAGAAAGGTCTGTTGTATCTGGTCCTAGCTGCATATATGTGAAAGACCAAAAAAACGATACTTTATACATTTTGCCACCTATGGGTGTGTAATGGTGAATTTGTTTTTATACTGTAGGAGCGCTTTAAATCTATGTATCTTCTTTTTTAATCATGTTTTGTTACATTGGTGCAGTGGGATATGCACTAAGACACACAGATTGTTTGCCTGCACCTTTAATTGATTGTACATGTTCTCATAAAAAAAAAAATCTTGTTGTGCCCCCAAAAATATTGGCAAAACATTGGGTAAAATTGCAAAAAACGTAAGTTTTTCGCTTCCTATGAGTTTTTGCTGGTAATTGGATACCGGCCTTAGATACTCCTAAAATTGGCAACCTTGGTGTCACTAGATAACCCCATTAGCTTACAAATAAATGTACATCAAGGCTTTGTAAACATGAACCATATGTGGAAGGGACAAGGCTGCAGATTCTGGTTACAATGTGGTATTATACTGTCTTTTTATCTTGCTGGACCACTTTAGAGGCCAGACTATATCCATGGTCACACTCCTGATTACAGGCTGTAAGGGGACTATGGGCTTGATTCAGAGGCAGACGTTGGACCAATTAAATCTCATCGATAATATTAGATAAATGTTAGATCATACTAAAAAATATTCTCTTAGATTATTACACACTTAAATCAGTAGTTTATGACCAATTAAAGTGTACAGATTTTCAATAATACTTAGAGATGAGTGGGTTCGGTTCTCTGAGAACCGAACCCCCCTGAACTTCATGTCCCGAGCCCAGATCCGAGCCAAGCTCGGGACTTCCCACCTGACTTGGAAACCAGAATGAGACAAAACGCCATCATCCCGCTTATGGATTCTCGTGGGTTTTGGATTACGCGCGTCGTCGCCATTTTCACTCCAGTCCTGGATAGTGTAGCGAGAGGATGTGTCTCTCTCCTCAGTGTCTGTCTGTGCGGGAAAGTGGTGTGGCGACCTGCTCTTATGTGTCATTCCAGTGCTGGCTTGTGCTGCATCAGTCCAGTGGTGGTGTCTTGTGCTGCATCAGTCCAGTCACACTGGTGTGTCCTGTGCTGCCATAAGTCCAGTGCTGCTGTGTAAGTCCAGTGCAGTGGTGCTGTGTTGTGCTGCATCAGTCCACTGGTGGTGTCCTGTGCTACCATAAGTTCAGTGGTGGTGTCCTGTGCTGCCATAAGTCCAGTGCTGCTGCTGTAAAAGTCCAGTGCAGTGGCGGTGTCCTGTGCTACCATAAGTCCAGTGATGGTGTCCTGTGCTGCCATAAGTCCAGTGGTACTGCCATATAAGTCCAGTGGTACTGCCGTATGTTACGTTCACTGTACTCGGCACTCTGGGAACAGGGTGGACAAGCTCCGAGTACAGGAACGTAATGCTGCAGTAGATACAGAGCTCGGCAGCAACCCCTAAAGAGCCCTGACTCCGTTGTCCCACCCTCGTGATCAGCCTGCATCTGCAAGACTATGGTTTCTTGGGTCCACGGCAGCCGCGTTTGAAGGGCGGATTAAGTCTGCCCAACTCCGATGCCCCCCGATCTTAGTTGGAGACAAGGCGTAAACTGAGACGGGGCAATGACAAGGGGAACCTCTAACTAAAGACGGAAATACAAAGTTAGGGTCGCTAAGACAAATCCACAACAAGGGAAAATGTTGTCCACACGCCGACACAACACCGTCGTGTACAGGCGAGGACAGCATATGCAGAACCCTCTGCAGAAAATCCAAAACAAATATAACAAGACGCTGCGGCCTAAGCCGAGGGATGCGGCAGAGCCGCTACTCACGAAACCGGTATGAATACTGGCAGATGGACAAGAACCCCCAAAGCTGCAGACTGGCTCGCTGGACCGGAGGACTGGCAGAATTCCAACTACAGACCAGTGGACACCAAGACACAGGATTACTGGATCAGGATAGGCAAACTACAGGACTCAAGGACAGGAACACTCCAGGGCAGGAAGCAGTTCACCAGAAGCTGACAGGTTCTCACTGAAGGTAGGAATGCAGGTGGACAGTAGTAAACTCCAGATTCTGCCAGAACTGAGTATGCAGGATTCCACAATCAAACAGGGCCTGGACACCGATACAATATTGGACATGAAACCAACCAGGAACATACAGGTATCTTTTACAAACGTCTATCACCAGCTCAGAACTGCAGAGCTAGCTGGGTAATAAGGGAACACGCCCCCATCAGGATGGCTGGAGACCAGGCACACTGTAATGGCCAAATACCTACAGGTGAGCGTAACACAGACAAGAACCAGATTGCAGTACAGAGACTCACCACATAATGATCAACTAACAGACAGGTGAGGCTAAACACATAGAAACAGGCTGCAATTACACCGACTCACCACCGGAGACAAGAGTCTTCTAAACAAATGCAATGGAAATCCTGGCATGCAAACAGAACTATAATACATGAAATTAATAAACAGAATGCAAACAGGAATGAACCACTGCTTGTGGGTCATAACACCGTGTAAGTCCAGTGATACTGCCGTATAAGTCCACTCCAGTGATGCTGCCGTATAAGTCCAGTGGTACTGCCATATAAGTCCAGTGATACAGCCGTATAAGTCCAATGGTACTGCTATATAAGTCCAGTCCAGTGGTACTGCTGTATAAGTCCAGTCCAGTGATACTGCCATATAAGTCCAGTGATACTGCCATATAAGTTCAGTGGTACTGCCGTATAAGTGCAGTAATACTGCTGTAAAAGTCTAGTGGTACTGCTGTATAAGTCCAGTGGTACTGCTGTATAAGTCCAGTCCAGGGGTACTGCCGTATAAGTCCAGGGGTACTGATGTATAAGTCCCGTGGCGCAGCTGTATAAGTTCCGGGGTACTGCCATCTAAGTCCACCAATATTGTGCATGTATTACATCTGGGCAAATTCCAGCATGTCCCATGTTTTGCACATACAATTAATTTGGTGGTGCAGAATTTAAAAAAAAAACGGGCGTGCAGGAGATGCTGTCGGTGGCCCGAAAAACTGCAAGTCACTTTCGACATTCAGCCACTGCGTGACACTCCTAGATGGGCCAGGTGTTTTTGCCGCACACTTGTGTCGCTTAGCAAAGTCATCCAGCTACCTCATTGCACCTCTTTTTCTTCTTTGCACGATGTGCTATTTGGGGCTTAGTTTTTAAAAGTGTCATCCTGTCTGCCACTGCAGTGCCACTCCTAGATGGGCCAGGTGTTTGTGCAGCCTACTTGTGTCGCTTAGCAAAGTCATCCAGCTACCTCGGTGCATCCTTTTGGCCTAAAACCAATATTATGAGGTGTGAGGTGTTCAGAATAGACTGGAAATTAGTGGAAATTAATGTTATTTAGGTTAATAATACCTTAGGATCAAAATTGATCCACATTATGTGGTTTTAGCTGTTTTTGTGTTTTTTTTCCAGATCCAAAACCAAAACACAAAACACAAAAAGTGCCCCCCGCACATCTCTAATAATAATCAAGCTTTCTTATTCTAGATTCATATTACAATGGGGTACACATTGCAAACAAATTTCAGTAAGATTGCTGGCTTTTTATGCTGGGCAGCTGGGCAAAGTGCATAGAGGCGGTGCTGCTAGGCCAGCCCCTTTCTATGTTAGCCAGGCAGAGGAGCAGAGTGCTTGGCCAACCCCTGTCATTCTGCATTTGCCAGAAAAGACAGATGGGCAGTGAGGCCCTGATTACTAGCAGCTTTTGGACACATTTTGCTATAAGTAAAAATTAAGTTTATTCACCAATGATCCATACCTGGAAAGCTCATGTGTATTGACACCTTCCAACAGAGGATAAAGTGGGCTGGAACGGGGAATAACTGAATTGCATCACCTCTAATTGAAGGCGGAACCAGTTCCACCTTTGCCCAGCCACTATCATCGGGTCCGGTCTTCAGTGCTTTTTCAAGCTGGCAGTGACCACTACCCAATCCGAGTTCGCAGGTGGACCAGCTGCCAATGAGAAGCTGCCAAGATTTACTGGCTGGCAGTCAGTGAGCCGTGATTGGCACGCAGTCGGTGCCAGATTCAAACTGCGGCATCTTCTCTTGATTGGCAGCCGGTCCGCAGGAATGGCTGGCAGCCACTGACAACTTCAAACTGCACTGCAGCCGAGACCCCGCCTTTTCTCCCTACTCCTCCTCCATCTACTCCCAGCAGAGACAAAGGTGTGTCTTAGGGAAATGGCAGGAGCAGGGGGTGAGATTGGGGAGTGAGGCAAACGGGGTGAGATTGGGGAGCGAGGCACAGGGGGTGAGATTGGGGAGGGAGGCACAGGGGGTGAGATTGGGGAGGGAGGCACAGGGAGTGTGAGGAAGGAATGAGGCACAGGGAGTGAGATGAGGGAGCGAGACACAGGATGAGATGGGGGAGTGAGTCACATAGAGTGAGTTGGGGGAGTGAGTCACAGGGGGTGAGATGGGGGAGTGGGGCACAGGGAGTGAGATAGGGGAATGAGAGCAGCAGGGGGTGAGCTAGGGGAATGAGATGTGCAGGGGGTGAGATAGAAGCAGAGGTAGCTAAGACATATGGGGCCCCATAGCAAATTTTCTCACCCCCCCCCCCTTCCTTCCCCCTCACAGCCCTGCTGCATCAGGATCCCCGCAAATTCACCCCAGCACCACCGCCAGACACTGTGCGGGCGGGCACTCACCTCCTGTGACCCGCGGCTTCTCCTCTATCAGCAGTGTGCTGTTGCAGGCACATCTGCTGTCAATGTCCCAGCCGTCTGGCTCTGTGTCTCTCCATGCTCACTGATGCTGGGAGGAGCCAGACTAAGCAATGCCATGGCTCCTCCCCGCATCAGTGAGAACAGGAAGTCAGAGCCATCCGTAACACTGACAGTAGATGTGCCTGCAGCAGCACACTGCTGATAGAATTGAAGCCACCGGGCACAGGTCTGTAGTAAGTGTGTGGCTAGTAGGTAGCATATTATCCAGGTGCAGGGGGAGTGGAGGGCCGGGCCCTGGACGCACTCCCTGCACCTATGATACCTACGCCTATGGGTGCAGGGGGTGAGATGGGGGAGGTAGAAGAGCAGGGGGTGAGATGGGAGAGTGAGGCACAGGGGAGAGATAGGGGAATGAGAGGAGCAGGGGGAGAGATGGGGGAGTGCGGCAGCGGGAGTGAGAGGTGCAGTGGGTGAGATAGAGAGGCTTAAAGGGTAGCAGGGAGTGAGAGGTGTAGGGAGTAAGTAAAGGAGAGAAAGATTCAGGTGATCTGACACAAAGGAGAGTATATAGGCTGTAAGAGGGATACCTAGGATGAACACGAGGAGAGTTACAGACAAAGGAAACAAGAAAGCAGAAAGGACACATGGAAGACATATGAGAGGTGAGCAAAGGTTGTTCAACATATCCTGCTATATTGTACACCACATATAAAATTGGGGGGAGGCACTACTATGGGCATTGTGTGTGTAAGTGGCACTGCTACTGTGGGCATTGTGTGTTTAAGTGCACTCCTACTGTGGGCATTGTGTGTAAGCGGCACTGCTACTGTGGGCATTGTACGCATAAAGGACGCTAATGTGTGGGGCACTGTGAATAAGATTGTGCTACTGTGAGGTGTTATTTTGAATTGTGGGTACTGTTGTGTGGCCACGCCCCTTCCTAGTGAGGCCACACACCCTTTTGTGACACACAGGTGATGAGTTCCCCCACATCTCCAGGAGATGCCCTGCCTTCCAATTATTTTAGACAGATCACTCTCTAGTACTCTAATGCTGGCCATACACTTGTGCGATGCGACATTGCGGGGCATCGCACCGGCAGTTCAGGTGCGATGAAATCGCACCTGAACTTCCAAAGTGATTACCATGCGATCATGCGATAGATCGCATGGTAATCACGTGATGGGCACGTCACCGCTGATTGGGAGCGGCCTCTTGCTGCTCCCAGCGGGTGCCCATCGCACATCGCAGTGCGATATATCTCATGTAGGTTTAAAACCACATGCGATTGCACTGCGATGCAAGAAATATTATGTGCAGCACATAATATCTTGAGACACAATATTCGACCGGCGTGCCCATGCATCGCGTCTCAAGGTACTAAAATGTGCATACAATCCTTCGATTTTTCTCACAGATGTGGTCGTGATCAAAGGATAGCACCGATTATCTCATAAGTGTATGGGCACCATAAGGCTAAGTAACAAAAGGATGCAAACATGGGATATTAACATAAGAGCACTAGATGGCAGCACATAAGCTTCCAAAATTTATAAAGACTCAGTTATATTTTTTTACATGGCACAATATCTGACCTAGTGACACACTGTATAAAAGCACTAAAACATAGACCAATGCAGTTTTATTTTCACGTACTGTATGTGCCCACTTGTCTGCTCTAAGGAGATTTTCTGGAGAAAAATAATGCACACGATGGAAAAAGTAAAGTAATAACAGATACACACTTGCCCCCAGCGGTGCCAGATACACACTTGCCCCCAGCAGTGCCACATACACACATGCCCCCAGAGGTGCCAGATACACAAATGCCCCCAGCAGTGCCAGATACACAAATTGCCCCAGCGGTGTCAGATACATATGCCCCCAGGGGTGCCAAATACATAAATGCCCCCAGCAGTGCCAGATACATATGCCCACAGCGGTGCCAGATACACAAATGCCCCCAGCGGTGCCAGATATGTATGCCTCCAGCAGTGCCACATACATAAATGCCCCCAATGGTGCCAGATACATAAATGCCCCCAGTGGTGCCAGATACATAAATGCCCGCAGTGGTGCCAGATACATATGACCCCAGTGGTGCCAAATACATTATGCCCCCAGTGGTGCCAGATACATAAATGCCCCCAGTGGTGCCAAATACATATGCTCCCCATTTGTGCTCACCCTCCTCTGTTGCCAGTGCCGCCATTTCCGTCTCTGCCACTGAGGGGAGGAGAACGCAGCACGCGTCTCTCTTGTGCCTCACTTCACTGAGTCCCTGGCTGTCTCAGGCGGCCATTTGAAATATGGCGCTGGCTTGTGAGCCAATCAAAGCTCACGTGCTGGCAGCCAATCAAGAGCCGGTCCGCGAGCTCTGATTGGCTGACAGCCGAGAGACATTGTAAATTACTGCCGGAGACGAGGACACACAGTGAGGGTCAGGAGAGACGTGCACAGCACTCTCCTACCTTCAGGTTCAGTGTCAGACTGAGAAGGGAATCGGCAGCAGCAGCAACAGGCGTGCGCGTGTGTGCGGGGGGTGCCGGACAATAGGGGGTGCCTGTGCGCACCAGGCACCCCCCTTGCGCATGCCTATGTGTACTTTATTTGCATAAATAAAACTGATAGAAGCGACAAAACTACTTTGCTAGATTGCACTGATCACTTTGTTGTGCAACATTAGTATATCTGTGTGCAACTGCACATGCATTTGATCTGTATATGAAGTATTATGATCCAGTGGCCGTGGCTTTTTCTCTCACCTTGTACTTCATACTTGAGTTTGTATGTGTTTAAAACTAATTTCTGTTTGGTTAAAGTCACATCCCCACATCTGTAGTACACTGTGAGTGGGATGTTTAATTATTGACAAAAACAAACCTATCATTTTCAGACTTTTAACTCCTCTTATCGTGTCTCTGTATTACATTTTTTTTTTTGCCAAATGTATCAATGTTGACGTGGCTTAAAAAAAAATGTGATAAACAGTTTGTTTCCTGTTTTTTGGGTTTTTTTTTTTTTGCATTGTTATCAAATTTTATTGCTTTTTTAAAGCATTTTTATTGCATTTGGCTTTAGTCAAAAGAGATAACAGTGTTATTACTGTCAAGCGCTAATCGCACAGAGTGTGTTTTTAAACATAAATATCCCCTTGATGAACATAAGAATAATTCCATTTTTGTTAAAGATGTGCGGTGGGCACTTTTCGTGTTTTGTGTTTTGGTTTTGGTTCTAATTCCATTTTCGTGTTTTGGTTTTTGCTTGGTTTTGCCAAAACCACCCTTTTGTGTTTTAGTTTTGGATCTGGATGATTTTTGAAAAAAACAAAACATAAAAACAGCTAAAATCACAGAATTTGGGGATAATTTTGCTCCTACAGTATTATTAACCTCAATAACAATCATTTCCACTCATTTCCAGTCTATTCTGAACACCTCACACCTCACAATATTGTTTTTAGGCTGATAAAGCTGAATATTTATCGTGTATATAACCCTTTATGAGGTCTAAGAACACTGTACGCTATCTACGTAAGAAGTACCGTAAGGGTACGCAAGTTGCGTATCGATCGCTTAGCCGTGATCGAGACGCTCAGGCGTCACGTTCACTCACGGCCAAGTGATCGCAGGCAGGCAGACTATTGGCTGTTGACTTATCGTAATGATTCGCTATAGCGTAGCGGCGCTCGGGACCACGAGGAGATCACCAGCGATGCAGACGCTCACAACGTTAAACCTTTATATCTATACCTTTAGTAATGAAATACACAGCAAACCTTAATGTAGAGACAAAGTGTAAGTGCAACCTTGTGTAACCTGATTAACTACAAAGCTGCTTGAGCGTCACCGATGCTCAGGGAATACTTAACACTATAAAGAATACACAGATACCTGGGCTTAGGGTCCGAAACCTATTATATGTATTATGACTATTATACTTGCAAAAAGAATCACAGTACAAAGCATACACTACAATATAACATAAACCAACTAACCAGATAACTACACAGGGAAATACAATACAATTAAATCTAATCAAGGAAAAATACGAGAGAAAGAGAAGAGAGGGAGAGAGAGAAATGGCTCACAGTAAGACAATATGATTACGGAGAGAACTTACGCACAAGGGGAACGATCGCATGCGCCTCGATATCCAGCTCCCGATTATCAGCAATGAGAACCGTTGAAGAGAGTGAAGTTGGATATGGTCGGCCTGCTATTTATGCCCCATACACAATACAATTCAATGGTCCCTACAATCTCATTGTTCATTGGACACAGGAATTCGGCTTCGCATTATAACAAAAGGTCATAGGTTGATTCATACAGGTGGGCTGTGACTATTTCCAACTGCTCAGGTGGGAGGGAAACTGGGTTTCCCGCCGCATGGGTAATAAAGTGCAAATAAAGTAAATGTTCATAAACTTCTTATGTCCATAACTATTCGCACGAGCGATTGATCTGCTTCAAACCAACACCGGAATATCTCTAATTAAATATTCTTCCGATGGATACTAAACACCACTGTATTACTCCTATCTGACCCTTCGTATCAAACAAAGAGGGATTCCTCTGTTCATAAACATTCTATATTAACCAAACTTTCAGAATCTATCAAAGGGACCATGATCTATAAAATACATTATTTGTGAAAATATGTAACGATTGAGTCGCACGCTACGACTACACAAACTTTACCGTAAATACGCATACCGTGCACCAACGGGTGCACGCAACAGCGGGTATGCGCCTTCACGGGAGAGCGCACGCATGCGCAGCGCGGACCAGTGTGAGGTGCAAATATGGCAGTGTGTATAGAGATATTTTTCTGACTTTGACAGTCCACCCTTTGGCAGTCAATAATAACTGCCACCTTCTAAAACATTTCAAAAGGAGAAAAATATATGTCAGGGGTTAATTCATTTCCATGGTTGGGTGAGGGAGGAGAGAGGAGTAGGTGTGAAGAGGGTATGACCTAGTGTGATAGCAGAAGCATGTGTGTATGAGTCCATGTTTGGGGGGTCATGTATCATCGTGCCGTACGTGTTGTAAATCAAGCTTCGAGGTATTGTGAAGTATACATTTGAATTCCTTCTTATCCCGTGGTACGGGTCTGTGGATGGGCTGTCAAACTTTACCGAGCTCTTTTCGGATTTTGAACAAAATGGGGAGCACATTTTAGTTGATGATACATGAATGGGGGAATATGTGATTGCTGATATCTGTGCCTGTATTCCCTATACTATGTGTGTCATTACCTGAGGGTTGTAGAAATGAAGAAAAGACATAATTACGGTAAATGCGGTGGTATTCTATGTCAGGTTAATGTACATCTGTCGATTGAAGTTTTGTTCGGTATCAGTTGAAAGTCGTCTTCTTTGCGCTGTTTTGCTCATTAGGCGTGAGCAATAAGCTTTGTCAATGCCATTAGATTTACAAAAAATGTTGGGCTAGCGTAATTTTAAGAATTCTAGGGAAACTGGGGATCCATGGCAAAGTTCATCAAATGTCCATATCTCAAGTGGTCAAAACTCCTTCTTTGGTCCATCCGTTGTCTGTATAGCGTCTCATCAACTTCCTCGTCCAAGGGGGTCTTGTTATCTTGGAGAAAAACCAGAAAAACAGGTGAAAGAAACGGACCGTAGAAATCGCATTTTCATCACATCATTGTTTCTATCGTTGGGTCGTAAATCAAATCCAGGTTAATTACAGTTTCCTCACTCCTCAAACTCATCACTCTGGTACTTTGTTTGCACCTCATTAAAGCCTGCCCGCATCTAAATATCAATCCAATCGATATAACGACACCTAAGATACATAGTAGAAACTTCCCAACATCCATTATGACTCCTTGAGCCCAGTCTCCCAAACCGGAGAACCAATTTCGCGGGTTCAACCATGACACCCAACCAGTCAGCTCATTACCTACAGCAGCAAGAGTGAGATTGTGTTTTCGGCTAAATTCCCACTTTAATTGGAGAATATCGTCCATCTTTTGGTCTATGACCTCTACCGGATCCTCGGTGCTATTCGTGATATACGTGCAACACTTCACGCCGTACTGTGTTGCCAATGTAACACAATATCCGCCTGTCACTGCTGTGAGGTAATTAAGAACCATTCTATGCTGTACCAGTTCTGTTTTATAAGCCTGAAGTTCTCTTCCAGTGTATCTAAACGTGTCATCATACATTTCAGTGATATTATCTAACAAATTGGCGAGTGCGGAAATGTATCTATAATTCATCACTCCTCGAGCGGTGCGAGTGAAATCTAACGCCACCAGAACCTGAATCCCGGTGGATTCATGGATCAGATCAGAGGCCGGATGCTCTAACCTTTCTGACAGTTGTCTTTTAACGAGGTGCTCGTAATGAGTGTGAGTATAAGGAGCTTGGGCACCACGGTGTATGTCTTTCATTTTGTCATGTGTTACAGTCATTACTTCAGGCAATACTTTTCCAATATAACACAATCCTTCCGAGTTTGGGGCAAGCCACTTGTACGCCTTTCTCCCGCATATGAAATATGCATCATCGGGGAGAACATATGGGACGGAGAAAGACATTACCATATTACACACCTTCCAGGTGAAATCTCCTAGCCCTAATTCTTCCATCTGCTTAATGCACGTATCAGGTTGTACGATATGTGCACAGTATCCTGGTGATACTTCTCCAACTCTAGTAATCCTATTTCCTAGGGTGTATCTATACCGGAAAGATTTTCCTCTACTGGCTATGTGGCGTACAAGCTCTGTGTCTGTAGGCATTCTATCTGCTCTATGTGAAAAGGTCATGGTGTGGTTACTCCATGATACTTCCCAATTTCCCGGCTTTCTGGGATTGGAGATGTTAAAACATAATAGGGACCTATCCACGTGGTATTGGTGGAGCTTCAAACTAGGAGGGCTGGAGATATTAAACCTCCGGTCCACCGGTCTCCCACCATTTAACTCAAGTACCTCCCCTATCGTTAAAGGAAATGGTACTAGCCCTGATTTGCTATGACCCTGAGGTACTTGAGAGCATACCCAACAATCTGTTTTGTTTAACACGTTACCCACTAAGGAGTGATAATCACTCAATGGATGCTGGTCCATATGGATATTAAAACTGGATTGGCATTTCTTAATGCACCCATCTTCAATGACATTGTTACAGAGCCTACAGATACAATTTTCTTCAGCTAACAATCCGTCACAATTTCTTCTATGGTCAATGCTATCGGATCGTTTTCTGATACTCGCCTTTGCTTGTTGGTTAGGTTGATCTTGGAAAACTACGCCTCCATCTTTATCATCAGAACTCATTCCAGAACCTCTATCGACCTCCATGGTACTCTCGCCGGAACAGACTGCTCTGGTCAACATCATGGTCAACAGGAAAATCCGGATCACAGTCTCTTGGGGCAAGTCCATCTTTGAGGAGGAGACGAAGAAGAATGAGATGGAGGAAAAATACATTTGAGGGATAGGGGATGGGAAGTGGAGAAAAACAATAAAAGGGAGTGGGGGGTCGACAACAGCTCTCGGTCTTCAAGGCTCAGGTGCCGCCTCAGTCCTCCTGGAACAGACACTCCAGTGATACAACCTCTACCGTCTGTTCCTTATCACGGGACTTCTCTGGATCAGCAACCTTCTTGCAGTGGGATGAATGGACCCAAGTCTCTCTCTCAGCAACCTTCAATGCTGTAGTGCTAGTCAATAAGACCTGGTATGGTCCTTCCCATCTGTCAATAAGGCAACCTGAGCGTAGAAAATTTTGTATCATTACATAATCCCCAGGTTCAATGTCATGACAATTACTATCAGGTAGATCAGGAATCACCAACTTTAGATTATCATTTTGATTCCTTAACTGTTTACTCATGTTAATCAAGTACTTTACAGTTACTTCATTGTTACATTTCAAATCATCCTGAGGGTTAATCATGACATGCGGTTGTCGACCAAATAAGATTTCAAAGGGGGACAGATTAAGAGGGGACCTGGGAGTGGTTCTGATACTGTACAATACAATGGGTAAAGCTTCTGGCCATGTCAATCCTGTCTCTGCCATCACTTTACTCAATTTATTTTTAATAGTGCTGTTCACTCTTTCGACCTTCGCACTCGCCTGTGGACGGTACGGAGTGTGCAGCTTGCTATCAATTCCCATCAACTTACACATTCCTTGAAAGACATCACCTGTAAAATGGGTACCCCTATCACTTTCGATTATTCTAGGGATACCATATCTACATACAAATTCCTGCACAATTTTCTTAGCTGTAAACATAGCGGTATTTGTAGCTGCAGGAAATGCTTCGACCCAATTCGAGAAAACATCTATACAGACAAGTACATATTTCAAATTCCGACAAGGGGGTAATTGAATGAAGTCAATTTGTATTACCTGGAAAGGGCCGCCGGCAGGTGGGATATGGGATGGTTCTGTAGGTATTGCCTTTCCAATATTCTTTCTCAGACAGGTAAGGCATGACATTGCTCTTTTACTCGCATGAGAGGAGAATCCTGGGGCGCACCAATATGCTCTTACCAATTTACACATTCCCTCCTTGCCTAGATGAGTCAGCCCGTGAGCTGCTTCAGCCAGACATGGAAGATATGCTCTGGGGGCCACTGGTTTACCATGTCCATCCGTCCAGAGTCCTGAGGACTCTTGGCCACATCCCTTTGCCTTCCAGACTGCCTTTTCCTGTGTGGAACACAAATTTTGCATTTTACACAACTTCTGTGTGTTGATGGTATTGAATACCATCAGTTGTGTGGTGTCTGTCTGTATGGGGGTAGCAGCTGCTAACTTAGCAGCTTCGTCTGCTCGGCTGTTACCAAGTGATACCGGGTCTTGGCTATATGTATGTGCTTTACATTTGATAACAGCCACTCTGTCGGGTTCCTGTATCGCTGTTAGAAGCCTTTTTATGTGAGCTGCATGCGCTACCGGTGTACCAGCTGCCGTCATTAAATTTCTGAGGCGCCATAGGGCTCCGAAATCATGGACTACCCCGAATGCGTATCTAGAATCGGTGTAGATATTGGCTGACTTACCCTTAGCCAATTCACATGCTCTGGTTAGGGCGACCAGTTCAGCAACCTGGGCTGAGTGAGGTGGGCCTAGCGGTTCCGCTTCTATGGTGTCTTGGTCATCTACGACTGCGTATCCAGTACACAAGTATCCCGAGTCTGACTGTCTGTGACAACTACCGTCCGTGTAGAACGTGAGTTCTGCATCTTCCAGTGGGTTGTCACTGATGTCAGGCCTTGCGGTAAAATTTTGGGTCAAATATTCCATACAATCATGTGTATCTTCCTTTGTATTAAATCCTCCTTCCCCAGCACTCTCACCTTCCACCCTTTGTGCCTGACCAGGCACACCTGGGAGATATGTTGCAGGATTTAATGCACTGCATCTCCTTATGGTGATGTTTACGGGGGCCATTAGTGCTAATTCCCATCTTGTAAACCTCGCTGATGAGACGTGTCTGGTTTGGGCAGAATTCAATAAGGCTGATACCGCATGTGGCGTATGGATTGTGAGGTTGTGGCCTAGCACGACATCTTCGCTTTTTGTCACTAGCAATGCTATCGCAGCAACGCTTCGCAAGCATGTGGGGAGGGATCGCGCTACCGTATCTAGCTGAGCGCTGTAGTATGCAACTGGCCTGCTGGCATCACCGTGTTTTTGGGTTAGTACGCCTGCCGCGCAACCAGCACTTTCTGTTCCGTATAGTTCAAAGGGTTTCCCATAGTCTGGCATACCTAGTGCTGGTGCCTGCGTTAGGCACTGTTTGAGTCTCTCAAATGCTGTTTCGGACTCGTCTGTATGCGAAATCCTATCAGGTTTGTTTGAGGAGACCATTTCCTGCAAAGGTAACGCTAAAATGGAAAACCCTGGGATCCAATTACGGCAATACCCACACATTCCTAAAAACGTTCTGATCTGTTGCTGGGTTTGTGGCAGGGTCATGTCTCTAATTGCTTGGATTCTATCAGCGGTCAGGTGTCTCAGTCCTTGTGTTAGACAGTGTCCCAAATATTTTACCTTAGTTTGGCATAATTGCAACTTGTCTTTGGACACCTTGTGTCCGGTGTCTGAAAGATGAAACAGGAGCTGTTTCGTATCCTTCAGAGATGCTTCCAGTGAATCTGAACACAGTAATAAATCGTCCACATACTGTATCAATACTGATCCACTGTCTGGTTGGAAAGACTGTAAACAATCATGCAAAGCCTGAGAAAATATACTTGGACTATCTATGAAACCTTGGGGTAATCGAGTCCACGTGTATTGGACTCCTCTGTATGTGAATGCAAACAAATATTGGCTGTCAGGGTGCAGAGGTACCGAAAAGAAAGCGGAGCAGAGGTCAATAACAGTGAAAAATTTGGCAGTGGGAGGGATTTGCATTAGGATGACAGCTGGATTTGGCACTACGGGGAACTGACTCTCAACTATTTTGTTAATCCCCCTTAGATCCTGCACTAGCCTGTAACCCCTCCCCCCACTCTTTTTAACAGGGAAGATGGGACTATTGGCAGTGCTGGACGTTCTTACCAGAATGCCCTGTTGTAGCAAGCGCTCTATTACTGGGTAAACTCCTAACTCCACCTCTGGCTTCAGAGGATACTGTGGGATTTTTGGAGCTATCCTACCATCTTTTACTTGTACAACTACTGGAGCTACGTTTGCCATTAATCCAGTGTCCTGTCCGTCTTTTGTCCAAAGTGACTCTGGTATCTGAGATTTCATCTCTTCTACTTGGGATGGATTCCTATTTGTCATAATGGTATGTGACATTAATTTTGATGGGGAGTCTAACATGTCTCGCACTTCCTGAGCGTGATTCTCAGGTATGTCCAAGAATACACCTTCAGGAGTACAATAAATGACGCACCCCATTTTACACAGTAAGTCTCTTCCCAGGAGATTGGTTGGTGCCGATGCAGCCAGCAAAAAGGAATGCTTGGTATGCAAAGGCCCTATTGTAATCTCGGCTGGTTTGCTAACAGGGTAGTGCTGGACTACTCCTGTTACTCCCATGGCTGGAATTGTCCTACCAGTGGTTCTCATGCCCACTGTCGAATTTATCACTGACTTGGCCGCCCCTGTGTCTACAAGAAAGTTCAAAGTTTTACCAGCTACATTAATTGCGACCTCGGGTTCACTTTCAAGGTTGGCAATCAATTTTACTGGCTGCAGATTACAGGTATGGCCACACCCCTATTGGGTATGGTGACCTCCCTGAATCCCGCTGGCAGCAACTATTTGTGATGGAGATAGTTGGGAACTACCAGAGGCATGCCAGTCTCTGTTTGGGGGATATCTTTTTGTTTCCCCTGTATGTGGCTCATAACTCCGTTTCTGCAGACCTTGCTCCCAATGTCGTGTGTCGTGTCGTTGTCTAGGGGGTTGGTATGATCTTTGCAAATTTTTCGCTCTACAGTCTCGTGCATAGTGTCCCTGTCTTTGACAAGAATAACATGTTATCATAGTTGACTTACCCACAGGGTTGGATGGTACATACGCAGGCTGCTTTGTGGTCAGAGCCTGTATACTTACTGACATTAGCTTATCACTCTGCGACTCCCTGTGTCTGGTGATGTTTCGGTCGTGATCAATAGAGGTACATCCAGATCTAGTCCACAATCAGCTAAAAATTGAGCTGAGTCGACATTGGAGGGTAAACAAGCTTTTAGCAATATCTGCCAATCTTTATTATTGGGCTCTAAAGTGTTTCCTAAGTCTGTGATGTATTTTTGGCTGGCAACTAAATCTTTTCTAGGGTCAGGGAATTCAGACACTATGGTCCTTAATTCCATTCGGGAAAATGGGCTGTACATGGCAATGTTCCTTATGGGAGTGGCTCCTGATACATCTGTTTTCCCATTGGGAACTGCTATTACCCTAACAGGAGTAATTCTAACAACCTCATTCTGTGTAGATTCTACAGCTTGTGGTGAAATAGTCTCAGCATAATGCATGGTGCCGTACTTACCAGTTGATACGACCTCACCTATCCCTCCGCTAGGGGCCTTTACTAATCTCGTGGGTGTTGCTGTGCCTACTGTGGTCTCTGCTATGGTGGCTGCTAGAGAGAGCGCTGAAATCGTTGTCGCTTCGTCCTCTTGATCACACTCCTGAGGAAAGTTCAAAACAGGGTACAACTTGCACGGGTTAATACTTGCATGGGTTAATGGGTTAACATTATCATTAACATTTACACAGTTACTAAGTGATTTTGTGTTACACCTTAGTGCGTCTTTCTCCGTAATCAACTTCTCTCCTGATATATATGGTGGCGGCGGGGCCGTGGCAATCAGTTTTCTGTTAGAGCCAGATCCCGCCGCCTGAGCCAAACCTCTCTGTATCTCACCTTCCTGTTGCCACAACTGTAAATAATCATAATGCTGAACTCGTCTCTTTGTTGATTTTATGAGACATATCCTCCTCCTTAAATTTTGTAACACCTCTGGGCTGAAGCTACCTATTCTTGGGAATTTCTCCCGGTCTTGTACCGTCATTCTCTCCCATTCATCACATAAAACCTCTGTGTGACTTCCATATTTCTCACACATGATATACCTGGCCGACCCAATTGGTCGGACCACTGAATCAACCCGAACCGAGGTTGATCGCCCCCTACCTGAACAACTGGCCCCCATAACTCTGCAGGCGTTGCTTGCTCTACCTCTGATCTCTATATCAAGGTCTTCAGCGAACCCTTACAGAAAACCAGATTGTTCACAATAGGCTGACGGTGGCGGTTTACCGAGTACCCCACTCACTCGCCCACGCCGACCAATGCGACCTGATCACACCGATATGGTGCTGGCGCACTCGACCCAGGGCACCTATAAAAACCGTTGTTTACTGGAACATGCGAGGGTTATCCGCAGAACACTTACTCTTTCCAGTAAAGGTGAGGTTTGTCAGATAGTTCCTGAGTGACCAGCGAACTTCCCTTCTTGAAAAATAAAAAATTACACAAATCACGTCAGAATGTACAAATAGCGTTTGTGACCCCTTTACTCTAATGGTACTAGGTCAGATTACTAACTACTGTACACAATTACGTGCGGTCCAGTCGTTCAGTACACAAACAACTAAGCTTGTGTACGGAAAGACCAATGGAATCGAAACTTACGACTGCGAATTCCTTCAGCCAGAGCTTGTACGGCCTATATGGGTCTTGCACCAACCCTTCTTTTGGTGTTGTGCCTCTGAACTGTATAGCGGACTTCCCTGTTTACTGTACCTGGACCTGCTGGTCTACTATGACCTCCTGGTCTTGTTCTGTACGACCTCCTGGTCTGACCTCCTGGTCTTGTTCTATACTGGTCCGCTATACTCTAATGCTCAAATATTATGTTTAACCAAGGATGCCTCCCTAGCCACCGTGCACGTCACTTACACGCGTGTACCTCACGAGTACTCGACTTTTCTTGTGGTTCAACCTTTAAGTTATATAAACTTATGTAATACAAAAACACTCACTCATCACATGTACACTTTTGCTTCTATTTCTATTTCTGCGCAGAAATTTTTCTTTAGCCCAGCTGTGTTACCAATTAGGAGCAGGATCTGTTAATTTAAATTTTGGATTTCCAAAAATAGACTTGCGTTATTTATCGCCTGTGGCGCTATTTACCGCTTTGCGTTACTTATCGCGTTGCGTTAAAAATCAACTTATCGTGACTTGAGCTACATGGGCGTAACCGGACGCTCCGTTGCGTAATGTACGCTGCGTGCGTCTGCCTTTGGATTGCGTACACAAGTCTTTTGTTAGGGACACGTGTACGCAAAGCAAAGATCCACCGTAACACAATTTATATTTTTATCAATGTAGATGATCCCTGGTCATCTACCACACAACACACTGACTTCGCCTTATCTCCCAGGCAAAACTGTGTGTTTGTCTATCTTTTAACTATATTACCTTTACTCTTAAACTATGAAATAACGGCAAATCTTTTTTTAGCACTTCTATCGACTATAAAACTGGCAGACAGGAGAGTGATATACGAAAATGAAAAAGAAAAAGAAATGCAGATATATATGTGTGCGTGCGTGTGTACGCAAGACAGAAAAATACAGTTTTAAAAGACACTAGCGTTTTGTTCTTACCTCCGGTTCCCGGATTCCTTCAGCACTCTTTTATCTAAGCGAAGCAGACGCTTATCCCGTCAGCACTACGAGACAACCTCCCGCCCTTTGCTGAGGGATAATGTCTGCTGATCTACCTAGTGCAGATATGTGAAGGACAGGACGAGCCGCCAATTGATAAAGCTGAATATTTATCGTGTATATAACCCTTTATGAGGTCAAAGAACACTGTACGCTATCTACGTAAGAAGTACCGTAAGGGTACGCAAGTTGCGTATCGATCGCTTAGCCGTGATCGAGACGCTCAGGCGTCACGTTCACTCACGGCCAAGTGATCGCAGGCAGGCAGACTATTGGCTGTTGACTTATCGTAATGATTCGCTATAGCGTAGCGGCGCTCGGGACCACGAGGAGATCACCAGCGATGCAGACGCTCACAACGTTAAACCTTTATATCTATACCTTTAGTAATGAAATACACAGCAAACCTTAATGTAGAGACAAAGTGTAAGTGCAACCTTGTGTAACCTGATTAACTACAAAGCTGCTTGAGCGTCACCGATGCTCAGGGAATACTTAACACTATAAAGAATACACAGATACCTGGGCTTAGGGTCCGAAACCTATTATATGTATTATGACTATTATACTTGCAAAAAGAATCACAGTACAAAGCATACACTACAATATAACATAAACCAACTAACCAGATAACTACACAGGGAAATACAATACAATTAAATCTAATCAAGGAAAAATACGAGAGAAAGAGAAGAGAGGGAGAGAGAGAAATGGCTCACAGTAAGACAATATGATTACGGAGAGAACTTACGCACAAGGGGAACGATCGCATGCGCCTCGATATCCAGCTCCCGATTATCAGCAATGAGAACCGTTGAAGAGAGTGAAGTTGGATATGGTCGGCCTGCTATTTATGCCCCATACACAATACAATTCAATGGTCCCTACAATCTCATTGTTCATTGGACACAGGAATTCGGCTTCGCATTATAACAAAAGGTCATAGGTTGATTCATACAGGTGGGCTGTGACTATTTCCAACTGCTCAGGTGGGAGGGAAACTGGGTTTCCCGCCGCATGGGTAATAAAGTGCAAATAAAGTAAATGTTCATAAACTTCTTATGTCCATAACTATTCGCACGAGCGATTGATCTGCTTCAAACCAACACCGGAATATCTCTAATTAAATATTCTTCCGATGGATACTAAACACCACTGTATTACTCCTATCTGACCCTTCGTATCAAACAAAGAGGGATTCCTCTGTTCATAAACATTCTATATTAACCAAACTTTCAGAATCTATCAAAGGGACCATGATCTATAAAATACATTATTTGTGAAAATATGTAACGATTGAGTCGCACGCTACGACTACACAAACTTTACCGTAAATACGCATACCATGCACCAACGGGTGCACGCAACAGCGGGTATGCGCCTTCACGGGAGAGCGCACGCATGCGCAGCGCGGACCAGTGTGAGGTGCAAATATGGCAGTGTGTATAGAGATATTTTTCTGACTTTGACAAGGCCTACAAGTTGCACCGAGGTGGCTGTATGACTAAGCTAAGCGACACAAGTGGCGGCACAAACACCTGGCACATCTAGGAGTGGCACTGCAGTGACAGACAAGATGGCACTATTCAAAAACTAGTCCCCAAACAGCTCATGATGCAAAGAAAAAAAAGAGGTGCAATTAGGTAGCTGGATGGCCAAGCTAAGCGACAAAAGTGTACGGCACAAACACCTGGCCCATCTAGGAGTGGAACTGCAGTGGCAGACAGGATGGCACTTAAAAAAAATAGTCCCCAAACAGCACATAATGCAAAGAAGAAAAAAAGAGGTGCAAGATGGAAATGTCCTTGGGCTCTCCCACCCACCCTTATGTTGTATAAACAGGACAGTCACACTTTAACAAACCAATCATTTCAGCGACAGGGTCTGCCACACGACTGTGGCTGAAGTGACTGGTTTGTTTGGGCCCCCACCAAAAAAAGAAGCAATCAATCTCTCCTTGCACAAACTGACTCTACAGAGGCAAGATGTCCACCTCATCATCATCTTCCGATTCCTCACCCCTTTCACCGTGTACATTCTCCTCACTGAGTATTAATTCGTCCCCACTGGAATCCACCATCACAGGTCCCTGTGTACTTTCTGGAGGCAATTGCTGGTAAAGGTCTTCCCAGAATAATTTATAATTCATTTTGATGAACATCATCTTCTCCACATTTAGTGGAAGTAACCTCCTACGCCGATCGCTGACAAGGTTACCGGCTGCACTAAACACTCTTTAAGAGTACACACTGGAGGGGGGAAGGGGGGGGCAATTTAGGTAAAATAAAGACAATTTGTACAAGGGCCTCCAAATTGCCTCTTTTTCCTGCCAGTATATGTACGGACTGTCTGACATGCCTACTTGGATGCTGTCACTCATATAATCCTCCATCATTCTTTCAATGGTGACAGAATCATATGCAGTGACAGTAGACATGTCAGTATTCGTTGGCAGGTCCTTCAGTCCGGACCAGATGTCAGCTTTCGCTCCTGACTGCCCTGCATCATCGCCAGCAGGTGGACTAGGAAATCTTATCCTTTTCCTTGCAGCTCCAGTGGCGGGAGAAATTGAAGGAGCTGTTGACAGGTCATGTTTCGCTTGAGTTGACAATTTACTAACCAGCAGGTTTTTGCACCTCTGCACACTTGTGTCTGCTGGAAAGAGAGATACAACGTAGGCTTTAAACCTAGGATTGAGCACGGTGGCCAAAATGTAGTGCTCTGATTTCGACAGATTGACCACCCTTGAATCCTGGTAAAGCGAATGAAGGGCTCCATCCACAAGTCCCACATACTTTGCGGAATCGCTCCGTCTTAACTCCTCCTTCAATTTATCTAGCTGCTTCTGCAAAAGCCTGATGAGGGGAATGACCTGACTCAAGCTGGCAGTGTCTGAACTGATTTCACGTGTGGCAAGTTCGAAGGGTTGAAGAACCTTGCACAAGACGAAAATCATTCTCCACTGTGCCTGAGTCAGGTGTATTACCCCTCCTTTGTCTATATCATAGGTGGATATATAAGCTTGAATGGCCTTTTGCTGCTCCTCCATCCTCTGAATCATATAGAGTGTTGAATTCCACCTTGTTACCACCTCTTGCTTGAGTTGATGGCAGGGCAGGTTCAGGAGTGTTTGCTGGCTCTGCAGTCTCCGGCACGCAATGGCAGAATGCCGAAAGTGGCCCAAAATTTTTCAGGCCACCAACAGCATCTCCTGCACACCCCTGTCATTTAAAAAAAAAACCTGCACCACCAAATTAATTGTATGTGCAAAACATGGGACATGCTGAAGTTTGCACAGATGTAATGCACGCACAATATTGGTGGCGTTGTCCAATATCACAAATTCCCAGGAGAGTCCAATTGGGGTAAGCCATTCTGCGATGATGTTCCTCAGTTTCCGTAAGAGGTTGTCAGCTGTGTGCCTCTTATGGAAAGCGGTGATACATAGCATAGCCTGCCTAGGAACGAATTGGCGTTTGCAAGATGCTGCTACTGGTGCCGCTGCGGGAGGCCATACATCTACCCAGTGTGCTGTTACAGTCATATAGTCCTGAGTCTGCCCTGTTCAACTTGTCCACATGTCCGTGGTTAAGTGGACACTGGATACAACCGCATTTTTTAGGACACTGGTGACTCTTTTTCTGACGTCTGTGTACATTCTCGGTATCACCTGCCCAGAGAAGTGGAACCTAGATGGTATTTGATACCGGGACACACTATCTCCATCAAATCTTTAAGTGACTCTGAACTAATGGTGGATACCGGATGCACCTCTAACACCAACATAGCTTTCAAGACCTCAGTTATCCGCTTTGCAAAAAGATGACTGCAGTCATATTTCATCTTCCTCACAAAGGACAGTTGAACAGTCAATTGCTTACTGGAAGTAGTACAAGTGGTCTTCCGACTTCCCCTCTGGGATGACGATCGACTCCCAGCAGCAACAACAGCAGCGCCAGCAGCAACAGCAGCAGTAGGCGTTCCACTCAAGGATCCATCGGAGGAATCCTGGCTAGAAGAGGACTTCTCAGTCTTGACAGCGACATGGCCTGCAGGACTACGGATGTTCCTGACTGAGGAGGAAGTTGACGTTGAGGGAGTTGGTGGTGTGGCTTGCAGGAGCTTGGGTACAGGAGGAAGAAGGGATTTAGGTGTCAGTGGACTGCTTACGCTCTTACCCAAAGTTTCTGAACTTGACACTGACTTCTGATGAATGCGCAGCAGGTGACGTATAAGGGAGGATGTTCCTAGGTGGTTAACATCCTTACCCCTACTTATTACGGATTGACAGAGACAACAGATGGCTTGACACCTGTTGTCCGGATTTGTGGAGAAATAATTCCACACTGAAGAGGTGGCTTTTTTGGTAGTTTGCCCAGGCATCACAATGGGCTTCTTCATCCCAAGGACAACAGGTATCTCCCCCGGTGCGTGACTTAAACAAACCACATCACCATCATAATCCTCGTCGTCAACTTCCTCCTCAGCGCCAGCAACACCCATATCCTCATCCTGGTGTACTTCAACAGTGACATCTTAAATTTCAACATAAGGAACTGGAATGTGGATGCTCCTTCCAGCACTTGCAGGGGGCGAGCAAATGGTGGAAGGAGCCACCTCTTCCCATCCAGTGTTGGGAAGGTCAGGCATCGCAACCGCCGACACACTTGGACTCTCCTTGGGGATTTGTGATACCATCTCAGAGCACACAGATCTTTTCTGTGCTCTTTCCAGCTTAACTCTTTTAATTTTTTCTAGCGGGAGGATGAGGGATTCCATCGTCATGTGAAGCTGAACCACTAGCCATGAACATAGGCCAGGGCCTCAGCCGTTCCTTGCCACTCCGTGTCGTAAATGGCATATTGGCAAGTTTACGTTTCTCCTCAGACAATTTAAAAAAATTTTGGGGGTCTTTTTACTGAACTTTGGCTTTTTGGATTTTACACGCCCTCTACTATCACATTGGGCATCGGCCTTGGCAGATGACGTTGATGGCATTTCATTGTCTATGTCATGGCTAGTGAAAGCAGCTTCAGCACTAGGAAGAAGTGGTTCTTCTTGATCTTTCCCTATTTTCTCTTCAAAATTTTTGTTCTCCATTATTTTTCTGGAGTTATATGAGACAATATGCGTCACAGGAATGACTTGAATTACTGATGACACAGGACACTATCACTGGTCTGATGCAGCCCAACAGGTTGTTATAATTGTTATACTGCAGCAGTGGATTGTCACGCTCTGCGTAAATTGGGGTTCCGACAACCGAGTTTTGGCTGAAGGGACAGCTATCTGTGAGGAGAGTAAACGAGGTGGCTGAATGTAATTCCTCCTCATGGGGTGGAAGCCAAACTAAGTGTTAACATTGGCCGGAGGGCGTAAAGTAAAGGAGGACTTCGTAGGAAGATAACTGTAGTTTTAATGAATAATCAGGGTGTACACCAATATTGGAGCAATTGAAGAAACTGGAAGAATTAGAGTCTATGGTTAAATGACTTGAAGAGTGAAGCTGAAGAACTCCGGTAAAGAAGAACTGAAGACTATGTTTTATGATTAAAAGACGAGGCTGAAGAACTTGGACTTTGAAGAAATGAAGACTGTGGTTTGTGATTGAAAGATGAGGCTGAAGAACTTGGACTTTGAAAAAATAAAGACGTCTGCGGGGACCGCCGTTAGCACTTGGAGCTCCTCTACAACCTGGGACCCTGTGAGCGCTTCCCCGAGTGGCAATGGACTTAGACAGCAGGACTGCAACAGCTTTTAGGTAACCTATGGATAAGAGCAACCAGGACCAGGGAACCAGAAGTAACCTGGGAGCACAGAGCTGGAGAACCTTTCACAAGGAGGTAACATGAAGCACTGGCACTCTCCCTCTGAGCCAGCCCCCTTTTGTAAGGGGAGAACATGCAGGATTGGCTGGACACAGATTGGGAACTTCATTGGTAATACTCTGGTCTCCAACATGGCTGCCCCCAGCACAGGAGACATACTTAGCTGTTAGCACACAGCTTTAGCCAGCTTCTGTCTCTGACACACTATACTGTGTCACCACTAGAGGACCTTACCGCAGCGATCCCCGCTGCAGTGCCCAGCTCTCAAGACCCTCGGCTCCCGGCCCTTGGCAGCCGCACATCCATCCAGAAGGACCCGCCGCCAGCAGCTCCTTGCCGCCACAGCCGCGCCAACCAGCGGGATGGTAACCCGCGGGAGCACCCGCCGGAGGTAAGGCTCCGGAGCCTGACATGGATATATATAGCAGCAGCGTATATTGTCACTGGAATTACTGATGACACAGGACACTACCACTGGTCTGTTGCAGCCCAACAGGTTGTTATAATTGTTATACTGCAGCAGTGGATATATAGCAACAGCGTATATCGCCACTAGTGATGAGCGGGTTCGGTTCCTCGGAATCCGAACCCGCCCGAACTTCAGCTTTTTTTACACGGATCCGAGCGACTCGGATCTTCCCGCCTTGCTCGGTTAACCCGAGCGCGCCCGAACGTCATCATGACGCTGTCGGATTCTCGCGAGGCTCGGATTCTATCGCGAGACTCGGATTCTATATAAGGAGCCGCGCGTCGCCGCCATTTTACACGTGCATTGAGATTGATAGTGAGAGGACGTGGCTGGCGTCCTCTCCGTTTAGAGAAGAAATAGATAGGAGAGTGAGAGTGAGACAGTGACACTTCATTTACTGGAGCTTAGGAGGAGTACTCAGACAGAGAGTGCAGAATTTTGCTGATAGTATTAGTTAGTTATACTAGTGACAGAGTGAGACAGTGACACTTCATTTACTGGAGCTTAGGAGGAGTACTCAGACAGAGTGCAGAATTTTGCTGATAGTATTAGTTAGTTATACTAGTGACTGACCAGTGACCACCAGTGCAGTTTTATATTATTTAATATAATCCGTTCTCTGCCTGAAAAAACGATACACAGTGACTCAGTCACATACCATATCTGTGCTCAGCCCAGTGTGCTGCTGCATCATCTATGTATAATATCTGACTGTGCTCACACAGCTTAATTGTGGGGGAGACTGGGGAGCAGTTAGGTTATAGCAGGAGCCAGGAGTACATATTAAAATTAAACAGTGCACACTTTTTTTCTGCAGGAGTGCCACTGCCAGTGTGACTGACCAGTGACCTGACCACCAGTATATAGTATACTATATTGTATTGTGAATGTCTGCCTGTAAAAGTTAAACACACGTCGTGTGACTTGTGTGGTGTTTTTTTATTCTATAAAATAAAAAACTCATTCTGCTGACAGACAGTGTCCAGCAGGTCCGTCATTATATAATATATACCTGTCCGGCAGCAGTAGTGATATATATATATTTTTTATATCATTATTTATCATCCAGTCGCAGCAGACACAGTACGGTAGTTCACGGCTGTAGCTACCTCTGTGTCGGCACTCGGCAGTCCATCCATAATTGTATACCACCTACCCGTGGTTTTTTTTTTCTTTCTTCATTATACATACTACATCTCATTATCATCCAGTCTATATTAGCAGCAGACACAGTACAGTACGGTAGTCCACGGCTGTAGCTACCTCTGTGTCGGCACTCGGCAGTCCGTCCATAATTGTATACCACCTACCCGTGGTTTTTTTTTCTTTCTTCTTTATACATACTACATCTCATTATCAACCAGTCTATATTAGCAGCAGACACAGTACGGTAGTCCACGGCTGTAGCTACCTCTGTGTCGGCACTCGGCAGTCCATCCATAATTGTATACCACCTACCCGTGGTTTTTTTTTCTTTCTTCTTTATACATACTACATCTCATTATCATCCAGTCTATATTAGCAGCAGACACAGTACAGTACGGTAGTCCACGGCTGTAGCTACCTCTGTGTCGGCACTCGGCAGTCCATCCATAATTGTATACCACCTACCCGTGGTTTTTTTTTCTTTCTTCTTTATACATACATACTACATCTCTTTATCAACCAGTCTATATTAGCAGCAGACACAGTACGGTAGTCCACGGCTGTAGCTACCTCTGTGTCGGCACTCGGCAGTCCATCCATAATTGTATACCACCTACCCGTGTTTTTTTTTCTTTCTTCTTTATACATACATACTACATCTCTTTATCAACCAGTCTATATTAGCAGCAGACACAGTACGGTAGTCCACGGCTGTAGCTACCTCTGTGTCGGCACTCGGCAGTCCGTCCATAATTGTATACCACCTACCCGTGGTTTTTTTTTCTTTCTTCTTTATACATACATACTACATCTCTTTATCAACCAGTCTATATTAGCAGCAGACACAGTACGGTAGTCCATGGCTGTAGCTACCTCTGTGTCGGCACTCGGCAGTCCATCCATAATTGTATACCACCTACCCGTGTTTTTTTTTTCTTTCTTCTTTATACATACATACTACATCTCATTATCAACCAGTCTATATTAGCAGCAGACACAGTACGGTAGTCCACGGCTGTAGCTACCTCTGTGTCGGCACTCGGCAGTCCATCCATAATTGTATACCACCTACCCGTGGTTTTTTTTTCTTTCTTCTTTATACATACATACTACATCTCATTATCAACCAGTCTATATTAGCAGCAGACACAGTACGGTAGTCCACGGCTGTAGCTACCTCTGTGTCGGCACTCGGCAGTCCGTCCATAATTGTATACCACCTACCCGTGGTTTTTTTTTCTTTCTTCTTTATACATACATACTACATCTCATTATCATCCAGTCTATATTAGCAGCAGACACAGTACAGTACGGTAGTCCACGGCTGTAGCTACCTCTGTGTCGGCACTCGGCAGTCCGTCCATAATTGTATACCACCTACCCGTGGTTTTTTTTTTCTTTCTTCTTTATACATACATACTACATCTCTTTATCAACCAGTCTATATTAGCAGCAGACACAGTACGGTAGTCCACGGCTGTAGCTACCTCTGTGTCGGCACTCGGCAGTCCATCCATAATTGTATACCACCTACCCGTGGTTTTTTTTTCTTTCTTCTTTATACATACATACTACATCTCTTTATCAACCAGTCTATATTAGCAGCAGACACAGTACGGTAGTCCACGGCTGTAGCTACCTCTGTGTCGGCACTCGGCAGTCCATCCATAATTGTATACCACCTACCCGTGGTTTTTTTTTCTTTCTTCTTTATACATACATACTACATCTCATTATCAACCAGTCTATATTAGCAGCAGACACAGTACGGTAGTCCACGGCTGTAGCTACCTCTGTGTCGGCACTCGGCAGTCCGTCCATAATTGTATACCACCTAACCGTGGTTTTTTTTTCTTTCTTCTTTATACATACATACTACATCTCATTATCATCCAGTCTATATTAGCAGCAGACACAGTACAGTACAATAGTCCACGGCTGTAGCTACCTCTGTGTCGGCACTCGGCAGTCCATCCATAATTGTATACTAGTATCCATCCATCTCCATTGTTTACCTGAGGTGCCTTTTAGTTGTGCCTATTAAAATATGGAGAACAAAAATGTTGAGGTTCCAAAATTAGGGAAAGATCAAGATCCACTTCCACCTCGTGCTGAAGCTGCTGCCACTAGTCATGGCCGAGACGATGAAATGCCAGCAACGTCGTCTGCCAAGGCCGATGCCCAATGTCATAGTACAGAGCATGTCAAATCCAAAACACCAAATATCAGTAAAAAAAGGACTCCAAAACCTAAAATAAAATTGTCGGAGGAGAAGCGTAAACTTGCCAATATGCCATTTACCACACGGAGTGGCAAGGAACGGCTAAGGCCCTGGCCTATGTTCATGGCTAGTGGTTCAGCTTCACATGAGGATGGAGGCACTCAGCCTCTCGCTAGAAAAATTAAAAGACTCAAGCTGGCAAAAGCAGTAGCACCGCAAAGAACTGTGCGTTCTTCGAAATCCCAAATCCACAAGGAGAGTCCAATTGTGTCGGTTGCGATGCCTGACCTTCCCAACACTGGACGTGATGAGCATGCGCCTTCCACCATTTGCACGCCCCCTGCAAGTGCTGGAAGGAGCACCCGCAGTCCAGTTCCTGATAGTCAGATTGAAGATGTCAGTGTTGAAGTACACCAGGATGAGGAGGATATGGGTGTTGCTGGCACTGGGGAGGAAATTGACCAGGAGGATTCTGATGGTGAGGTGGTTTGTTTAAGTCAGGCACCCGGGGAGACACCTGTTGTCCGTGGGAGGAATATGGCCGTTGACATGCCTGGTGAAAATACCAAAAAAATCAGCTCTTCGGTGTGGAACTATTTCAACAGAAATGCGGACAACAGGTGTCAAGCCGTGTGTTCCCTTTGTCAAGCTGTAATAAGTAGGGGTAAGGACGTTAACCACCTCGGAACATCCTCCCTTATACGTCACCTGCAGCGCATTCATAATAAGTCAGTGACAAGTTCAAAAACTTTGGGTGACAGCGGAAGCAGTCCACTGACCAGTAAATCCCTTCCTCTTGTAACCAAGCTCACGCAAACCACCCCACCAACTCCCTCAGTGTCAATTTCCTCCTTCCCCAGGAATGCCAATAGTCCTGCAGGCCATGTCACTGGCAATTCTGACGATTCCTCTCCTGCCTGGGATTCCTCCGATGCATCCTTGCGTGTAACGCCTACTGCTGCTGGCGCTGCTGTTGTTGCTGCTGGGAGTCGATGGTCATCCCAGAGGGGAAGTCGTAAGACCACTTTTACTACTTCCACCAAGCAATTGACTGTCCAACAGTCCTTTGCGAGGAAGATGAAATATCACAGCAGTCATCCTACAGCAAAGCGGATAACTGAGGCCTTGGCATCCTGGGTGGTGAGAAACGTGGTTCCGGTATCCATCATTACTGCAGAGCCAACTAGAGACTTGTTGGAGGTACTGTGTCCCCGGTACCAAATACCATCTAGGTTCCATTTCTCTAGGCAGGCGATACCGAAAATGTACACAGACCTCAGAAAAAGAGTCACCAGTGTCCTAAAAAATGCAGCTGTACCCAATGTCCACTTAACCACGGACATGTGGACAAGTGGAGCAGGGCAGGGTCAGGACTATATGACTGTGACAGCCCACTGGGTAGATGTATGGACTCCCGCCGCAAGAACAGCAGCGGCGGCACCAGTAGCAGCATCTCGCAAACGCCAACTCTTTCCTAGGCAGGCTACGCTTTGTATCACCGGTTTCCAGAATACGCACACAGCTGAAAACCTCTTACGGCAACTGAGGAAGATCATCGCGGAATGGCTTACCCCAATTGGACTCTCCTGTGGATTTGTGGCATCGGACAACGCCAGCAATATTGTGTGTGCATTAAATATGGGCAAATTCCAGCACGTCCCATGTTTTGCACATACCTTGAATTTGGTGGTGCAGAATTTTTTTAAAAATGACAGGGGCGTGCAAGAGATGCTGTCGGTGGCCAGAAGAATTGCGGGACACTTTCGGCGTACAGGCACCACGTACAGAAGACTGGAGCACCACCAAAAACTACTGAACCTGCCCTGCCATCATCTGAAGCAAGAAGTGGTAACGAGGTGGAATTCAACCCTCTATATGCTTCAGAGGTTGGAGGAGCAGCAAAAGGCCATTCAAGCCTATACAATTGAGCACGATATAGGAGGTGGAATGCACCTGTCTCAAGCGCAGTGGAGAATGATTTCAACGTTGTGCAAGGTTCTGATGCCCTTTGAACTTGCCACACGTGAAGTCAGTTCAGACACTGCCAGCCTGAGTCAGGTCATTCCCCTCATCAGGCTTTTGCAGAAGAAGCTGGAGACATTGAAGGAGGAGCTAACACGGAGCGATTCCGCTAGGCATGTGGGACTTGTGGATGGAGCCCTTAATTCGCTTAACAAGGATTCACGGGTGGTCAATCTGTTGAAATCAGAGCACTACATTTTGGCCACCATGCTCGATCCTAGATTTAAAGCCTACCTTGGATCTCTCTTTCCGGTAGACACAAGTCTGCTGGGGTTCAAAGACCTGCTGGTGAGAAAATTGTCAAGTCAAGCGGAACGCGACCTGTCAACATCTCCTCCTTCACATTCTCCCGCAACTGGGGGTGCGAGGAAAAGGCTCAGAATTCCGAGCCCACCCGCTGGCGGTGATGCAGGGCAGTCTGGAGCGACTGCTGATGCTGACATCTGGTCCGGACTGAAGGACCTGACAACGATTACGGACATGTCGTCTACTGTCACTGCATATGATTCTGTCACCATTGAAAGAATGGTGGAGGATTATATGAGTGACCGCATCCAAGTAGGCACGTCACACAGTCCGTACTTATACTGGCAGGAAAAAGAGGCAATTTGGAGGCCCTTGCACAAACTGGCTTTATTCTACCTAAGTTGCCCTCCCACAAGTGTGTACTCCGAAAGAGTGTTTAGTGCCGCCGCTCACCTTGTCAGCAATCGGCGTACGAGGTTACATCCAGAAAATGTGGAGAAGATGATGTTCATTAAAATGAATTATAATCAATTCCTCCGCGGAGACATTGACCAGCAGCAATTGCCTCCACAAAGTACACAGGGAGCTGAGATGGTGGATTCCAGTGGGGACGAATTGATAATCTGTGAGGAGGGGGATGTACACGGTGATATATCGGAGGATGATGATGAGGTGGACATCTTGCCTCTGTAGAGCCAGTTTGTGCAAGGAGAGATTAATTGCTTCTTTTTTGGGGGGTTCCAAACCAACCCATCATATCAGTCACAGTCGTGTGGCAGACCCTGTCACTGAAATGATGGGTTGGTTAAAGTGTGCATGTCCTGTTTATACAACATAAGGGTGGGTGGGAGGGCCCAAGGACAATTCCATCTTGCACCTCTTTTTTCTTTTATTTTTCTTTGCATCATGTGCTGTTTGGGGAGGGTTTTTTGGAAGGGCCATCCTGCGTGACACTGCAGTGCCACTCCTAGATGGGCCCGGTGTTTGTGTCGGCCACTAGGGTCGCTTATCTTACTCACACAGTCAGCTACCTCATTGTGCCTCTTTTTTTCTTTGCGTCATGTGCTGTTTGGGGAGGGTTTTTTGGAAGGGCCATCCTGCGTGACACTGCAGTGCCACTCCTAGATGGGCCCGGTGTTTGTGTCGGCCACTAGGGTCGCTTATCTTACTCACACAGTCAGCTACCTCATTGCGCCTCTTTTTTTCTTTGCGTCATGTGCTGTTTGGGGAGGTTTTTTTGGAAGGGACATCCTGCGTGACACTGCAGTGCCACTCCTAGATGGGCCCGGTGTTTGTGTCGGCCACTAGGGTCGCTTATCTTACTCACACAGTCAGCTACCTCATTGCGCCTCTTTTTTTCTTTGCGTCATGTGCTGTTTGGGGAGGGTTTTTTGGAAGGGACATCCTGCGTGACACTGCAGTGCCACTCCTAGATGGGCCCGGTGTTTGTGTCGGCCACTAGGGTCGCTTATCTTACTCACACAGTCAGCTACCTCATTGCGCCTCTTTTTTTCTTTGCGTCATGTGCTGTTTGGGGAGGGTTTTTTGGAAGGGCCATCCTGCGTGACACTGCAGTGCCACTCCTAGATGGGCCCGGTGTTTGTGTCGGCCACTAGGGTCGCTAATCTTACTCACACAGTCAGCTACCTCATTGCGCCTCTTTTTTTCTTTGCGTCATGTGCTGTTTGGGGAGGGTTTTTTGGAAGGGACATCCTGCGTGACACTGCAGTGCCACTCCTAGATGGGCCCGGTGTTTGTGTCGGCCACTAGGGTCGCTTATCTTACTCACACAGTCAGCTACCTCATTGCGCCTCTTTTTTTCTTTGCGTCATGTGCTGTTTGGGGAGGGTTTTTTGGAAGGGACATCCTGCGTGACACTGCAGTGCCACTCCTAGATGGGCCCGGTGTTTGTGTCGGCCACTAAGGTCGCTTATCTTACTCACACAGTCAGCTACCTCATTGCGCCTCTTTTTTTCTTTGCGTCATGTGCTGTTTGGGGAGGGTTTTTTGGAAGGGACATCCTGCGTGACACTGCAGTGCCACTCCTAGATGGGCCCGGTGTTTGTGTCGGCCACTAGGGTCGCTTATCTTACTCACACAGTCAGCTACCTCATTGCGCCTCTTTTTTTCTTTGCGTCATGTGCTGTTTGGGGAGGGTTTTTTGGAAGGGACATCCTGCGTGACACTGCAGTGCCACTCCTAGATGGGCCCGGTGTTTGTGTCGGCCACTAGGGTCGCTTATCTTACTCACACAGTCAGCTACCTCATTGCGCCTCTTTTTTTCTTTGCGTCATGTGTTGTTTGGGGAGGGTTTTTTGGAAGGGACATCCTGCGTGACACTGCAGTGCCACTCCTAGATGGGCCCGGTGTTTGTGTCGGCCACTAGGGTCGCTTATCTTACTCACACAGTCAGCTACCTCATTGCGCCTCTTTTTTTCTTTGCGTCATGTGCTGTTTGGGGAGGGTTTTTTGGAAGGGACATCCTGCGTGACACTGCAGTGCCACTCCTAGATGGGCCCGGTGTTTGTGTCGGCCACTAGGGTCGCTTATCTTACTCACACAGTCAGCTACCTCATTGCGCCTCTTTTTTTCTTTGCGTCATGTGCTGTTTGGGGAGGGTTTTTTGGAAGGGACATCCTGCGTGACACTGCAGTGCCACTCCTAGATGGGCCCGGTGTTTGTGTCGGCCACTAGGGTCGCTTATCTTACTCACACAGCGACCTCGGTGCAAATTTTAGGACTAAAAATAATATTGTGATGTGTGAGGTATTCAGAATAGGCTGAAAATGAGTGTAAATTATGGTTTTTGAGGTTAATAATACTTTGGGATCAAAATGACCCCCAAATTCTATGATTTAAGCTGTTTTTTAGGGTTTTTTGAAAAAAACACCCGAATCCAAAACACACCCGAATCCGACAAAAAAAATTCGGTGAGGTTTTGCCAAAACGTGGTCGAACCCAAAACACGGCCGCGGAACCGAACCCAAAACCAAAACACAAAACCCGAAAAATTTCCGGCGCTCATCTCTAATCGTCACTGGAATTAATGATGACACAGGACACTACCACTGGTCTGATGCAGCCCAACAGGTTGTTATAATTGTTATACTGCAGCAGTGGATATATAGCAGCAGCGTATATCGTCACTGGAATTACTGATGACACAGGACACTACCACTGGTTTGATGCAGCCCAACAGGTTGTTATAATTGTTATACTGCAGCAGTGGATATATCAGCAGCATATATCGTCACTGGAATTACTAATGACACAGGACACTACCACACAGGGTCGGACTGGCCCACAGGGGAACAGGGGAAACCACCGGTGGGCCCTACTGCCTGTGGGCCCTCCTTCTCTTCTAGGGATCAAGTTCCAGACTATCCTAGTGCACTGGATTTATGCATTATACATATGTTACATTATTCTTCACAATAATTTGGATTATTATATATTTACCAAGGGGCACAGAACATGTAATGGTTAGTCAAACCTCTGTGGTGGCTGGCCACGCCCCCACTGGAACCTGGCTACACCTTTAAGCATGGGCCCCTACAGCAGCATTCCCCCGGTGGGCCCTTCATGCCCCAGTCCGACACTGCTACCACAGGCCTGCACAACACAGCACCACTTCATACAGCTACACTGGATATATGGCAGCAGAGAACACCAACACTGTGAATGGCTGGACTGATGCAGCACAATACACTGACTACACTGGACTGGTCTGCACAACACAGCACCACTTTACAGCTACACTGGATATATGGCAGCAGAGAACACCAACACTGTGACTGGCTGGACTGATGCTGCACAATACACTGAGTGACTACACTGGACTGGACTGAGCAGCACAACACTTGCCACCCCACTTTCGCGCCCCAACACACACTGAGGACACGTCCTCTCACTCTCCGAATCTGGAGTGAAAATGGCCGCGACGCGCGGCTCCTTATATGGAATCCAAATCCCATGGGAATCCGACAGAGGGATGATGAAGTTTTTGCCACGTTCGGGTTTCCGAGTCAAGAGGGAAAATCCGAGGCTGGCTCGGATCCGGACTCGGAACGCAAATCCGGTAGGGTTCGGTTCTCTGAGAACTGAACCCGCACATCTCTAATTTTTGTGCTATCTTTTTTATACCTCATGTTGTTCTATGGTGTGGTTCTTTTTTTTATATTAATACATTTATGTTTTATACCTTTAATTTGCTTCTCTGTCAAGTTTTAATGTGATTTGGACACCAGTGGTAGCTCTAATATCTGCGCCGGGCCATTTTTACTGGATTTGGATATGGTTTAGATTCGTCAGCCGGCTTTGGATTTTACAAATCACCATGACTGGATTTGGATTTTTTTTTTTAAATTGACAAAAACAGCTAAAATCACATAATTTGGGCCTTTTTTTTTGTCCCTAGAGTATTATTAACCTCAAAAACATAAATTTCCAGTCATTTGCAGACAATTTTGACCACCTTACAGCTCACAATGCCGTTTATATCCACTGTAGTCCATAGTCTGCAGCGAGCCAGCTGGTTTACTAAGTGACAGAGCAGCGGCACAAACACACGGAAGTTTATAGCATATCACTAACACACAGCAGTGGGAGAAATGAATGGCGGTGAAAGATGGAATTGTTCCTGTCTTCATGTTGGATATTAAAAAGGACATGCACAGTTTAACAAACCAAGACCTACAGTGACAAGGACTGCAGCTTTTGTGGATGAAGTTAGTTTGTTTGCCCCCCCCCCCCCCCCCCCCAACAAGCTACCATTCGGCTTAAGGCAACAGCTCTACAGTGGCTAAGGGCTTAGGGCTTAAGGCAGACCTGATCGCAGCAGCAAAATTGTTCTCTTATGTGCAAAACCATGGGGGTCATTCCGAGTTGTTCGCTCGTTATTTTTTTTCTTGCAACGAGCGATTAGTCGCGAATGCGCATGCATAGTCCCCAGTGCGACTGCGCCAAGTAAATTTGCTATGCAGTTAGGTATTTTACTCATGGTTTTTTCTTCGTTCTGGTGATCGTAATGTGATTGACAGGAAGTGGGTGTTTCTGGGCGGAAACTGGCCGTTTTATGGGTGTGTGCGAAAAAACGTTACCGTTTCTGGGAAAAACGCGGGAGTGGCTGAAGAAACGGAGGAGTGTCTGGGCGAACGCTGGGTGTGTTTGTGACGTCAAACCAGGAACGACAAGCACTGAACTGATCGCAGATGCCGAGTAAGTTTGAAGCTACTCAGAAACTGCTAAGAGGTGTGTAATCGCAATTTTGAGAATCTTTCGTTCGCAATTTTACTATGCTAACATTCACTGCCAGTAGGCGGCGGCTTAGCGTGTGCAAAGCTGCTAAAAGCAGCTTGCGAGCGAACAACTCGGAATGAGGGCCCATGTGCACTACAGGTGGGGCAGATATAACATGGGCAGAGAGAGTTAGATTTGGGTGGGGTGTGTTCAAACTGAAATGTAAATTGCAGTGTAAAAATAAAGCAGCCAGTATTAACCCTGCACAGAAACAAAATAACCCACCCAAATCTAACTCTCTCTGCACATGTTATATCTGCACCCCTGCAGTGCACATGGTTTTGTCTATTAGAGAAAGATTTTGCTGCTGCGGCCAGGTCTGAATTAGGCCCTATATATCATCGTCATTGACATCCTCACCCTCATCAGTTTGTTCATTCTCACACAATCTTAATTCATCCCCACTGGAATTCACCATTACAGTAGTCTTTGTACTTTGACGTAATTGCTGGGAAAGGTCTTCATAATGGAATTTCCAGTTCATTTCGATGAACATCTTTTTGTGCCACATGTCACTAGAGCTGCCAACTTGCTTACACACACACACACACACACACACACACACACACACACACACTGGCAAAACAGTCCCTTGTGAGACTCTGGACACAGCAGTTATGTTAGCGGCAGTGTATCCTCTATGCAGTCATACCAATGCTGGGATCCCGGCGGGGAGGGGCGAGTGCAGCAAGCCCCTTGCCGGCTCGCTGCACTCACCATGCTGCTGGCTCGGCGGCGACCTGGGGTCGCTACGGGTTCTATTCCCAGTCTATGGGTGTCGTGGACACCCATGAGTGGAAATAGTCCTTGTTGGTCGGCATGCCAACTGCCGGGATAGTGAGGGGGCGGGATTTTGGGGGAGGTCATGTGACTGTCGGTCTGCTGACCACCGGTCACATGAATACTAACCCAGTCAGTGTATTCCCCATACTGTTACACACACTATTTTTATTAGTGCCTCCACACTGGCAAAACAGTCTCTTGTGAGACTCTGGACACTGCAGTTATCTTAGCGGTAGAGTATTCTCTATACAGTCAGTGTATCCCCTATAAACCTCTGTCGGCCTAATGTCTGTATACTTCCATGCACTCCCAAGCATTCCACCTATGAAATAATTGAGAAAGAGCACCAAATTGGTGAAAAACCAATAGGTTAACTTTTACCTAAGGTTATTAAAGGAGTATGATGACCAGGAAAGGGACAGTCTATTTGAATGATGAATGTGTAATAATAAACTGTGTATAACAAACAACTTAACCAACAGGTGGGCCCAAGCTCCAGCCCGACCTCCTATGCAACTCAAAAAGAAGGTGTCTCATCAACATACCGGCCTACTGCCGCCCTCCTTTTTGGGGCAACTGTGGGAAGGGTGGTGGCCTTCTGCCTACACCACCCTTCCCCAACTGGAATGCCTGTCGACATACCATCTCATAGGGAAAGAGGAGCCCATCTGGTAGTGCCCCTTCTATCTATGGGGCTCTCACTTTTCCACCATTGACCACTACAAGGCACCCCAGGGCATAACAGACTTGGTCACAAAAACGACCCATAGGCCGTCCCTCACGCCAAAGGTTCCCAGAACCTGCCACCATACCACCACTCAGATCTTTTATGACTACCCAAATCCTGAGCCAAATCTAAACCCTTCAGTCTGGCTAAGATTAAGGCTGCCAAGCCAAATTGCCTCCATAAGATCACGCAGGAATATGGTGCATGCGTGCGTGTGTGCGTGCGTGTGTGTGTGTGTGTGAAGAAGCTCAATTACTCAAAGTGAGGTGCAGGCAGCAGGAGAGACAACTGCTGCTCCCGGTGTATGTGAGGAGGAGCAACTTATAGGTCAAGCAGTGAGAATAGTAAAGATGGAGGTAGTGAGCTGGATGGGGGTGAAGAAGGGGAGAGAGAAAGAGCAGCCGGCAAAGGTATTACCAAGGGTATTATCAAAACACGAATTAACGATGATTAGGAATCACCAATAAAGCATATAGAAAATGATGTTCCTAAAACAAGAGGAAACACTCATCTTAATTGTATGTATGTAAACGCTAGAAGCCTCACAGGGAAAAAGGGGGACCTCGAAGTCCTTGCAGCAAACAAACAGTATGATATTATGGGTATTACTGAAACTTGTTGGGACGAAACTCATGATTGGACTGTTAATCTGGAGGGTTATATGCTGTTCAGGAGAGACAGAATTAAGAAACGGGGTGGAGGAGTATGTCTTTATGTAAAGCCTTTTTTAAAACCAGACATAAAGGATGACATTCACGATGGGACTGTAAATACTGTGGATACTTTATTGGTAAAAATTCCATGCGGGGGGAAAGGGAACTAAAAAGCTACTAATAGGGATACGCTGCAAGCCGTCTGATATTAATGTGTCTGACGAGGAATTGTTACTGAAGCAAATCGAAAAAGCGTCAGGATTAGGAGACGTAATAGTGTTGAGCAATTTTCAATATCCAGAGATTAATTGGACAAATGATTCACGTGATACTGCTAGAGGTAATAGGTTTTTAAACACACTAAATGATCACTGCTTACTTCAATTGATCGAGGAACCAACTAGGTACAATGCAATCTTAGACATAGTACTAACAAACAATGTGGAATTGATATTGAATATTATAGTAGGGGAGCCCATGGGAAATAGCGACCACAATATGGTCACATTCAATATCAGTTTTTACAAACAGCCCTATATAGGCTCTACTAAAACTTTAAACTTTATAAAAGCCAACTTTGCCATGATGAGGCAAGCTTTAAGGGACATTGACTGGGATTTTTTTGTTTCAAGGCAATAATACCACAGAGAAATGGGATGTATTAAAAATGATGCTTACTAGTTATACTTATAAATTCATTCCCATGGGCAGCAAATGTAGGAGTAATAATTCCAAACCAATGTGGCTTAACAAAACAATTAAGCAACTAATGGCCAAAAAGAGGAAAGCATTCAAAAAGTATAAATCAGACGGGAAGGCAGAGTCATTCCAGTACTATAAGGATTGTAACAAAATATGCAAAAAAGAAACCAGAGTGTCTAAAATAGAAACGGAAAAGATAATAGCAAAGAAAAGTCAATCAAACCCCAAAAAGTTTTTTAAAATACATAAACAGCAAAAGATTAAAGAAAGAGAGTATAGGCCCTTTAAACGGCCAGTTGGGTGTCCTAATCAAACACGACATTGACATAGAGGAAGAATTAAACAAGTTTTTATGATTGATGTATAACCTCAGCAATGAGAATGTCCTACTGCTAAGTGCTTACTTAAGCAAGGAAGTAGTCTGTGACCAATTAAAAATTAAGATTAATAAGTCACCTGGTCCCGACGGAATTCACCCAAGGGTTCTCATGGAGCTACACTCCGAATTATCAAGACCCCTATATTTGATTTTCATTGCCTTACTTACATCAGGCATGGTTCCCAAAAACTGGCGTATAGCAGAAGTAGTGCCAATATTTAAAAAGGGAAGTAAATCTGAACTGGTTAATTACAGACCAGTAAGTCTTATATCTATAGTGGGGAAAGTACTGGAAGGTATTTTAAGGGATAGAATACAGGAGTTCCCTGAAAACCAATAGGGTTATTAATAGGAGCCAATATGGATTTGTGAAGGATATATTATGTCAAACTAACTTAATAGGCTTTTATGAAACCGTTAGTGCAAACCTAGATCAGGGTAAAGAGGTGGATGTAATCTTTTTAGACTTTGCTAAAGCTTTTGATACAGTACCTCACATGAGACTAATCTACAAATTAAGGCAGCTTGGGCTAGGGAACACATTATGCACTTGGGTGAGTAATTGGTTGTATAACAGGGAGCAGTGAGTAGTGGTAAATGGAACTTTTTCAAAATAGACTGAGGTACTCAGCGGTATGCCACAGCGGTCTGTACTTGGACCACTATTGTTCAACATTTTCATAAATGATCTATTAAGAGGTCTAGAGAGCATGGTGTCAATTTTTGCAGACAATAGCAAATTGTGTAAGGCTATAAATTCGGTGGAGGATGAAGAGTTCAATATAGAAAAATGTAAGGTAATGCACTTCGGTAGCAAGAATAAGAACACTATCTACATACTAAACGGGGAGAAACTAGGAAATTCTGTACTGGAAAAAAAAGATTTAGGTGTTCACATAGATAACAAACTTAACATTAGTACCCAAAGTAGGAATGCAGCAAAAAAGGCAAACAAGGTATTCGCATGCAATAAGCGGGGAATTGATGCAAGGGATGAGAGTGTTACACTCCCACTATATATATATATATATATATATATATATATATATGTCACTAGTGAGGCGACATCTTGAATACTGTATACAATTATGGGCATCATACTACAAAAAAGATATCCTGGAACTAGAAAAGGTTCAGAGATGAGCGACCAAATTGATAAAGGGAATGGAGACTCTAGAATACAAGGAAAGGCTTGCTAGGCTAGGCATGTTTACATTGGAAAAAAGGAGATTAAGAGGGGACATGATTAACATCAACAAATATATAAGGGGTCAATACACATAGCTAGCGGGAGATTTGTTTTTGGTAAGATCATCAAAAAGTACACGTGGACACCCGCTTAAGTTGGAGGAGAGGAGATTTCGCACAATGAGACGGAAAGGTTTATTCACAGTAAGGACAATATGTATATGGAATTCCCTGCCTGAGAGAGTAATAATGGCGGACTCGGTCACTACTTTTAAAAATAGGCTTGATAAATTCCTAATGGATAAGGATATACAGGGTTATGGTGGGTAAATCATGTACTATAGTAATAATAAAACTGGGTTTTTTAGTTTACGGCTAAACACTCAACACAGTTAAAATTAGTCTTAAACATAGTTCAGTGTAGGAGACCACTAACAGGTTGAATTTGATGGACAAATTGTCTTTTTTCAACCTCAAAAACTATGGGGTCATTCTGACCTGATCGCTTGCTGCAATTCTTCGCAGTGCAGTGATAGGTCAGAACTGCGCATGTGCCAGCACTGCAGTGCGCCAGCGCATGGCTGACAGCCGACAGCTGTCGGTGCCCAGCGATCGCCTCTGCCTGATTGACAGACAGAGGCAGTCCCTTGGCGGGAGGGTGGCGGCACGGCGGTGTTTGGACTCTATTTTGTGGGTGAACCGTTACCAAACCATGCGGGGAGCGGGCCGCAGCGGTTGCATGGCGTCACATGCAGCCGCTGTGACCCGGGCAGTGACAAGTAACTCCCGTCCAGCCGCAGAAGCTGCGCTGGCTTGGAGTTACTCTTCAAGTACAAAAGCATCGCCGCTGTGCAATGCTTTTGTACTTGTACGGGGGGGGGAACTGGCCTGACATGCGGGGTGGACTAGCCCTGTGCTGGGCATCCTCCCGCATGTCGGTGGAAGTGATCATAGCTGTGCTAAATTTAGCACAGCTACGATCAGGTCGGAATGACCTCCTATGTTACTATGTAAACTATGTTACATTCGAAACTTGGGGAAACTCCCGAAGCATATCTTGATAAAGGTTACCTGACCGAAACGCGTTGATGATTTGAGGAGTGTGAGCAATTTCAAACAACTTTTTATACTGTTTTATCTTTTTGGAGCTGATTTTTTTCATATTGACTATTTTTAGTTGAATTTTTTGTATATATTTTATGTGGATCAATTTGTCTTCTATGGATTGACGTGTAATCCAATACATTTTGTAAATTTTTTGGCAAACCGTGGATTCGAGTCTGATTGGTCTCCCTGCAAAGGGACCTATGGGAATGGTCTCCACATAAAAGATACCTTTATGTGAACAACAGTGCATCAATAGCTGTACACTATACTACAACCTAAAAGATACTTTGATGTGTTTATTGCCTATATTTATCTTGTGAGTTTTGGTATGCTTCACACAGTGTAAGGGCCTCCTGTCCATATCTTCACCATCTATATTCTTCCTGTACCACGGGGCTACTTGTGACGCCACCTGGTCTTCAGAGAGTGAGAAGCTATTGGTGAAAGATACCTTTATACTGTATGTTTACAATCTTCTCTATTCATGTTAGTGGATTATGCTTTAAGTCTCTATTTAGTGCTTGTGAAGCACTTTCATTGCATTAAACATATTACACATTGGATTGTTGTATTTGTTTATTTTGCATTGTTGAAACCATTCTACTGGACATTGACCAGGTCAGGTGAACTTACATCAAGGAACTTTGCGCCAGTGTGTCTTAGTGGTCCAGCTGGTGACCGGGAAGCCCAATAGATGAACGAGTGGCCCATCATCCAACTGCAACCCTGAAAGCAGATAAAAAGAAAGCATAACAGACATTCCTAATAAAAAACAACCTAATGGTTCCCCTAGCATGCTACTGTAAATCATACAATTCACCCCAGAACAAACCCTACCAGCTGCTTAACCAATCAAGTACTTAGAAAGTGTAATGTGTGACAACACTAAGGTGACCAACAAACATGAATGAGTTGTGTGAGCAGGGGGAGTGGAGGGGATTCCTGACATGGTGAGAGGCGAAAACAAAAACCTTCCGAACGAGGATGGCCCCAAGGCTAAGGCACCTGGAAGGAAACAAGAGTTCCTCAAGACCCTCATTAACTGACGAGTGTCTAATCCCCAAGTGAGGAAAAGAAGGCTGGTTAAAATCCAATGTATCTCTGATACACATTAGATTTCCACCTGCCAAGAGCACAGATTGCACCTACGGAACTACCACTTGCCACTGCCGACGATGCTGTGCCACTTCTGAATGAATGGGTTCCAAAATTGGTTGCGTTCATCTCGATAGTCTGGATACAATGCTTCAAAACCCAAACAAATTGATATTTAGTCATGGGAGACCAATCCAAATGTCTCAACCAAGCCCCAGCTCCTGAATGTCTGCAACCTGCATACAGTTATGCCAGCCGAACCGAGCAAATGACCTCCTCCACACATCTACGCAAAAATACCCATCAGCCTTTAACTATTTGATCAGTTTTTGAGCGCTGTATCGAGCATAGCGATGCGTTGCAGTTTAATACTATGTGCTTTAACAACAATGGCGAGCAGACCCGAAAGGCACCATGGAAGGCCATAACAAATGACAAACTAAAGAGCAGAGCCTCGTCAGACCCGGCACATACCATCTCAAGGACCCCCAGGGTCTGTTGCAACAGAGTCTTATCCAATGGGTCTACATGCAATATGGGGTACCGGAGCCACCCTAGCCCATCCTTCCATCGTGCGCAACACAAGGAATGATTTTGTAAAATCATGAGATCCCTCTAACTGAAGGAAAAATGAAAGGCCAGCCATCAATTTTATAACCGAAGCCCTGGATCTGCCCATTGCATATGACCTCCATTTAAAATCTAGACGCAAAGAATGTTTACTCCGACCTTTGTTCCTTCACAGCTATGCATATTTCTCCCACTCCTGCACGGCCGCCCGATAGGCAAATGAGGGTGGACGGATCCAGGGATTGCAGCCCTAATTCCTCCAATCTGGCTGGATAACCTGCCAGACATAATCAGGGCATGATTTTCCAGATGCTTCTGCCCCTGGTGCTAACAAGCAAAATCTTGCCCACTCAAAGAACGACAAAGCATTGGCTATTGAATTATCTATGCCTGGGACATGTCTAGCCCAGAAATTAATGTTAGCCTACAGGCAATGCAGCACCACCTGAGCTTAAATACGTATGGACTCCAGGCCAGAAGCCTACTGTCTATTAACTGCCTGGGCAACCCCTGGGTTGTTGTAACAGAAAAATACCAATTGTCATGCCACAACTCCAGGGCCACCACGATGGGAAATAGCTCCAACAAGACCAAATTTCCGGTTAAACTTCTGTCATGCCAGTCCTGAGGCAATGGAGCAGCCCACCAACTACCATTCAGGTAAGCACCAAATCCTGTTGACCCCGCTGCATCTGTAAACAGTTGGAGAACAAAACTGGTAGACAGGCAAGAAGGACAAATGCAGATGCCATTAAAAGTTGTTAGAAACCCATTCAATTCTGACAAATTCCTTCTTATCTTGGCTGACAAGCAAATTAAATGGTATGAGCTGTGAACCCCCGCAGCTGCACGCTCCAATTTCCTGCGAAAGACCTAACAGTGATTGCGACTGCTGGAGTGTTACTTTACCATGAGTCAATGCCAAAACTATGCTATCATGCAAGTGCAAAACCTTCTCTCTTGGCAAATGACAGCAGCCATCCACGATATCTACCTCAATTCCCAAATAGGTGAGCCGCGTTGTAGGGCCTTCAGTTTTGTCCCTTGCTACCGGAACCCCAAATTCTGAAAATAAGGCGAGCACATCGAAAAGTAACTTACTGTACCGAGGTGACTCAGCTGGTACTATCAGGAGAAAATCATCCAAGTAATGAGCAATGCCCTGCTCGCCGATTCTGACTGAGAGACACCAGTCCAGAAAGTATATGCAAGATAAGGAACAGTCCATTGGCAGACAATGGTCCACATACTGTAAAACCCAGATTGCAGTCAGAAACCCATATAATAAAAAAACAGAGGAGTTATGGTAAAACTTACCATTGTTAAATCTCTTTCTTCGAGGTCCATGGTATCCACAGGGTTAATTCTTAACCTTGGTTATGATGCTGGTTGAGACCAGGACTGACACCGAACAGTAAGCTTGTGAACCCCCAGGATGCACTGGGCTACTCCCCCTTCATACCCTGCCCCCATGCTCAGGCACCTCAGTTTAAATAGCAAGAACAAAGCAGGAGCTGGAGAGAAGAGAGAGAAGGAAGGATGGTACACCGGAAATACACTCTCACATAGAGGAGAAGGAAACTGGTGACCAGAGAAGTAACCCATTAAAGCTAGGTGTGTCATGGTGGGTGCCTTGTGGATCTCAAGGACCTCAAAGAAAGAGAGTTAACAAAGGTTAGTTTGACCATAACTCTTTTATTCTTCTTTGGGGTCCATGGTCTCCATAGGGTTAATTCTTAACCTTGGGAAGTCCTAAAGCAGTTGTAATAGGGATGGAATGCTTCTAAACTGAAAGGAGGACATTGCGGTTAAAGGTTGCATCCTGAGAGGCAAACATATAAATGGCAAGGAACCTAAGAATTGTATGGGCAGTAGACCACATAGCTGCCTTGCAGAGTTGTTCGGCAGATGTATCAATAAAAGACCCACAGTGTGTAGATTAAACTGTACTTGGAACAGGCAGATCTGCTTGTGAATACGCCTGTTAAATGGCCATGCGAAACCAATGTGCCAACATTTTTTAGTGGCTGGCCAACCCCGCTTGTGGAATCCGTAAAGTATGAATAAAGAATCTTCTAAAGGGAACCTAAGGGAACCAGTACGGTCCACGTGGATCTTGGGAGCACAGACCACATCTAATGATGCTTCCTCTTGTGAAAGGACAGGCTCCTGAAAGGCCGGTACCACAATGGGTTCGTTAATATGAAACTTAGATACTACCTTAGGTTGGTATCCTTTTCTCATTCTAAGGACCACCCTGTCCTGGTAAAAAGTTAAGAATGGTGAGCAACATGAGAAAGCTCCCAAGTCTGAGACCCTGCCTGCTAAGGCAATTGCCAAGAGAAAGAGGGTCTTTGTGGTTAACCACTTGAGTTCTACCGACTCCCAAAGTTCAAAAGGGGGCTGGGGTAAGGTCTGTAGAACCAAAGAGAAATCCCACAGAGCCACCGGAGGAACAAATGGAGCTTGTATTCATAGTAGCCCTTGAAGTAAGGTACGTGCATCTGGCAATGGAGCCAGTCTCTTCTAGAACTAGACAGACAAAGCTGAGACCTGGACCCACAGAGAAGACAGACAAAGTCCCATGGCTAGGCCGGCCTGTAAGAAGTCTAATTCCTGAGAATTGTAGGATCATAATCATGGTGAGCACATGACTTTTAGTAGGAGTAGCATATCCGGTAATATACAGTTGTCATCATAGGTTTACATACCCTAGCAGAATTTGTGATTTTCTGGCCATTTGTCAGAGAATATGAATAATAACTCACAAATTTTTCTTTCACTCATGGTTAGTGGTTGGGTGAAGCCATTTATTATCAAACAACTGTGTTTACTCTTTTTAAATCATAATGACAACAGAAACTACCCAAATGACCCTGATCAAAAGTTTACATACCCTGGAGATTTTGGCCTGATAACATGCACACAAGTTGACACAAACGGGTTTGAATGGCTACTAAATGTAACCATCCTCACCTGTGATCTGTTTGCTTGTAATCAGTGTGTGTGTATAAAAGGTCAGTGAGTTTCTGGACTCCTGAAAGACCCTTGCATCTTTCATCCAGTGCTGCACTGACGTGTCTGGATTCTGAGTCATGGGGAAAGCAAAAGAATTGTCAAAGGATCTGCGGGAAAAGGTAATTGAACTGTATAAAACAGGAAAGGGACATAAAAAGATATCCAAGCAATTGAAAATGCCAATCAGCAGTGTTCAAACTGTAATTAAGAAGTGGAAAATGAGGGATTCTGTGGAAACCAAATCACGGTCAGGTAGACCAACAAAAATTTCAGCCACAACTGCCAGGAAAATTGTTCGGGATGCAAAGAAAAATCCGCAAATAACTTCAGCTGAAATACAGGACTCTCTGAAAAAAAGTGGTGCGGTTGTTTCAAGATGCACAATAAGGAGGCATTTGAAGAAAAATGGGCTGCACGGTCGAGTCACCAGAAGAAAGCCATTACTACGCAAATGCCACAAAGCATCCCGCTTACAATACCCCAAACAGCACAGAGACAAGCCTCAAAACATCTGTAACAAAGTCATTTGGAGTGATGAGACCAAAATTGAACTTTTTGGCCACAACCATAAACGTTACATTTGGAGAGGAGTCAACAAGGTCTATGATGAAAGGTACACTATTCCTACTGTGAAACACGGAGGTGGATCGCTGATGTTTTGGGGACGTGTGAGCTAAAAAGGCACTGGAAACTTGGTCAAAATTGATGGTAAGATGAATGCAGCATGTTATCAGAAATACTGGAGGAAAATTTGCACTCATCAGCCTGGAAGCTGCGCATGGTACGTACTTGGATGTTCCAACATGTGTTACGCACACCAGTGCTAACAGGAGTATACCGGTGTATGAACAGAGAGGGAAGCGAGGCAAACAAACTCACAGACAGTATAACATAACATACACAGGAGGTGATGGAATAACTAATAAACACAAAGTGAACGGAGAAGCCCAAAGGCTCAGGAATTGGGTGTCTCCCTAGTGTCAGGAATGCTCAGATGGAATAGAGCGGACAATGAAGCGATGTGTAGTGATTTAACATGTGGAGCACCTGAAATGATGTTGCTAAGAGCAACAGAAAAAACCCCAAAGGGTTACCAACGGGTGTGGGAATAAACTCCTTGGTCAGAGATAGAAATATAGACACAAGGAGAGTATCCACAATCCTAACCCCCACTTGCAGGGCACAGGTTCAGCTTACTGCCACTAAACTGACACCTGGACGCCCTGCACAGTGAGGGAGGATTAAGCAAGCAGGTCTGAGAGTACAGCCGCAATCCTGCTGGGTTCACAGAATAGCAAAAGAACCCCAGCAGGTCAAACAACTGACTCCAGTCTTACTGCTAGGTCCGGATTGGCAGAATGAAGTACCGAATACCAAGGCCTATTCGCAGTAAGCAACAAGTAAATACAAAGTCACACAGTACTAGCTAGCTCTCTGGAACTGACTAACAAAGATTCAGCAGCATTTGCCTAGCCTGAGAGGATGGTTTATATAGCAGGTGCTGTCCACGCCCCACTCAGACCTCACAGACTGTGAGCACAAAACCAGTGCCGGATTCCCTGCCGTGCACAGAGCCTGTAACCACTATACAGTAAAAACCCGGACCAGAGTATCAGCTGCGCTCAGGTTACTTCGCTAACACTTGCTAACACCGGGAGGGTTGCCATGGCGACGTGGCAGCACAGAGCAGGAGATCCTAACAGTACCCCCCCTCTGACGAGGGGTCAAAGAACCCCTACCACCGGGTTTATCGGGGAACTGCGAGAAGAAAGAGCGTATCAGTCTGGGGGCATGAAGATCACAACTGTGCACCCACGACCGCTCCTCCGGGCCATACCCCTTCCAGTGCACCAAAAATGACAGCCGAACCATCTTGGAGTCAAGAACCCTTTCAACCACAAACTCCCTCTGACCCCGTATCAGAAGAGGAGAAGGTCTTCCACTGGAAGAAGGATTACTAACCGCCAGTTTTAAAAAGGAACAATGAAATGTTTTATTGATACCCAATGAACGGGGCAGATCTAACTGAAATGCCACCGGATTGATACACCTGGTGATCTTATAAGGGCCGATGAACCGGGGGCCTAACTTATGAGATGGCTGTCTCAACTTCAAATTCTTGGTGGACAACCAGACAAAGTCTCCTAATTTGAAGCTGCAGGGTCTTCTCCGCTTATCAAAAACCCTTTTGGTCACTAATGACACAGACACAAGGGCTTTCTTCACTTTCCTCCAAATACCCCTAAGGACCGAAACAACAGAGGAACCACCAGGCGTGGAATCCAGGGGGTCAAAAGAATTGGCCTTAGGATGATGCCCATACACACAAAGGAAGGGAGAGATCCCTGTAGCAGAGTGAGCCGCGTTGTTATAGGCAAACTCCGCCATGGACAGATGAGCAACCCAGTCAGTATGACACTTGGAGACATAACACCTGAGGAACAGCTCCAAGGACTGGTTCACCCTCTCAGTCTGCCCATTAGACTGTGGATGGTAGCCTGACGACAAGCTCACAGAAATCTGGAGATCAGAACAAAATGCCCTCCAGAATTTGGCCACAAACTGGGATCCACGGTCAGAGACCACATCAAGTGGCAACCCGTGGAGGCGCACAACATGCTGCATAAATAACTCAGACAGGCATCTGGCCGATGGCAACCCAACCAGTGGAACGAAATGCGCCATCTTCGAAAACCTGTCAACGACAACCCAAATGGCTCTCATCCCCGAGGATTTGGGCAAGTCCACCACAAAATCCATGGAAATGTGGGTCCATGGCTTAGACGGAATAGAGAGTGGATGTAATGGGCCAACAGAAACCCCTCTAGGAGTTTTATTTCGGGCACAAATGTCACATGCCCGAACCCACTGATCAACATCCCTAGCCACCGAGGGCCACCACACCGCCCTAGACAGCAACTCCCGAGTTCTGGCAATACCCGGATGCCCTGCCGACCTCTTGGCATGGAATTCCAGGAACACTCGCTGTCTTAACCCAGGAGGCACAAACAAGAGACCTACCGGAAGGTCTGGAGGAGCCTGGTCCTGTGCTCTAAGGACTAATGACAAGAGGTCCTGGGTAATGCCCACTTTAATACATGATGGGGACACAATGGGCAATGGCTCCTCGGTGGTCTCTTGAACTGGAGCAAAACTCTGCGAGAGCGCATCAGCCTTGATGTTTTTTGACCCAGGACGATATGTTATCAAAAAATGAAAGCGAGCAAAAAACAAAGTCCATCGTGCCTGCCTGGCATTGAGCCGCTTCGCTGACTCTAAATATGCCAGATTCTTATGGTCGGTGAGAATTGAGACCACAAACTTAGCCCCCTCAAGCCAGTGTCTCCACTCCCCGAGTGCATCCTTTATAGCCAACAATTCCCGGTTACCCACATCATAATTCATCTCGGCAGACGAAAATTTACGGGAAAAGTAAGCACAGGGATGAAGGCGATTATCAGACACCCCCATCTAAGAGAGCACTGCCCCAATACCTATCTCAGAGGCATCCACTTCTACCACAAAAGGACGCTCTGGATCTGGGTGTCGCAGCACCTTGGCCGAGACAAATGCCCTTTTGAGATGGGCAAAGGCCTCTTTGGCCTCACAAGACCAGTGAGCAACATCCGCCCCTTTCTTAGTGAGTGCCACCAAGGGGGCCACTATAGACGAAAATCCAGCGATAAACCGTCTATAAAAATTCGCAAAGCCCAAAAAACGCTGAAGCGCCTTCAAACTAGTGGGCTGCACCCAATCCAGGACTGCCTGTACCTTAGAACCCTCCATTTGGAATCCTTCTGAGGAGATAATATACCCTAGAAATGCGATTTGCTGGACTTCAAACTCGCACTTCTCCAACTTCGCCCCAAGCTGGTGGTCTCTGAGTTTCTGGAGGACTAAGCGTACATGCTTCCGATGTTCCTCCAGGGAATGAGAGAAGATTAGGATGTCATCTAGATAAACAACTAAGAATCTATCCAAATATTCCCTGAGCACATCGTTCATGAATTCCTGGAAGACTGCCGGGGCATTAGAGAGCCCAAAAGGCATCACCAAATATTCATAATGCCCTGAGTGGGTATTAAAGGCAGTCTTCCATTCATCCCCCTCTCTTATTCGGATTAGATTGTAAGCACCGCGTAGGTCAATCTTAGAAAAAATGGTGGCAGTACGAAGCTGGTCAAACAAAACCAAAATGAGAGGCAGTGGGTACGAGTTTTTAATCGTGATACGGTTCAATTCCCTGAAGTCGATGCAGGGTCGCAACGAACTGTCCTTTTTACCCACGAAAAAGAACCCCGACCCAACTGGGGACTGTGAGGGTCTGATAAATCCCTTAGCCAAGTTCTCCTGAATGTACTCTGCCATAGCCTGAGTCTCAGGACGTGACAGGGAGTACAACCTGCTCTTGGGAAGCTTAGCATCCGGCAACAAATCAATGGCACAGTCATAGGGGCGATGGGGAGGTAGTACCTCCGCAACTTTTTTGGAGAACACATCCGCAAAATCTGCATAACATCCTGGCAATCCTGGCAAACTTAGCTGCGAGAGCCTGACTGGAAGGCTCAAGCAACTCCTGAAACAATCACTACCCCAACTAAGAATCTCCCCAGAGACCCAGTCAAATTTAGGGTTATGGGCCCTTAACCAGGGTAACCCCAAAACCAATGGGGCAAAAGAACAGACAGTCACATAAAAAGATATTTTTTCAGAGTGTGTGGCTCCAATAAACAAAGGAATTTGGCTGGTGCAGGAGGTAATTTTACCCTGTGACAATGGTTCCCTGTTTAACCCACAGATCTCAATCTCTGATGCCAAAGGTACTGAGGGAACAGAGTGTTCCAGGGCGAATTGACGGTCCATGAAAACCCCATCGGCCCCACTGTCAACAAAGGCCTCAGTCTTGACAGTTTGACCGAGGATCTCCAAAGTCACCGGAATGAGAAAAGTCTTTTTGGGAAATTCTGACTTCTGGCCTGACAGGATATTTCCCATCACCCTCAGGCCCTGAAGTTTTCCGTTTTTTCTGGGCATGATACTACAACATGACCTTTATTCCCACAGTACAAACACAAACCCTGCTGTCTCCTCCGCGTCTTCTCACGCGAGGAGAGGCGGGTAGCCCCAATCTGCATAGGCTCCTCGGAATATTCCTCAGAGTCTGAGGTTCCCTTGGGAAAAAAGGAAACTGCGGTCTCCCTTTCAAGCCTACGCTCTCTCAGCCGTCTATCCATCCGGATGGATAACTGCATGAGCTGATCTAAGCTATCAGGCGAGGGATATTGTACCAGTTGGTCCTTTATCTGGTCAGAAAGGCCCCTTTGGTACTAGTTTCTCAGGGCTGGGTCATTCCACTGGGTATCATGAGCCAACCTCCGAAACTCCGTACTATAAACCTCAGCTGGCCGTCGCCCTTGCTTAAGAACCGTAATCTGAGCCTCGGCTGAAGCCATCTTGTCAGGGTCATCATACAAAATGCCCAGTGCCGTAAAAAAAAAGCATCAACACTTTTAAGCGACGGATAGTCAGGCTGTAACCCATATGCCCAGACCTGTGGGTCTCCTTGTAGCAAGGAAATCACCATGCCCACCCGCTGAATCTCCGACCCAGAAGACTGGGGCCTAAGCCTGAAATATAGCTTACAGCTCTCCTTGAAACAAAAGAACTGCGAGCGATCTCCAGAAAAACGATCCGGGAGATTTACTTTCTGCTCCTTAACCCCTGAACTTGCCGCTGCTGCTGCGGGAGCTCCGCTAGCGGCCTGCGGGGTGTTCATTTTAATGGACATCTCATTAAATTGTCGAGTCAGGACCTGCACCTGATCGACCACCTGTTGCAAAGTATTTTGAGGGGTATGCTCCATATTCCCACAAAATTTCAACAGGAGTATGGCTGCTGAATATGTTATGCACACCAGTGCTAACAGGAGTATACCGGTGTATGAACAGAGAGGGAAGCGAAGCAAACGAACTCACAGACAGTATAACATAACATACACAGGAGGTGATGGAATAACTAATAAACACAAAGTGAACGGAGAAGCCCAAAGGCTCAGGAATTGGGTGTCTCCCTAGTGTCAGGAATGCTCAGATGGAATAGAGCGGACAATGAAGCGATGTGTAGTGATTTAACATGTGGAGCACCTGAAATGATGTTGCTAAGAGCAACAGAAAAAACCCCAAAGGGTTACCAACGGGTGTGGGAATAAACTCCTTGGTCAGAGATAGAAATATAGACACAAGGAGAGTATCCACAATCCTAACCCCCACTTGCAGGGCACAGGTTCAGCTTACTGCCACTAAACTGACACCTGGACGCCCTGCACAGTGAGGGAGGATTAAGCAAGCAGGTCTGAGAGTACAGCCGCAATCCTGCTGGGTTCACAGAATAGCAAAAGAACCCCAGCAGGTCAAACAACTGACTCCAGTCTACTGCTAGGTCCGGATTGGCAGAATGAAGTACCGAATCCCAAGGCCTATTCGCAGTAAGCAACAAGTAAATACAAAGTCACACAGTACTAGCTAACTCTCTGGAACTGACTAACAAACAAAGATTCAGCAGCATTTGCCTAGCCTGAGAGGATGGTTTATATAGCAGGTGCTGTCCACGCCCCACTCAGACCTCACAGACTGTGAGCACAAAACCAGCGCCGGATTCCCTGCCGTGCACAGAGCCTGTAACCACTATACAGTAAAAACCCGGACCGGAGTATCAGCTGCGCTCAGGTTACTTCGCTAACACTTGCCTCCCGGTTGCCATGGCGACGTGGCAGCACAGAGCAGGAGATCCTAACAACATGACAATGAACCAAAACACAAGGCCAAGTCGACCTGTCATTGGCTACAGCAGAATAAAGTAGAGATGAGCGGGTTCGGTTTCTCTGAATCCGAACCCGCCAGAACTTCATGTTTTTTTTCACGGGTCCGAGCGACTCGGATCTTCCCGCCTTGCTCGGTTAACCCGAGCGCGCCCGAACGTCATCATGACGCTGTCGGATTCTCGCGAGGCTCGGATTCTATCGCGAGACTCGGATTCTATATAAGGAGCCGCGCGTCGCCGCCATTTTCACACGTGCATTGAGATTGATAGGGAGAGGACGTGGCTGGCGTCCTCTCCATTTAGATTATAAGAGACTGAGAGAGATTTACTGGAGCTGACTAGGAGGAGTACTGTTACTGTAGAAGTGTAGAGACTGAGTGGAGAGAGTTTACTAGTGAGGACAGTGCAGTTTACTTTATAATCCGTTCTCTGCCTGAAAAAAGCGATACACAGCACACAGTGACTCAGTCACATACCATATCTGTGTGCACTGCTCAGGCTCAGGCCAGTGTGCTGCATCATCTATTATCTATATATAATATTATATATATCTGTCTGACTGCTCAGCTCACACAGCTTATAATTGTGGGGGAGACTGGGGAGCACTACTGCAGTGCCAGTTATAGGTTATAGCAGGAGCCAGGAGTACATAATATATTATATAGTGAGTGACCACCAGACACACAGTGCAGTTTATTTAATATATCCGTTCTCTGCCTGAAAAAAGCGATACACACAGTGACTCAGTCAGTCACATACCATATCTGTGTGCACTGCTCAGGCCAGTGTGCTGCATCATCTATTATCTATATATAATATTATATATATCTGTCTGACTGCTCAGCTCACACAGCTTATAATTGTGGGGGAGACTGGGGAGCACTACTGCAGTGCCAGTTATAGGTTATAGCAGGAGCCAGGAGTACATAATATATTATATAGTGAGTGACCACCAGACACACAGTGCAGTTTATTTAATATATCCGTTCTCTGCCTGAAAAAAGCGATACACACAGTGACTCAGTCAGTCACATACCATATCTGTGTGCACTGCTCAGGCTCAGGCCAGTGTGCTGCATCATCTATTATCTATATATAATATTATATATATCTGTCTGACTGCTCAGCTCACACAGCTTATAATTGTGGGGGAGACTGGGGAGCACTACTGCAGTGCCAGTTATAGGTTATAGCAGGAGCCAGGAGTACATAATATATTATATAGTGAGTGACCACCAGACACACAGTGCAGTTTATTTAATATATCCGTTCTCTGCCTGAAAAAAGCGATACACACAGTGACTCAGTCAGTCACATACCATATCTGTGTGCACTGCTCAGGCTCAGGCCAGTGTGCTGCATCATCTATTATCTATATATAATATTATATATCTGTCTGACTGCTCAGCTCACACAGCTTATAATTGTGGGGGAGACTGGGGAGCACTACTGCAGTGCCAGTTATAGGTTATAGCAGGAGCCAGGAGTACATAATATATTATATAGTGAGTGACCACCAGACACACAGTGCAGTTTATTTAATATATCCATTCTCTGCCTGAAAAAAGCGATACACACAGTGACTCAGTCAGTCACATACCATATCTGTGTGCACTGCTCAGGCTCAGGCCAGTGTGCTGCATCATCTATATATATTATATATCTGTCTGACTGCTCAGCTCACACAGCTTATAATTGTGGGGGAGACTGGGGAGCACTACTGCAGTGCCAGTTATAGGTTATAGCAGGAGCCAGGAGTACATATTATATTAAAATTAAACAGTGCACACTTTTGCTGCAGGAGTGCCACTGCCAGTGTGACTGACCAGTGACCTGACCACACTGACCACCAGTATAGTTAGTAGTATACTTATATTGTGATTGCCTGAAAAAGTTAAACACTCGTCGTGTGACTTCACTTGTGTGTTTTTTTTTTTTTATTCTATAAAAATAAAACTCATTCTGCTGACAGACAGTGTCCAGCAGGTCCGTCATTATATAATATATAATATATACCTGTCCGGCTGCAGTAGTGATATATATATATTTTTTATATCATTTATCATCCAGTCGCAGCAGACACAGTACGGTAGTTCACGGCTGTGGCTACCTCTGTGTCTCTGCACTCGGCAGGCAGTCCGTCCATAATTGTAATACCACCTAACCGTGGATTTTTTTCTTTCTTCTTTATACATACATAGTTACATAGACATCTTCTCTTTATCAACCAGTCTATATTAGCTGCAGACACAGTACAGTACGGTAGTTCACGGCTGTGGCTACCTCTGTGTCTGCACTCGGCAGGCAGTCCGTCCATAATTGTATACCACCTAACCGTGGTTTTTTTTCATTCTTCTTTATACATACATAGTTACATAGACATCTTCTCTTTATCAACCAGTCTATATTAGCTGCAGACACAGTACAGTACGGTAGTTCACGGCTGTGGCTACCTCTGTGTCTGCACTCGGCAGGCAGTCCGTCCATAATTGTATACCACCTAACCGTGGATTTTTTTCAGTCTTCTTTATACATACATAGTTACATAGACATCTTCTCTTTATCAACCAGTCTATATTAGCTGCAGACACAGTACAGTACGGTAGTTCACGGCTGTGGCTACCTCTGTGTCTGCAGTCGGCAGGCAGTCCATAATTGTATACTAGTATCCATCTCCATTGTTTACCTGAGGTGCCTTTTAGTTGTGCCTATTAAAATATGGAGAACAAAAATGTTGAGGTTCCAAAATTAGGGAAAGATCAAGATCCACTTCCACCTCGTGCTGAAGCTGCTGCCACTAGTCATGGCCGAGACGATGAAATGCCAGCAACGTCGTCTGCCAAGGCCGATGCCCAATGTCATAGTACAGAGCATGTCAAATCCAAAACACCAAATATCAGTAAAAAAAGGACTCCAAAACCTAAAATAAAATTGTCGGAGGAGAAGCGTAAACTTGCCAATATGCCATTTACCACACGGAGTGGCAAGGAACGGCTGAGGCCCTGGCCTATGTTCATGGCTAGTGGTTTAGCTTCACATGAGGATGGAAGCACTCAGCCTCTCGCTAGAAAAATGAAAAGACTCAAGCTGGCAAAAGCAGCACAGCAAAGAACTGTGCATTCTTCGAAATCCCAAATCCACAAGGAGAGTCCAATTGTGTCGGTTGCGATGCCTGACCTTCCCAACACTGGACGTGAAGAGCATGCGCCTTCCACCATTTGCACGCCCCCTGCAAGTGCTGGAAGGAGCACCCGCAGTCCAGTTCCTGATAGTCAGATTGAAGATGTCAGTGTTGAAGTACACCAGGATGAGGAGGATATGGGTGTTGCTGGCGCTGGGGAGGAAATTGACCAGGAGGATTCTGATGGTGAGGTGGTTTGTTTAAGTCAGGCACCCGGGGAGACACCTGTTGTCCGTGGGAGGAATATGGCCGTTGACATGCCAGGTGAAAATACCAAAAAAATCAGCTCTTCGGTGTGGAGGTATTTCACCAGAAATGCGGACAACAGGTGTCAAGCCGTGTGTTCCCTTTGTCAAGCTGTAATAAGTAGGGGTAAGGACGTTAACCACCTCGGAACATCCTCCCTTATACGTCACCTGCAGCGCATTCATAATAAGTCAGTGACAAGTTCAAAAACTTTGGGTGACAGCGGAAGCAGTCCACTGACCAGTAAATCCCTTCCTCTTGTAACCAAGCTCACGCAAACCACCCCACCAACTCCCTCAGTGTCAATTTCCTCCTTCCCCAGGAATGCCAATAGTCCTGCAGGCCATGTCACTGGCAATTCTGACGAGTCCTCTCCTGCCTGGGATTCCTCCGATGCATCCTTGCGTGTAACGCCTACTGCTGCTGGCGCTGCTGTTGTTGCCGCTGGGAGTCGATGGTCATCCCAGAGGGGAAGTCGTAAGCCCACTTGTACTACTTCCAGTAAGCAATTGACTGTTCAACAGTCCTTTGCGAGGAAGATGAAATATCACAGCAGTCATCCTACTGCAAAGCGGATAACTGAGGCCTTGGCATCCTGGGTGGTGAGAAACGTGGTTCCGGTATCCATCATTACTGCAGAGCCAACTAGAGACTTGTTGGAGGTACTGTGTCCCCGGTACCAAATACCATCTAGGTTCCATTTCTCTAGGCAGGCGATACCGAAAATGTACACAGACCTCAGAAAAAGAGTCACCAGTGTCCTAAAAAATGCAGCTGTACCCAATGTCCACTTAACCACGGACATGTGGACAAGTGGAGCAGGGCAGGGTCAGGACTATATGACTGTGACAGCCCACTGGGTAGATGTATGGACTCCCGCCGCAAGAACAGCAGCGGCGGCACCAGTAGCAGCATCTCGCAAACGCCAACTCTTTCCTAGGCAGGCTACGCTTTGTATCACCGGTTTCCAGAATACGCACACAGCTGAAAACCTCTTACGGCAACTGAGGAAGATCATCGCGGAATGGCTTACCCCAATTGGACTCTCCTGTGGATTTGTGGCATCGGACAACGCCAGCAATATTGTGTGTGCATTAAATATGGGCAAATTCCAGCACGTCCCATGTTTTGCACATACCTTGAATTTGGTGGTGCAGAATTTTTTAAAAAACGACAGGGGCGTGCAAGAGATGCTGTCGGTGGCCAGAAGAATTGCGGGACACTTTCGGCGTACAGGCACCACGTACAGAAGACTGGAGCACCACCAAAAACTACTGAACCTGCCCTGCCATCATCTGAAGCAAGAAGTGGTAACGAGGTGGAATTCAACCCTCTATATGCATCAGAGGTTGGAGGAGCAGCAAAAGGCCATTCAAGCCTATACAATTGAGCACGATATAGGAGGTGGAATGCACCTGTCTCAAGTGCAGTGGAGAATGATTTCAACGTTGTGCAAGGTTCTGATGCCCTTTGAACTTGCCACACGTGAAGTCAGTTCAGACACTGCCAGCCTGAGTCAGGTCATTCCCCTCATCAGGCTTTTGCAGAAGAAGCTGGAGGCATTGAAGAAGGAGCTAAAAGGGAGCGATTCCGCTAGGCATGTGGGACTTGTGGATGCAGCCCTTAATTCGCTTAACAAGGATTCACGGGTGGTCAATCTGTTGAAATCAGAGCACTACATTTTGGCCACCGTGCTCGATCCTAGATTTAAAGCCTACCTTGGATCTCTCTTTCCGGCAGACACAAGTCTGCTGGGGTTGAAAGACCTGCTGGTGACAAAATTGTCAAGTCAAGCGGAACGCGACCTGTCAACATCTCCTCCTTCACATTCTCCCGCAACTGGGGGTGCGAGGAAAAGGCTCAGAATTCCGAGCCCACCCGCTGGCGGTGATGCAGGGCAGTCTGGAGCGACTGCTGATGCTGACATCTGGTCCGGACTGAAGGACCTGACAACGATTACGGACATGTCGTCTACTGTCACTGCATATGATTCTCTCAACATTGATAGAATGGTGGAGGATTATATGAGTGACCGCATCCAAGTAGGCACGTCACACAGTCCGTACTTATACTGGCAGGAAAAAGAGGCAATTTGGAGGCCCTTGCACAAACTGGCTTTATTCTACCTAAGTTGCCCTCCCACAAGTGTGTACTCCGAAAGAGTGTTTAGTGCCGCCGCTCACCTTGTCAGCAATCGGCGTACGAGGTTACATCCAGAAAATGTGGAGAAGATGATGTTCATTAAAATGAATTATAATCAATTCCTCCGCGGAGACATTGACCAGCAGCAATTGCCTCCACAAAGTACACAGGGAGCTGAGATGGTGGATTCCAGTGGGGACGAATTGATAATCTGTGAGGAGGGGGATGTACACGGTGATATATCGGAGGGTGAAGATGAGGTGGACATCTTGCCTCTGTAGAGCCAGTTTGTGCAAGGAGAGATTAATTGCTTCTTTTTGGGGGGGGGTCCAAACCAACCCGTCATATCAGTCACAGTCGTGTGGCAGACCCTGTCACTGAAATGATGGGTTGGTTAAAGTGTGCATGTCCTGTTTTGTTTATACAACATAAGGGTGGGTGGGAGGGCCCAAGGACAATTCCATCTTGCACCTCTTTTTTCTTTTCTTTTTCTTTGCATCATGTGCTGATTGGGGAGGGTTTTTTGGAAGGGACATCCTGCGTGACACTGCAGTGCCACTCCTAGATGGGCCCGGTGTTTGTGTCGGCCACTAGGGTCGCTAATCTTACTCACACAGTCAGCTACCTCATTGCGCCTCTTTTTTTCTTTGCGTCATGTGCTGTTTGGGGAGGGTTTTTTGGAAGGGACATCCTGCGTGACACTGCAGTGCCACTCCTAGATGGGCCCGGTGTTTGTGTCGGCCACTAGGGTCGCTAATCTTACTCACACAGCTACCTCATTGCGCCTCTTTTTTTCTTTGCGTCATGTGCTGTTTGGGGAGGGTTTTTTGGAAGGGCCATCCTGCGTGACACTGCAGTGCCACTCCTAGATGGGCCCGGTGTTTGTGTCGGCCACTAGGGTCGCTAATCTTACTCACACAGCTACCTCATTGCGCCTCTTTTTTTCTTTGCGTCATGTGCTGTTTGGGGAGGGTTTTTTGGAAGGGACATCCTGCGTGACACTGCAGTGCCACTCCTAGATGGGCCCGGTGTTTGTGTCGGCCACTAGGGTCGCTTATCTTACTCACACAGCGACCTCGGTGCAAATTTTAGGACTAAAAATAATATTGTGAGGTGTGAGGTATTCAGAATAGACTGAAAATGAGTGTAAATTATGGTTTTTGAGGTTAATAATACTTTGGGATCAAAATGACCCCCAAATTCTATGATTTAAGCTGTTTTTTAGTGTTTTTTGAAAAAAACACCCGAATCCAAAACACACCCGAATCCGACAAAAAAAATTCGGTGAGGTTTTGCCAAAACGCGTTCGAACCCAAAACACGGCCGCGGAACCGAACCCAAAACCAAAACACAAAACCCGAAAAATTTCAGGCGCTCATCTCTAGAATAAAGTGAAGGTTCTGGAGTGGCCATCTCAGTCTCCTGACTTCAATATCATTGAGCCACTCTGGGGAGATCTCAAACGTGCAGTTCATGCAAGACAGCCCAAGAATTTACAGGAACTGGAGGCTTTTTGCCAAGAATAATGGGAAGCTTTACCATCTGAGAAAATAAAGAGCATCATCCACAACTACCACAAAAGACTTCAAGCTGTCATTGATGTTAAAGGGGGAAATACACGGTATTAATAACTGGGGTATGTAAACTTTTGATCAGGGTCATTTGGGTAGTTTCTGTTGTCATTATGATTTAAAAAGAGTAAACACAGTTGTTTGACAATAAATGGCTTCTCCCAACCACTAACCATGAGTGAAAGAAAAGTTTGTGAGTTATCAATCATATTCTCCGACAAATGGCCAGAAAATCACAAATTCTGCTATGGTATGTAACTGTCCCGCCAAAATCACCTATCCACTCGTGGGGTCGCGGCCCGATGGGGGTGTTGGAGAGACAGCTCTGGTGTCCTATGGAATGCCAGTATCTGTCATTCCATTATAAAAGTCATTAAAACTCATAAAAAGTAAAAAAATAAATAAAAGCTTAGGCTGCAGCTGCCAGAGCATGGGGGCGGGTATGAAGGGGGAGCAGCCCAGTGCATCCTGGGAGGCTCACAAGATTATTGTTCGGTGTCAGTCCTGGTCTCAACCAGCTTCTTACCCAAGGTTAAGAATTAACCATGTGGAGACCATGAACCCCGAAAAAGAAAACGAGGGTGAATGGGAAGCAAACAAAAAGCTGATTCAATATCTATCTTACACAAGATGGCCCCGGAACTAAAAGATTGTGCCTTTATTCCTACTGGAGACAAAAACAGTCCCTCAATAGGGGGACTTTCAAAGGGGCCACCATGCACCCCAACTCAACCTCCTGATCCACCTTAGATTGTAGTACCTCCAGCAACTGATATGTAGAGCGTAAGTTACGCACAAAACACTCCTTACCTCCTCCTCAATGGGTATAGGAAAACCATACTGGAAACTCCTCAGGAATTCCGCTTCCTCATGACAAGGGTAGGCGTCCAGCCAAGGGCCAACTTCCCTACCCTGACAGGAGTGGGACCCTATTTAGCACTGCTAGCCACAGAAACATGACTTTGCTGCTTGTTGCCTCCTCCACCTGCATAGTGTCTGCAGTCTTTAATGGAGTGTAACCCCCGCAACGAATGCATTGGTGTCGAAAATGAAACCGTGTGCCTAAATTGCACTGACCATTGTTAAATGCAAAGCACTTCCCTTGAGCAGACTTTATCAGCCTGATTTGACATTAGCTACTGGACAACGAGGCTGAAATCCATCCTGTAAGGTACACTGCGGCTGGGTCACATCCACAAAAATCATAAAAAGTTTTTTATTCCAAATTCTATCAGTTGTGCTGCTTTCTCCGAAATTCCTCATCCTAAACAGACCACTCTGTCCCCTTTGATGTCCGAATGAGCTCATGGATCAAGTAGAAATACTTGATTAGATTCATGTGCTCATCCGGGCGTGTCTCCAAATAACAAGCAGTGAAAATGTACATGCTCCTCTGCCAATTAAAATAGGACATGTATGCTTCCTCACCTATGCCATTCTTCTTCTTTGATCTTACTTGTGAGGGCAAACATATTCCTGTATCTTCCTGCCCGAATACACTCCGTAACCCTAGGTCAAAGACCTCTCAAGACTGCAGTATTCACGCAATTTACTGAGTCCAAAGGACCATACTCAGAGGACATGCTACTAGTGCTGGAATGCCGGTTACGCATCTTCTATCCTCTGTTATCACTAACCCCCGAGTTGGCAGGGGGGGGGGGGGGCACCGTTCAGCAGCGCCACCCACGCCAGGGGGTAGAATGACACAGTAGCTATCACTGAGTACATCCCTTAGCAGTACTCATCCACTGCCGGCCTCTCAGAAGCGTATTGCGCTCTGACACTCTCTGTGACTACAATCACAATGATGGTGAATATAGCCGGGGATCGGTGCACTTCCAGGTATGGGGAGGGGCGAGGCACCTCCTCTTCCTCATCCACTCCCCTTCTCATTGGTCCCACGTGGTCTGTCACCAACCACCAGTCACTACAATCAGTACCAGTCAGCAGTGCAGCATGAGCATACCTGTACATTTTCTGCGGTAACGTAGCTGCACTGCATGGTCTATCCTGGCAGTCTGGATCACAGGTTACAAAGAGCTCTGTATGGAGAGGTATCTAGATCAGTGACTTCCTATCCAGCTGTGATGAGACTACAAATCCCAGCACACCTTGTCAACTGGATTTGCTGGCACATGTGGTGCCATCACACCTAGAGAGGGGTTTTTAACTCTATGTACTGTATGTGTGCATATGTCCCCTCGGTGTCCCAGTCCGCACCCTACTTGCAATTCCCCCTCAGTGTCCCTGTCCGCACCCTCCTTGTATTTCCCCCTCAGTGTCCCTGCCCGCACCATCCCTGTAACTGCCACTTAAGTTACCCTACCCATATACTCCTGTAATTCCATCTCAGTGTCCCTGCACGCACCCTCCCCGTAATTCCCTCTCAGTGTCCCTGCCCGCACCATAACCGTAATTCCCCCTCAGTGTCCCTGCCTGCACACTCCTCGTAATTCCCCCTCAGTCTCCCTGCCTTCACCCTCCCTGTAATTTCATCTCCGTGCCCGCACCTTCCTTGTAATTCCTCCTCAGTGTCCCTGCCTGCGCCCTACCTATAATTCTCCCTCAGTGTTCCTGACCTCAGCCTCCCTGTGACTCCCCCCTCAGTGTCCCTGCCCGCACACTCCTGTAATTTCCTCTCAGTGTCCCTTCACGCATCCTCGCTTTGTAATTTCCCATCAGTGTCCTTGACCTCAGCCTCCCTGTAGCCCCTCCCTCTCATTTTCCCTACCCGAACCCTCCCTGTGATTCCCCCTTAGTGTCCCTGACCTCAGCCTCCTTGTGACTCTCCCCTCAGTGTCCCTGCCCGCACACTCCTGTAATTCCCCCTCAGTGTCCATGCCCACACCCTACCTGTAATTGCCCCTCAGTGTCCCTGACCTCAGCCTCCCTCTAAGCCCTCCACTTCATTGTCCCTACCTGCACCCTCCCTGTAATTCTCCCTTAGTGTCCCTAACCTTGGCCTATCTGTAACTCCACCCTCTGTGTCCCTGGGTGGGGAGGGTGGAAGGCACCAGTTCCTTACTTTGACTCAGACCTCTAGATACACCCCTGTGGATGAACTTTGGTAATGACTCTGCTTGCCCCTTGGCTTCCTACCATATTTCCTATCCTTGCTTGACCTACGCATAGACACTGCGCTGGAGGACTCTGACTCTGAACTAAGCTACGATCCTGATTTGGAAGGAAAAACCCAATCAGGGTCATTCACAGACTTACCGAAATCAACCATGGACCCGGTGCGGTGACCAGCAGAGACTGCAGTGTCTCCTGAATCCTTGTTCATCCAGCTATTCTCAGCACCTGTGGGCAACAACAAAAGAAACACATCATCCAGCAAAGGGTCCTCGTCAATAGTACCAGGAACTGCTGCCTATCCAGCTACGCTGTTACCATCCTGAAAAGCTGTGGAGACCCGTTGTCCTAATTGTTTGATACAGCTTAGAGATAGTCTGTGCACAATCCCCTCCTACCATAGATGACCCTTCAGCTGCAAAACTTGAAGTTATCACCGACACCAGCACATTAGCCAACACTAAGAAAGAACAAATAGGCTACACTTCCCCGGGGCTAACTCCTCATGCATTCTCCACCTCCAGGCTCCCGGAATAGACCCGTGAAGTAACCCTAGCTATAGACCCAGGCCGACCAGCACGAACAGTATCAGCATAAGATATACCAGGGCACAGACTGCTCACGGGATGCTGAGCACTCTGCTCATACCAGTGTATGCCGAGCCTGCCACCATCCCCTGCTCAGATGGGGGATTAACATTAGCACACCTGCGATGACCCTTCTTGCCATATACTCTCATTGAGTCCGATGCCTGGACCCTCTTCAGCCGACTCACCCGAAGCTGTGGCTTGATGGGCATAATAAAATCTATGACCGGTGACCCGCCTGCATTCCAAACCACTGGGATCAGCGGCCGGGGCACATCGAATCACGACCTTCCGGTCAGTTCCGACAGTCAGCCTCCTACCCCTGCAGCCTTGTTCGATTGATTTATATATTGTTCATATTTTTTATAACTTTTTATAATTTTTTATAATTTTGTATAATTTTTGCATTGTACATTTTTATGTACATATATATCTAGAAAAAAAGGGGGTGATGAGGGTATAAGCGACCAACAGTGGTTAATATATATATATATATATATATATATATATATATATCTATCACTATATCTGAAGAGATGTGATCGATAAATAAATAAATATGTAAAAGGCGGACATAAAGGGGCAGTTAAAAAAATGTTGATAAAAAATAACAATACATCCATTCCAAAATTAAATAAAAATATATATAAAATATAACAACAATATTAAATCTAAAATCTATAGGAAGAGATCCAACGAAGTCTATGACGAAACGCGTTAGGACGGAGCTGCTCTGACGTCATCATCCTCCGGCTATCACCGTCCCGAAGCAGGTGGTCCAGTGATCCGACCCACGGTGACCGCTGTTGGCGGCCTGGTGTGGGAGGTAGGAGTCCAGGGAGACACGAGACGAGGTTCGGGTAATTGCCAGGAGGAATATTGATTGTATCATGTGGTAACCAGCCCACACTGGTTGATATGCGGTACGAGTCTTGACATCTCAAAGTGCTGTTCATGTCTGAAGTTTCTATTGATTAAAACGTTTTTACACTATGAAGCGCCCCCTCTTCATATTTTTTTGCTAGATCTATTTACCCAAGGAGTTCCGGGGACGTAGAACGAGGGGAGCAGCAGTCCAGGAAATTTAAAGTGGACATTTAGTGATTATTTTATTTTATCAGGTGGAATACCGAATACATGCTGTGGCTACAAATGTGGATTTAATTTATTCATCAAGCACAAGTGAATGAGCGCAGAGTCCACATTTTCTTTTTGTATATATATATATATATATATATAGGTATATGATCCTAGTTTGCGCAGATATTGGTATTAATAATTTCATACTGTTCTGGACAATGATCCATTGATCCCTGTGACACTCCTCTTTAAGGCCAGTCCACAAACCTGATCTAAGCAATGATGAAAGAAAAAGCGGAGCCACAACTGCCCTTGTGGGTTTTGGTTTTCGATCTGTATTTTTTTAGCAAAATTCATAAAAACTAAGTTGAATGACTAAGCTAAGCGACAGCAGCGGGCAGCACAAACACGTGGCACTTAAACTTCCAGCATGGCACATCTAGGAAACAAAATGGCACTGTAATGGCAGACAGGATGTGTCACGAACCTCGGGCAGCGGCGACCGCGCTTGTCCCTGCGGGTGGCCTGGTCTGCCCGGCGCCTCTCTTCCCCTGTCAGTCTCCGGCTTCAGCGGCGGGTCGGCGCTGCTCTCCGGCGGCTTCCCGGAAGCAAGGGCGCCGCCATCACAAGCAAGGGCAAGGAGGCGGAGCAGGTCTGACGTCACCTGCCTGCTCCGCCAATCAGGCTAGGGCGGGGAATTTAAAATCAGATACCAGGCAGAGATCCGATGCCTGAGTATCTTCGTTTCTCCTGTGGAAGCTATGATCCAGAGCTCCCTCGTCCCTGCAAGCATCCTGTGCTTCCAAGCATCCTGTCCCTGCAAGCATCCTGTGCTTCCAAGCATCCTGTCCCTGCAAGCATCCTGTGCTTCCAAGCATCCTGTCCCTGCAAGCATCCTGTGCTTCCAAGCATCCTGTCCCTGCAAGCATCCTGTGCTTCCAAGCATCCTGTCCCTGCAAGCATCCTGTGCTTCCAAGCATCCTGTGCCTACAAGCAACCTGTGCTTCCAAGCATCCTGTGCCTACAAGCAACCTGTGCTTCCAAGCATCCTGTGCCTACAAGCACCTCCGTGCCTCCAGTTACCTCCGTGTCTCCAAGCACCTCGTGCCTCCAAGCACCTCCGTGCCTCCAAGCACCTCCGTGCCTCCAAGCACCTCGTGCCTCCAAGCACCTCGTGCCTCCAAGCACCTCCGCGCCTCAAGCACCTCCGTGCCTCCAGTTACCTCCGTGTCTCCAAGCACCTCGTGCCTCCAAGCACCTCGTCCCTCCAAACACCTCGGTGTCTCCAAACACCTCCGTGCCTCCAAGCACCTCCGTGCCTCCAAACACCTCCGTGCCTCCAAGGGTCTCCCAGCACTCCCTGTACTCCCAGTACCTCAGTGCCTTCAATACCACAGTGTCTCCAATATCTCAGTACCCCAGCCTTCATTATTTCTACAAGTCTTGTCTTACAGGAGACCTACAAGAATTCCTCTGGGCCTCCCGCCTGCCGTCTTAGTTCTGCATGAGGAAGACCTACATCCGGCCATCTCTACTACGACCCAGTGGCGGTTCCTCTTCCCGGTCATCGGAAGAAGCCCCGAGTCCACAACACTCCCAAACCAGGTCAGTGATAGTATACTCAGGCCTCATGGACTCGGGGGATCGGAACACGGACTCTAGTGCCATCCAGAACCTGGCTTCTCGAGTGCAAAGTCAGGAAGCAGCACAAGGTCAGGTGATGCAGTACCTCCAGCAGTTGTCCGGGCGTCTGGATCAGATTCAGGCGTCTCTGGCCTCAGTAATTCCGGCTCCTGTTCCAGCAGTCGCACCAGTTGCCGTTGCCAGCAATGTTCAACCATCGGCCGGTGTCACTCCACGCCTTCAGTTGCCTACTCCGTCCCGCTATAATGGGAATCCCAAAAATTGTCGTGGTTTCTTGAACCAGTGCGAGGTACATTTCGAGCTACTTGCACACAACTTTCCTACAGACCGGTCCAAGGTAGCATATATTATTTCTCTGTTGGAAGGTTCTGCTTTGGATTGGGTGTCTCCATTATGGGAACGATCTGATCCCATGGTTTCCAACTACACCAACTTCATCTCGTCCTTTCGAAGGATTTTCGACGAGCCCGGCAGAATGACCACTGCTTCTTCCGATTTGCTCCGTGTTCGGCAGGGCGCCCGTTCCGTGGGCCAGTACGTGGTTCATTTCCAGACCATTGCTTCCGAACTACGCTGGAATAATGATGCCCTGAGAGCTGCCTTCTGGAACGGTCTTTCCGACCGGCTGAAAGACGAGCTGGTTACTAGAGATCTGCCGGATCCATTAGAAGATTTGATTTCCCTTTGCGTCAAGGTGGATCTTCGGATGCAGGAGCGTGGAAGAGAACGTAACCGTTCGGATCGTTCCAGGTTCCGGAATCCTACTCCTAGGCCGGTGGCCTCACCTAGCTCAGATGAGCCCATGCAAATTAACCGCTCCCGACTGTCTCCGGAAGAACGACAGCGTCGTCGTGAGGGTAAACTCTGCCTTTACTGTGGAGCCGCAGATCATTTTCTTAAATCTTGTAAAGTCCGTCCGGGAAACGGGCAGACCTAGCTTGTTCCGGAGGAGTCAAGCTGGGAGTTACGACAAAAGCTTCTCCAACTTCGGACTGCTTGCTTCCAGTAACTCTAGTCTCCAATTCAGTCTCCAGGTCTTGTGAAGCCCTATTGGATTCCGGAGCTGCAGGGAACTTCGTTTCTTCCTTCTGTGCCCAAAGTTTGGGTTTAAAGTTACGGCCTATCGAGCGGCCAATTTCACTGACGGCTATCAACGGGACTAGAATTTCCAAAGGTCTCATAATGTGGCGCACGGGGCCAGTTAAGCTGCGGGTCGGGGCTCTACATCAGGAAGATTTGGAACTCTTGGTAATCCCAGAAATGCCCCATGATCTGGTTCTTGGAATGCCTTGGCTGAAAAGTCATAACCCCCACATCGATTGGAAGTCGTCACAAATTCTGTCCTGGAGTTCCTTTTGTCACACTAATTGTCTTACTCCTGTTTGTCCGCTCCGTGTTACCTCCAAAACGGATGAAGAGCACATTCCGGAGGCATATCAAGGGTACAAGGACGTATTTTCGGAACAAGCTGCTGACCTGTTACCACCTCACAGGCCTTGGGACTGCCCTATTGACCTTGTCCCAGGGAAGACGCCACCTCGTGGTCGCACATATCCTCTGTCTCTTCCCGAGACTCAAGCCATGTCGGAGTATATTAAGTCCAATATGCTCAAGGGATTCATTCGCCCCTCTTCCTCCCCTGCTGGTGCAGGCTTCTTTTTCGTGAAGAAAAAGGACGGGGGGTTGAGACCATGCATCGACTACCGCGGCCTAAACGACATTACTATTAAGAATAAATACCCCTTGCCACTAATCACAGAGTTATTTGATAGGGTTCGTGGTGCCCGCATTTTTTCAAAACTCGACTTGAGAGGAGCTTATAATCTTATACGCATCCGAGAGGGGGATGAATGGAAGACTGCCTTTAATACCCGAGATGGGCATTACGAATACTTGGTGATGCCGTTTGGTCTTAGTAATGCTCCCGCGGTTTTCCAGGGATTCGTCAACGAAATCTTTCGTGATATGCTGTATCAGAGCGTTGTGGTATATCTGGACGACATACTGATTTTTTCCAAGAATCTTGTCGAACACAGGACTCAAGTCAAAGAGGTGCTACACCGTTTACAAGAGAATCATCTCTACGCCAAGCTTTCCAAATGTACCTTTGAAGTAACATCTATTCCGTTCCTCGGTTATGTCATCTCGGGGACGGAGCTTCGCATGGATCCGGAAAAGTTGTCGGCCATTCGTGATTGGACTCAGCCTCTTTCCCTGAAAGCAATACAAAGGTTCCTGGGCTTTGCGAACTACTACAGGAAATTCATTAAAGGTTTCTCCACCATTGTTGCACCCATTACTGCCCTGACGAGAAAGGGTTCTAATCCTAGTTTGTGGCCTCCGGAAGCCATTGTAGCTTTTTCTCGCTTAAAGTTAGCTTTCACGACGGCTCCAGTTCTCCAACAACCAAATTTCGAGGAACCCTTCTTCTTAGAAGTTGATGCATCTTCAGTCGGGGTGGGGGCTGTCCTCTCCCAGCATTCCTCTGATAAGAAATTACATCCGTGTGGCTTCCACTCTCGTAAATTCTCTCCAGCCGAACGAAATTACTCTATTGGAGACCAGGAACTCTTGGCAATCAAATCTGCCTTGGAAGAATGGAGATATCTTCTAGAAGGGGCTAAACATGTGTTTACCATCTACACGGATCACAAGAATTTACTGTACATCAAATCCGCACAATGTTTGAATCCTCGCCAGGCGAGATGGGCACTTTTCTTTTCCCGATTCTCGTTCATTATCAAGTACCGTGCCGGGACTCTCAATATTAAAGCAGATGCGCTTTCCCGTTCACAGGTTCCCACAGACGAGGATGAACCTCCGGAGCGGGGTTTAATTCTGAATCCAGTTTCTGTCTCTGCTGCTTTAACTACTCCAGCTCCTCCTCCTGGAAGAATGTCCGTACCAGCTAGATTCCGCCCAGGAATACTACGGTGGGTCCATAACTCCAAGTTTTCCGGTCATCCCGGCGCTCAGAAGATGTACAAGTTTCTGCAAAGGTCTTACTGGTGGAACACCATGAGGAAGGATGTACAAGATTGCGTTAATTCATGTCCCCAATGTACACAACATAAATCTCCTCGTCTGCCTCCTGCAGGGTTACTTCGTCCTCTGCCTATCCCTGTGAGACCCTGGACTCACATTTCCATGGACTTCATCACTGACTTGCCCTGTTCCAAGGGTTGCAACACCGTTTGGGTTATCGTTGACCGTTTTTCGAAGATGGCACACTTTGTGCCCTTGACTGGTCTTCCGACAGCACCGAAACTGGCTCTATTGTTTATCCGAGAACATTTTCGTTTGCATGGGTTGCCACAAGAGATTGTTTCTGACCGTGGAGTACAGTTCACCGCCAGGTTTTGGAAAGCCCTTTGTTCAACTCTACACATTAAACTTAAGTTTTCGTCGGCTTATCATCCCCAAACAAATGGACAAACGGAACGAGTCAATCAAGATCTAGAGACTTTTCTTCGGTTGTATCTCTCTCCTTCACAGGACAACTGGGTGGAGTTGTTGCCTTGGGCGGAGTTTGCCCATAACCATTTGTTTCATTCTTCCACTGGGGAATCACCATTTTTCGTCAACTACGGGTTCCATCCCCGTGTTCCGGAATTTCCAAGCCTTCCGATAATAGAGGTTCCTGCTGTAGCGTCCACTCTACGACACTTTGGACAAATTTGGAGAAAGGTTCATGCTAATCTTAAGCAGGTTTCTGTTCGGTACAAGTTCTTTGCAGATAAGAAACGGCAAGCCGCACCTCAATATAAAGTTGGGGACAGGGTATGGCTGTCCACACGGAATCTCCGGTTGAAGGTGCCCACCATGAAATTCGCTCCAAGGTTCATCGGTCCTTACCCTGTGCTACAAGTCTTAAATCCTGTGGTCTGTAAACTGGGTTTGCCTGCCCATCTTCGCATACCTAACGCCTTCCATGTTTCTCTACTCCGTCCCCTCATACTGAATCGATTCCACTCAGCACTCCCAAGGCCAACGTCCGTAGTGGCAGAAGCTGGAGCGGAGTTTGAAATCAAAGCTATTCTGGACTCTCGTTATCTTCATAAAAAATTACAGTACTTGGTGGACTGGAAGGGTTATGGACCTGAGGAGAGAAGTTGGATTGGGGCTACTGAAGTAACGGCTCCTCGTCTGATTCGGATCTTCCACTCCAGACATCCGACTAAGCCCGGGAAGTGTCCAGGGGCCACTCCTGGAGGAGGGGGTACTGTCACGAACCTCGGGCAGCGGCGACCGCGCTTGTCCCTGCGGGTGGCCTGGTCTGCCCGGCGCCTCTCTTCCCCTGTCAGTCTCCGGCTTCAGCGGCGGGTCGGCGCTGCTCTCCGGCGGCTTCCCGGAAGCAAGGGCGCCGCCATCACAAGCAAGGGCAAGGAGGCGGAGCAGGTCTGACGTCACCTGCCTGCTCCGCCAATCAGGCTAGGGCGGGGAATTTAAAATCAGATACCAGGCAGAGATCCGATGCCTGAGTATCTTCGTTTCTCCTGTGGAAGCTATGATCCAGAGCTCCCTCGTCCCTGCAAGCATCCTGTGCTTCCAAGCATCCTGTCCCTGCAAGCATCCTGTGCTTCCAAGCATCCTGTCCCTGCAAGCATCCTGTGCTTCCAAGCATCCTGTCCCTGCAAGCATCCTGTGCTTCCAAGCATCCTGTCCCTGCAAGCATCCTGTGCTTCCAAGCATCCTGTCCCTGCAAGCATCCTGTGCTTCCAAGCATCCTGTGCCTACAAGCAACCTGTGCTTCCAAGCATCCTGTGCCTACAAGCAACCTGTGCTTCCAAGCATCCTGTGCCTACAAGCACCTCCGTGCCTCCAGTTACCTCCGTGTCTCCAAGCACCTCGTGCCTCCAAGCACCTCCGTGCCTCCAAGCACCTCCGTGCCTCCAAGCACCTCGTGCCTCCAAGCACCTCGTGCCTCCAAGCACCTCCGCGCCTCAAGCACCTCCGTGCCTCCAGTTACCTCCGTGTCTCCAAGCACCTCGTGCCTCCAAGCACCTCGTCCCTCCAAACACCTCGGTGTCTCCAAACACCTCCGTGCCTCCAAGCACCTCCGTGCCTCCAAACACCTCCGTGCCTCCAAGGGTCTCCCAGCACTCCCTGTACTCCCAGTACCTCAGTGCCTTCAATACCACAGTGTCTCCAATATCTCAGTACCCCAGCCTTCATTATTTCTACAAGTCTTGTCTTACAGGAGACCTACAAGAATTCCTCTGGGCCTCCCGCCTGCCGTCTTAGTTCTGCATGAGGAAGACCTACATCCGGCCATCTCTACTACGACCCAGTGGCGGTTCCTCTTCCCGGTCATCGGAAGAAGCCCCGAGTCCACAACACTCCCAAACCAGGTCAGTGATAGGATGGCAGTTTAATAAACCATGAAAATGTTTATTGTCTACACAAGAAGACCATCAGCAATGTATATGTATGAATATTACACTACAGTACCACCTACAGTGTCACAATACTTGGATGAAATTGAGGTACCACCTGCAGTGTCACAATACGTGTATGAATATTACACCTCGGTACCACCTACAGTGTCACAATACTTGTATGAAATTGGAGTGCCACCTACAGTGTCACAATATGTGTATGTATATTACACTGCAGTACCACTTACATTGTCACAATACTTGTATGAAATTTGGGTACGACCTGTAGCATAACAATACTTGTATAAATATTACACTTCGGTCTGACCAGCAATGTCACAGTTCTTGTATATGAAAAATAATAGTATAGTACACTTGGGTACAGCACATACACAAAAAATAATATTTTTTAATTATATTTTCAGCTTTTATTTTTCTAAACTTGGGTAGTGCCCCTAGATGGACAGAGCACCTCTGGAGAACACAGTAGCCCCTCGACAGAGCACCATTGGAAGACACAGAAGCCCCATGATGGATGGACAGAACACCCCTAGATGGACAAAGCACCCCTGGAGGACACTGCAGCCAATTGATGGATGGACAGATCACCCCTAGACAGACTGAGCACCCCTGGAGGACACGGCCGCCGCTTGATGGATGGACAGAGCACTCCTGGATGGACACAGCAGCCCCTTGTTGGACACAGCAGCCCTTTGATGGACAACACAGCACCCCTGAATGGACAACAGAGCACCCCTGAATGGACAACACAGCACCCCTGGACGGACACAGCACGTCTGCACTATAGAAGATAACGTTTTGCCTCCTTTTGGGATCTGAATCAGACAGAAAACCCCGAGCTGGACTCGGATCCCATAGTTCATCTCTAACATGATTAATTAAAAACTCACATAAAGAGATATGATATTATCACAAATATCACAAACAGTACATAGTTCCAGACACATCCGTCCATACACAGGCTAAATGTCAAGCCTCAGTCCCGGACTCCATGATGTCACTGCATCGGCGTCTGTTGGCTCTGATCCAAACCGGTTTCATCATACAGTAGATGACAATAAGGTCTATTTACTAAGCCTTGGATGGAGATAATGTACCATTCAATCAATTCCTAACTGCCATGTTACAAGCTGTGTTTGAAATATGACAGCTATGAGCTGATTGGCTGATACTTTATCTTCATCCACTTTATCTCCTTGCAAGGCTTAATAAATAGACCCTTTTATCACTGAAGTTGCCATGTTTATAATTCTGAGGGGCATATTTATCACAATCCGTATCTCAAATGCAGATGGGAGGTGATAAATTTGGCCCAGTTGGCATTGTAATAATTGAATACATCTCAAGGATGTATCAATTATTGCATGCAGAAACAGAGTTTGTGAGAATGCACTGTCCTTGTGAATCCTCTCCCCGAACTTTGGGGGTCATTCTGAGTTGACCGCAGCTGTGCTAAATTTAGCACAGCTACGATCAGGCACTCAGACATGTGGGGGGACGCCCAGTAAAGGGCTTGTCCGACCCGCATGTCAGTGCCCCCCCCCAGAAGTGCAAAAGCATCGCACAGCGGCGATGCTTTTGCATTTCAGGAGTACCTCCCGGCCAGCGCAGCTCCTGCGGCTGGCCGGGAGAACCTCTTTGCTGCCTGGGACGCAGCGGCTGCGTGTGACGTGAAGCAGCCGCCTCGGCACGCCCCCACAATGGTCCGGCCACGCCTGCTTTGGCCGGACTGTGCCCCCTAAATGGCGGCGTTAAGCCGTCATCCAGACCTCTCCCGCCCATCGACCGCCTCTGCCACTGACATGCGCCGGCGCACTGCGCAGTTCTGACCCGATCACACCGCGGCGAACAACTGCAGTGTGCAATTGGGTCAGAATGACCCCCTTTACCCGAAACCAACACCATCCCACCACCACACCCCCGCAGCCTAATAATGACTGTCCCCTTCGGCAGCCTACACCTAACCTCCCTTCTTGCAGCATAACCCTAAGCTCCCCTCCCACAGATTACCCTAACTTCATACTGTACCTACTTTTTGAAGATGTCTGTGTTATGATAATTTCATATACTCATTGTGTAAAACTATGCCACAGTAGGCAAACTATAGCAACAGACCAAGACCATGCGAACTTCATACCAAGGCTCACTTTGCACACTTCAAAAGCCCCTTTTAAAATGATTTGTTCTAGGTTGTTATGTTCAAGATTTGTAGTTTTTCCTGAAACAAATATTAGATGTTTATTTACTATTAAAGCAGAATTTTATAGTGAGCCAAAGCAACGAACAACATGTTTACTTGCATTGTCTTGCTTATACTTAATTGATCAAAATGGTTACTTCACATTTGCACTTTTCGCTTTGTTAGGAAATAAACTCCAAAAACAACATTGACCAATTGCCATCATTTTCTTTATACTAGGTCAGGTTACTACTTCTCAGAGTGTTGTGTGCAGGAAATGGAATAGGAGGTTTAGTAAGACAGCTAAATGCTGTACAGACACAAGAATAGTAACGCAAAACAATATCCTGATGAGTCGTGACAAATGAATAGCTGTCAGATAATATTTCTCGTTTGAACTACATAATTGTCTTTATAACTCTATATACTCTTCATCATAGTTCAGAAACTGCTGTTTTCTTTTATGAGTGAATTAGGTGAAGTACTTGTATTTAAAATGATACAAAAGTTTTTTTTATTAAATTAATAATAATAATATTTGTAGGGTAGCTTCCCCACCCCAAACATTAGAACATCAGTGCATCACCATCGGAGCATCAGAGACCATCACAACTTTTATTTCCCCCACTTGGAGATTAAGGCCTTCTTTCCGAGTTGTTCGCTCACTAGCTGCTTTTAGCAGCATTGCACACGCTAGGCCTCCACCCTCTGGGAGTGTATCTTAGCTTAGCAGAATAGCGAACGAAAGATTAGCAGTACTGCAACTAAATAATTCTTTGCAGTTTCTGAGTAGCTCCAGACCTACTCACAGATTGCGATCAGCTCAGTCCATTTAGTTCCTGGTTTGACATCACAAACACGCCCTGCGTTCGGCCAGCCACTCCCCCGTTTCTCCAGACACTCCTGCGTTTTTCCCTGACACGCCGGCGTTTTTTAGCACACTCCCGGAAAACGCTCAGTTACCACCCAGAAACGCCCCTTTCCTGTCAATCATTTACCGTTTAGCAGAGCGACTGAAAAGCGCCGCAGAATCCACAGCAAATCTGCTAAGTTTTTAGTTAAATAACTAAGCGCATGCACCCTGCGCGCTTTGAGCATGCGCAGTTTGCAACAAATTGCAACATAGCAAAAATCGGCAACGAGCGAACAACTCGGAATGACCCCCTAAGTTACATTTCCTCAGCGACTGCTAATATCTGCAGAAGCTGGGTGATGCAATTCACTACAGTTGTGGACAAAATGTGGGAGGATTATCTAGTCTCTTAGGATCCCAGGAGAGCTCCCTAAGATTAGGAAGTGTAGGCACATTGAGAAGGCTTTTATGTGATAATAGTCAATCGTTATACTCAAACCTTATACCTGTGGAAAGTCACTAACTTGAGTGTTTAGCAAAAAGATGAGCTTAATTGAGTTTCATTAATCCATCAATCTGGTCAGATATTTAAAAAAAGATAATTGCTCATTTTAATTATGGAATGTAGCTGTGCATTGATGATGGTGAAAATGGTATCACATTCCCTAAATGACATGAATTAAAACAGGAACAGACCTAACATACAAGATATATCTTGATCTTTATACAGTATATCATTTATTACAGTGTTCTCATGTTCCTCATTTCCTTTATTCGGCCAAAAAAAGGGTGATTCTATGTAGAGATGAGCGGGTTCGGTTTCTCTGAATCCGAACCCGCCAGAACTTCATGTTTTTTTTCACGGGTCCGAGCGACTCGGATCTTCCCGCCTTGCTCGGTTAACCCGAGCGCGCCCGAACGTCATCATGACGCTGTCGGATTCTCGCGAGGCTCGGATTCTATCGCGAGACTCGGATTCTATATAAGGAGCCGCGCGTCGCCGCCATTTTCACACGTGCATTGAGATTGATAGGGAGAGGACGTGGCTGGCGTCCTCTCCATTTAGATTATAAGAGACTGAGAGAGATTTACTGGAGCTGACTAGGAGGAGTACTGTTACTGTAGAAGTGTAGAGACTGAGTGGAGAGAGTTTACTAGTGAGGACAGTGCAGTTTACTTTATAATCCGTTCTCTGCCTGAAAAAAGCGATACACAGCACACAGTGACTCAGTCACATACCATATCTGTGTGCACTGCTCAGGCTCAGGCCAGTGTGCTGCATCATCTATTATCTATATATAATATTATATATATCTGTCTGACTGCTCAGCTCACACAGCTTATAATTGTGGGGGAGACTGGGGAGCACTACTGCAGTGCCAGTTATAGGTTATAGCAGGAGCCAGGAGTACATAATATATTATATAGTGAGTGACCACCAGACACACAGTGCAGTTTATTTAATATATCCGTTCTCTGCCTGAAAAAAGCGATACACACAGTGACTCAGTCAGTCACATACCATATCTGTGTGCACTGCTCAGGCTCAGGCCAGTGTGCTGCATCATCTATATATATTATATATCTGTCTGACTGCTCAGCTCACACAGCTTATAATTGTGGGGGAGACTGGGGAGCACTACTGCAGTGCCAGTTATAGGTTATAGCAGGAGCCAGGAGTACATAATATTATATTAAAATTAAACAGTGCACACTTTTGCTGCAGGAGTGCCACTGCCAGTGTGACTAGTGACCAGTGACCTGACCACCAGTATATATAATATTAGTAGTATACTATCTCTTTATCAACCAGTCTATATTAGCAGCAGACACAGTACAGTGCGGTAGTTCACGGCTGTGGCTACCTCTGTGTCGGCACTCGGCAGCCCGTCCATAATTGTATATACCACCTAACCGTGGTTTTTTTTTCTTTCTTTATACATACATACTAGTTACGAGTATACTATCTCTTTATCAACCAGTCTATATTAGCAGCAGACACAGTACAGTGCGGTAGTTCACGGCTGTGGCTAGTGGCTACCTCTGTGTCGGCACTCGGCAGCCCGTCCATAATTGTATATACCACCTAACCGTGGTTTTTTTTTCTTTCTTTATACATACATACTAGTTACGAGTATACTATCTCTTTATCAACCAGTCTATATATTAGCAGCAGACACAGTACAGTGCGGTAGTTCACGGCTGTGGCTACCTCTGTGTCGGCACTCGGCAGCCCGTCCATAATTGTATATACCACCTAACCGTGGTTTTTTTTTCTTTCTTTATACATACATACTAGTTACGAGTATACTATCTCTTTATCAACCAGTCTATATTAGCAGCAGACACAGTACAGTGCGGTAGTTCACGGCTGTGGCTACCTCTGTGTCGGCACTCGGCAGCCCGTCCATAATTGTATATACCACCTAACCGTGGTTTTTTTTTCTTTCTTTATACATACATACTAGTTACGAGTATACTATCTCTTTATCAACCAGTCTATATATTAGCAGCAGACACAGTACAGTGCGGTAGTTCACGGCTGTGGCTACCTCTGTGTCGGCACTCGGCAGCCCGTCCATAATTGTATATACCACCTAACCGTGGTTTTTTTTTCTTTCTTTATACATACATACTAGTTACGAGTATACTATCTCTTTATCAACCAGTCTATATATTAGCAGCAGACACAGTACAGTGCGGTAGTTCACGGCTGTGGCTACCTCTGTGTCGGCACTCGGCAGCCCGTCCATAATTGTATATACCACCTAACCGTGGTTTTTTTTTCTTTCTTTATACATACATACTAGTTACGAGTATACTATCTCTTTATCAACCAGTCTATATATTAGCAGCAGACACAGTACAGTGCGGTAGTTCACGGCTGTGGCTACCTCTGTGTCGGCACTCGGCAGCCCGTCCATAATTGTATATACCACCTAACCGTGGTTTTTTTTTCTTTCTTTATACATACATACTAGTTACGAGTATACTATCTCTTTATCAACCAGTCTATATATTAGCAGCAGACACAGTACAGTGCGGTAGTTCACGGCTGTGGCTACCTCTGTGTCGGCACTCGGCAGCCCGTCCATAATTGTATATACCACCTAACCGTGGTTTTTTTTTCTTTCTTTATACATACATACTAGTTACGAGTATACTATCTCTTTATCAACCAGTCTATATATTAGCAGCAGACACAGTACAGTGCGGTAGTTCACGGCTGTGGCTACCTCTGTGTCGGCACTCGGCAGCCCGTCCATAATTGTATATACCACCTAACCGTGGTTTTTTTTACTTTCTTTATACATACATACTAGTTACGAGTATACTATCTCTTTATCAACCAGTCTATATATTAGCAGCAGACACAGTACAGTGCGGTAGTTCACGGCTGTGGCTACCTCTGTGTCGGCACTCGGCAGCCCGTCCATAATTGTATACTAGTATCCAATCCATCCATCTCCATTGTTTACCTGAGGTGCCTTTTAGTTGTGCCTATTAAAATATGGAGAACAAAAATGTTGAGGTTCCAAAATTAGGGAAAGATCAAGATCCACTTCCACCTCGTGCTGAAGCTGCTGCCACTAGTCATGGCCGAGACGATGAAATGCCAGCAACGTCGTCTGCCAAGGCCGATGCCCAATGTCATAGTACAGAGCATGTCAAATCCAAAACACCAAATATCAGTAAAAAAAGGACTCCAAAACCTAAAATAAAATTGTCGGAGGAGAAGCGTAAACTTGCCAATATGCCATTTACCACACGGAGTGGCAAGGAACGGCTGAGGCCCTGGCCTATGTTCATGGCTAGTGGTTTAGCTTCACATGAGGATGGAAGCACTCAGCCTCTCGCTAGAAAAATGAAAAGACTCAAGCTGGCAAAAGCAGCACAGCAAAGAACTGTGCATTCTTCGAAATCCCAAATCCACAAGGAGAGTCCAATTGTGTCGGTTGCGATGCCTGACCTTCCCAACACTGGACGTGAAGAGCATGCGCCTTCCACCATTTGCACGCCCCCTGCAAGTGCTGGAAGGAGCACCCGCAGTCCAGTTCCTGATAGTCAGATTGAAGATGTCAGTGTTGAAGTACACCAGGATGAGGAGGATATGGGTGTTGCTGGCGCTGGGGAGGAAATTGACCAGGAGGATTCTGATGGTGAGGTGGTTTGTTTAAGTCAGGCACCCGGGGAGACACCTGTTGTCCGTGGGAGGAATATGGCCGTTGACATGCCAGGTGAAAATACCAAAAAAATCAGCTCTTCGGTGTGGAGGTATTTCACCAGAAATGCGGACAACAGGTGTCAAGCCGTGTGTTCCCTTTGTCAAGCTGTAATAAGTAGGGGTAAGGACGTTAACCACCTCGGAACATCCTCCCTTATACGTCACCTGCAGCGCATTCATAATAAGTCAGTGACAAGTTCAAAAACTTTGGGTGACAGCGGAAGCAGTCCACTGACCAGTAAATCCCTTCCTCTTGTAACCAAGCTCACGCAAACCACCCCACCAACTCCCTCAGTGTCAATTTCCTCCTTCCCCAGGAATGCCAATAGTCCTGCAGGCCATGTCACTGGCAATTCTGACGAGTCCTCTCCTGCCTGGGATTCCTCCGATGCATCCTTGCGTGTAACGCCTACTGCTGCTGGCGCTGCTGTTGTTGCCGCTGGGAGTCGATGGTCATCCCAGAGGGGAAGTCGTAAGCCCACTTGTACTACTTCCAGTAAGCAATTGACTGTTCAACAGTCCTTTGCGAGGAAGATGAAATATCACAGCAGTCATCCTACTGCAAAGCGGATAACTGAGTCCTTGACAACTATGTTGGTGTTAGACGTGCGTCCGGTATCCGCCGTTAGTTCACAGGGAACTAGACAATTTATTGAGGCAGTGTGCCCCCGTTACCAAATACCATCTAGGTTCCACTTCTCTAGGCAGGCGATACCGAGAATGTACACGGACGTCAGAAAAAGACTCACCAGTGTCCTAAAAAATGCAGTTGTACCCAATGTCCACTTAACCACGGACATGTGGACAAGTGGAGCAGGGCAGGGTCAGGACTATATGACTGTGACAGCCCACTGGGTAGATGTATGGACTCCCGCCGCAAGAACAGCAGCGGCGGCACCAGTAGCAGCATCTCGCAAACGCCAACTCTTTCCTAGGCAGGCTACGCTTTGTATCACCGCTTTCCAGAATACGCACACAGCTGAAAACCTCTTACGGCAACTGAGGAAGATCATCGCGGAATGGCTTACCCCAATTGGACTCTCCTGTGGATTTGTGGCATCGGACAACGCCAGCAATATTGTGTGTGCATTAAATATGGGCAAATTCCAGCACGTCCCATGTTTTGCACATACCTTGAATTTGGTGGTGCAGAATTTTTTAAAAAACGACAGGGGCGTGCAAGAGATGCTGTCGGTGGCCAGAAAAATTGCGGGACACTTTCGGCGTACAGGCACCACGTACAGAAGACTGGAGCACCACCAAAAACTACTGAACCTGCCCTGCCATCATCTGAAGCAAGAAGTGGTAACGAGGTGGAATTCAACCCTCTATATGCTTCAGAGGTTGGAGGAGCAGCAAAAGGCCATTCAAGCCTATACAATTGAGCACGATATAGGAGGTGGAATGCACCTGTCTCAAGTGCAGTGGAGAATGATTTCAACGTTGTGCAAGGTTCTGATGCCCTTTGAACTTGCCACACGTGAAGTCAGTTCAGACACTGCCAGCCTGAGTCAGGTCATTCCCCTCATCAGGCTTTTGCAGAAGAAGCTGGAGGCATTGAAGAAGGAGCTAAAAGGGAGCGATTCCGCTAGGCATGTGGGACTTGTGGATGCAGCCCTTAATTCGCTTAACAAGGATTCACGGGTGGTCAATCTGTTGAAATCAGAGCACTACATTTTGGCCACCGTGCTCGATCCTAGATTTAAAGCCTACCTTGGATCTCTCTTTCCGGCAGACACAGGTCTGCTGGGGTTGAAAGACCTGCTGGTGACAAAATTGTCAAGTCAAGCGGAACGCGACCTGTCAACATCTCCTCCTTCACATTCTCCCGCAACTGGGGGTGCGAGGAAAAGGCTCAGAATTCCGAGCCCACCCGCTGGCGGTGATGCAGGGCAGTCTGGAGCGACTGCTGATGCTGACATCTGGTCCGGACTGAAGGACCTGACAACGATTACGGACATGTCGTCTACTGTCACTGCATATGATTCTCTCAACATTGATAGAATGGTGGAGGATTATATGAGTGACCGCATCCAAGTAGGCACGTCACACAGTCCGTACTTATACTGGCAGGAAAAAGAGGCAATTTGGAGGCCCTTGCACAAACTGGCTTTATTCTACCTAAGTTGCCCTCCCACAAGTGTGTACTCCGAAAGAGTGTTTAGTGCCGCCGCTCACCTTGTCAGCAATCGGCGTACGAGGTTACATCCAGAAAATGTGGAGAAGATGATGTTCATTAAAATGAATTATAATCAATTCCTCCGCGGAGACATTGACCAGCAGCAATTGCCTCCACAAAGTACACAGGGAGCTGAGATGGTGGATTCCAGTGGGGACGAATTGATAATCTGTGAGGAGGGGGATGTACACGGTGATATATCGGAGGGTGAAGATGAGGTGGACATCTTGCCTCTGTAGAGCCAGTTTGTGCAAGGAGAGATTAATTGCTTCTTTTTTGGGGGGGGTCCAAACCAACCCGTCATATCAGTCACAGTCGTGTGGCAGACCCTGTCACTGAAATGATGGGTTGGTTAAAGTGTGCATGTCCTGTTTTGTTTATACAACATAAGGGTGGGTGGGAGGGCCCAAGGACAATTCCATCTTGCACCTCTTTTTTCTTTTCTTTTTCTTTGCATCATGTGCTGATTGGGGAGGGTTTTTTGGAAGGGACATCCTGCGTGACACTGCAGTGCCACTCCTAGATGGGCCCGGTGTTTGTGTCGGCCACTAGGGTCGCTAATCTTACTCACACAGCTACCTCATTGCGCCTCTTTTTTTCTTTGCGTCATGTGCTGTTTGGGGAGGGTTTTTTGGAAGGGACATCCTGCGTGACACTGCAGTGCCACTCCTAGATGGGCCCGGTGTTTGTGTCGGCCACTAGGGTCGCTAATCTTACTCACACAGCTACCTCATTGCGCCTCTTTTTTTCTTTGCGTCATGTGCTGTTTGGGGAGGGTTTTTTGGAAGGGCCATCCTGCGTGACACTGCAGTGCCACTCCTAGATGGGCCCGGTGTTTGTGTCGGCCACTAGGGTCGCTAATCTTACTCACACAGCTACCTCATTGCGCCTCTTTTTTTCTTTGCGTCATGTGCTGTTTGGGGAGGGTTTTTTGGAAGGGACATCCTGCGTGACACTGCAGTGCCACTCCTAGATGGGCCCGGTGTTTGTGTCGGCCACTAGGGTCGCTTATCTTACTCACACAGCGACCTCGGTGCAAATTTTAGGACTAAAAATAATATTGTGAGGTGTGAGGTATTCAGAATAGACTGAAAATGAGTGGAAATTATGGTTTTTGAGGTTAATAATACTTTGGGATCAAAATGACCCCCAAATTCTATGATTTAAGCTGTTTTTTAGTGTTTTTTGAAAAAAACACCCGAATCCAAAACACACCCGAATCCGACAAAAAAAATTCGGTGAGGTTTTGCCAAAACGCGTTCGAACCCAAAACACGGCCGCGGAACCGAACCCAAAACCAAAACACAAAACCCGAAAAATTTCAGGCGCTCATCTCTAATTCTATGCCTTATTCTAGGCTTTTTGGGCTTTAAAGAACATCCCTCTTTGTGTTCTTCTGTAGGGAATGGTATGAGCTTATTCACTGTACTTTGTTATTTTCTTGCTCTTTCTATCCTCTGCAGAGATATCAGAAACAGACCTTTTTTATTTTCAAATCTGTGTCATTTCAGGACATAATAAGAGAACATTTTCTAAATGCTAAAGATAGATCTGTGCAATGGTTTGGCATGTGGCTGCTCCATTTCATTTCACTGAAAAGTACAACTTCCTACCAGACTAAATCTTATTGAACATTAATTATCCTCAAAGGAAATGCTTCTAAATCCGATTGTAAGAAAAAGTATTGCTACAGTAAATTTCCTTTACACAAATATAACCTATCAATGGCAAGTACAGTAAGACCAATAGAAAAAGTGATATGAAACATACTCATTGCCATTGTGAGGAATTGGTGAGGATACATTTTGCAGTCCATTCTTTTCATTTATCACTTAATGGTTCTTTTATATAAATGACATTCTGTGTTATGCACGCTATATACTGTGCTCTATCTATCTATCTATCTATCTATCTATCTATTTATCTATCTATCTATCTATCAGGGCCGGTTCTAGCCCTTGTGGCGCCCCGGGCGAAAATAGGGGCGTGGCTTCATAAAGGAGTGTGGCCAATGTGCCCCCAGTAGTATTGCCCCCGTTTGTGCCCCCAGTAGTATTGCCCCCGTTTGTGCCGCTTAAAAAAAATAATAATAATAATAATACTTACCATCCCCGCTCCTGATTCCCGACTGCTGCTGCCCTCCATCTCTGCCCGCTGGCGCCGCTCCTCTGATCTATGGGAGAGATGTCATGACGTCTCTCCCATAGAACCGCATAGACACTAGAGGTCAATCATGACCCCTAGTGTCTAAGTGCTGCTCCCACAATGCAGTGCGGTGCGCGATTACTTCATCGCGCACTGCATAGCAGTACCGGCACCGGGGGTGCACCACCAGTAGCGGATCTTGCCATGGTGGCACCCCGGGCAAAAGTACCTTGTCCCCATGGAAGATCCGCCACTGCTATCTATCTATCTATCTATCTATCTATCTATCTATCTATCTATCTATCTATCTATCTATCTATCCTCATGTGTCAGAAAAATGGAGACCCCCTATCTAGTATTATTATTCACCTTTTATAAATAGGAGGATTCCAAGATTAAAATGGGCATATACAATCCACTTATCCTGGGCTTATAGTTAGGTTAAAGTGAGGTTTTGCTCTAATTATATCTTATTATTATTATTATATCTATTACTATAGCTATTTATACCTATTGAGCTTGATCTCCCTAGTCTAATTGTCTTATACAGACACGATGTATGTCTGATATTATGTCAGACACTATGATAGACCTCATTTAATTTTCTTTCTCAAATGTTTTAGGTTCCTATTTTTAACATCTGTATCAAAGGAGTTGTTGTTACATGGTAAATTGCTACTTAATAATTTATCCCTAATATGAGTTATATAAGGAATTTATTATGACACATGCTTCATACTATTACTGTATTGTGTAGATAAGCAATGAACATTGAATGGCACTACTTATCCATACCTGTTTTTTATTATTTTAGTATAGTCATTCAGTCCGTATGCTTTATATTGTATTTTGTTACATCGCTAATATGTTTTACATTTGTATATGTCATATTGATATTGAAACAGTTGTGTATTTTAAATCTGCTCCCGTTACATGACATAGGGAGTGATTGCAAGGAACACCATTATGCTGCAGCTGAGATCTATAGCAAACACCTGTTTATTGTATTAATTACAGGATTAGGGAAAAAATAGGATTTTAATTACCTACCGGTAAATCCTTTTCTCGTAGTCCGTGGAGGATGCTGGGGTCCATATTAGTACCCTGGGGTATAGATGGTTCCCTTGGGAGCCATGGGCACTTTAAGAGTTTAATAGTGTGGGCTGGCTCCTCCCTCTATGCCCCTCCTACTAGGCTCAGTCTAGAATCTGTGCCCGAGGAGACGGACATACGTCGAGAGAAGGAAATACACAGATAGTGGTAAGAATCACACCAGCTCACACTGAATTGAAAAACCATGCTGACCATCACCCAACATGGAGAAATCATGCTAAGCAGCATGCAAGTTGAAGAAAGCAAGCGAATCAGCATGAAACATGAAGAAACCATGCCAATCGGCATGCAACATGAAAGAAACCATGCTACCCAGCAGGAACATGAAGAAACCATGTTAACCAGCACGCAACATGAAGAAACCATGCTAAGCAGCATGCAACATGAATAAACCATGCTAACAAGCAGGAACTAGAAGAAACCATGCTAATCAGCAGGAAAGAGGAACAGCAACAGCTGAACCAATAAGTAACCAAGTAACAATGCAGGAAAACGAAGCGCTGGGCGGGCGCCCAGCATCCTCTACGGACTACGAGAAAAGATTTACCAGTAGGTAATTCAAATCCTATTGTCTCTTACGTCCTAGAGGATGCTGGGGTTCCATTTAGTACAATGGTGATGTACCAAAGCTCCCAGTACAGGAGGGAGAGCGCTGAGGCTCCTGCAGAACAGATTGACCAAACGTAAGGTCCTCAGAGGCCAAAGTATTGAACTTGTAGAACTTAGTAAACGTGTTCGACCCTGACCAAGTAGCTGCTCTGCAAAAATGGAAAGCCGAGACACCCCGGGCAGCTGCCCAGGAAGAACCAACTTTACAAGTAGAGTGGGCCTTAACAGAGTTTGGACACGGCAAGCCAGCCGTGGAATAAGCATGCTGGATAGTAAACCTGATCCAGCAAGAAATTGCTTAGAAGCAGGACACCTAACCTTGTTGGGATCATAAAGGACAAACAGAGCGTCCAACTTCCTGTGACGAGAAGTTCTCTTCACATATATCTTCAAAGCCCTCACAACATCCAAGGACTTTGAGGTAATTTAGGTAATGTAGGAGTCAGTAGCCACTGGCACCACAATAGTTGGTTGATATGAAAAGCTGACACAACCTTTGGAAGACATTGCTGACGCATTCTGAGCTCAGCCCTCTCTTCATGGAAAATCAAGTAGGGGCTATTGTAGGACAATGCCCTCAATTCTGACACACACCTAGCAGATGCCAATGCCAACAGTGTGACAGCCTTCCAAGTAAGAAACTTGACCTCAACCTCCTGTAGAGATTCGAACCAATCCGATTGCAGGAACCGCAATGCCACATTAAAATCCCACGGTGCCATAGGAGGCACAAAAGGTGGTTGGATGTGCAGTACCCCTTTCAAGAAAGTCTGAACTTCAGGGAGAGCAGCCAATTATTTTTGGAAGAAAATGGACAAGGCAGAAATCTGGACCTTTATGGATCCCAAGTGTAGGCCCACATCCACACCTGCTTGCAGAAAGAGGAGAAACCGTCCCAGTTAAATCTCCACCATAGGAAACTTCTTGGATTCACACCAAGACACATACTTTTTCCAAATCCGATGGTAATGTTTAGACATTACTCCCTTCCTAGCCTGTATCAGAGTAGGAATTACCTTTTTTGGAATGCCCTTCCAAGATAAAATCAGGCGTTCAACTTCCATGCTGTCAAACATAGCCGCTGTAAGTCTTGATAAGTGAACGGCTCTTGTTGCAGAAGGTCCTCACAAAGAGGAAGAGGCCTCGGATCCTCCAGCAGTAATTCCAGAAGATCCATGTACCAAGCCCTTCTTGGCCATCCGGAGCAATGAGGATTGCCTGAACTCTTGTTCTTTTTATTAGTTTGAGAATCCTTGGGATGAGCGGAAGTGGAAGGAACACATACAATGACTGGAACACCCACAGAGTTACCAGGGCATCCACCGCCACTGTGGAAAAGAATTACCTAGGTCAGGCATGTACAAACTGTGGCCCTCCAGCTGTTGTGAAACTACATATCCCAGCATGCCCTGACACAGTTTTGCTGTCAGAGAATGCTAAAGCTGTGTCAGGGCATGCTGGGATGTGTAGTTTCTCAACAGCTGGAGGGCCGCAGTTTGGACATGCCTGACCTAGGTAATAGACCCGGCGCTAAATAAAATGAGATGCTTGACCTTAAGCAGCTGTTTAAAGGGATAGTTAGTCCTTAGAAATGGAAATAGAAAAAGGTATATACAGCGCTAATAACTGGATATGGAAAAAACATGTATTTTATTACATAGAAAATTGTTGCAACAAATAAACAGCTGGTTTTAAAAGATTAAGATTAAAATTAAAATAGAAATTACGACAATAGGGCAAGCACATCAATTTCTTTGGAATATTACCACATGTGGAAGCCGGACATATTCGACTGAAAAGTGTCCATGGAAATGTGCCACAGTCCTGGGGATAAGTTCAAAGCTGGCAGGTAACAGTCCACATAGAGTTTGAAAACAGACCTTTGAGTGCTTGATTTCTTTGAGTGCTTGATGCACCTTTGTGGACGACTGCAGGTTCCCCTTTTGTAGATGATGAGGGACTTCTAGGCATATTCCAGATTTAGACAAAAGACCAGTGATGCCCGGCTCCTCTGTACCAATGTGTTTCGCTGTACCAACAGCTTTATCATCATCTACAAAAGGGGAACCTGCAGTCGTCCACAAAGGTGCATAAGACCTAGCTTTCAATAGGACTAAGTTCTGTCCGGAATCAAGCACTCAAAGGTCTGTTTTCAAACTCTATATGGACTGTTACATGCCAGCATTGAACTTATCCCCAGGACTGTGGCACATTTCCATGGACACTTTTCAGTTAAATATGTCCGGCTTCCACGTGTGGTAATATACCAAAGAAATTGCTGTGCTTGCCCTATTGTCGTAATTTCTATTTTAATTTGAATCTTAATCTTTTAAAACCAGCTGTTTATTTTTTGTAACAATTTTCTATGTAATAAAATACATGTTTTTTCCATATCCAGTTATTATGACTGTATATCCATTTTTCTATTTCCATCCACCGCCACTGCCTGTGGGTCTCTCGACCTGGAACAGTACCTACAAAGCTTCTTGTTGAGGTGGGAGGCCATCATGCCTATTTGAGGTACACCCCATTGGCATGTGACCTCTGTGAATACCTCCGGATGGAGGCCCCATTCTCTTGGAAGGAGAGCGTGTTTGCTGAGGAAGTCCGCTTCCCTGTTGTCCACTTCCGAAATGAAGATTGCTGACAGCGCCATCGTGTGATTTTCAGCCGAGAGGAGGATTCTTGTTACCTCTGACATTGCAGCTCTGCTCTTCGTTCCACACTGTCAGTTTATGTAGGACACCGCTGTGACATTGTCCGACTGAACCTGGGGTGACAGCTCCCCAACCTCTGAGATTGGCATCCGTGGTTAGAAAGATTCAATTCCGAATCCCGAACCTGCAGCCCTCGAGAAGGTGAGACGTTTGCAGCCACCAGAGGAATTAAATTCTGGCTTTCGGCGACAGGCGTATTCGCTGGTGCATGTGAAGATGAGATCCCGACCATTTGACCAGGAGATCCAGTTGGAAAGACCGTGCAAGGAATCTTCCGTACTGTCGAGCCTCGTAGGAGGCAACCATCTTCCCCAGAATGCGAATGCACTGATGAACCGATACCCGGGCTGGCTTCCGGACATCCCGCACCATTGATTGGAACACCAATGCTTTCTCCACTGGTAGAAACACCCTCTGCACTTCCGTGATGAGAATTATCCCCAGGAAGGAATGCTTTTTGTCGGCTCCAAATGTGAAATTTAAAGCTTTAGGATCCACCCAAGAACCCTGGACAGTTGATTTGAGAGAGCAACCCTCTGTAACAACCATTCCCTGGAGGATGTGAAGGTCGTCCAGATATGGAATTATGTCCACTCCTGGTCTGTGGGGTAGGAGCATAATCACTGCCATGGCCTTGATGAACACCCCCGGTGTTGCGTAGAAGCCAAGTGCAGTGTTTGGTACTGGAAGTAACCTATTTGTAGTGCAACCGTAGAAAGGCCTAGAGAGGCGGCCCGATTGGAATGTGAAGGTACGCACCCCGGATATCCCGGGATACCAGGAATTCCCTAAAACTCAACCAGAGATCACCACTCTCAGACTCCATCCTGAATTGAACACCCACTAGTAAGGGTTCAATGACCTTAGGTTTGAATAGTAACCCCTGTTACGTAAACGAGGTGGAACTGGAATAATGACATTTGTTTGTCAAATTTTAGAATAGCTGCCAGCAGTATTGTACTTTCAGCCTGAGAACCTAGTAAGCCTGATTTGAAGAATCTGTGAGGAATGAGTACTAGAAACTCCAGTCTGCACCCCTGGGCAGCCTAACGTTTCCCAGGGGACTAGGCAGGATATCGCCTAAATGTTTCACTGAAATCTTTTTAGTCTCTCTCCCACCTGCTTGATTCACAGGCAGTGAGGTCCACCATCAAAACGAAGGTTTTGAGAATACCGAACCTGAAATCCACTCCCAGGAACCAGGCGGTGCATGTTTTCTGGAATTTCCCCAATGTCCTCTAAAGGAAGTGGAGGAACCCTTGGATTCATGTGTAAACATTGTGGTTTGAAGGGATTGCAGGATAGGTGTACTCTAGGTCCTAATTTCCTGGTCTGTGCAGCTGCAGAAGGAAGATATGTCAACTTACCCACAGTTGGCTCGTATATTCACGCATCCCGAGCATCCCAACAGGGCCTTACCCGTGAAGGGCTGACTCACCATACCTTTCTTGGATTCTGTATCCACAGTCCATTGGTGCAGCCACCGTCCCCTGCATGTCGAAACTTCCAGAGCAGTGGTCCCTGCGTTATGCAGGCTAATCTCCTTCATAGCGTTCAGCCGTGAAGCCTGTAGAATCCTGTATGTGACATAGAAACAAGTACATGTCACCAGTGCCATAACTAGGCATTTTAGCGCTGTGTGCAAGAAACGGCATTGGCGCCCCCCCTTCATGCAAGATAGGGCAGTGCGCTTCATGGGGAAGGGGCGTGGCCACAAATTAATACCAATATATACTACGCCGCACAGTAGCGCCACTACACCAGGTAGAGCCCCTTTTACACCTTACGGCAGACAGATTCCCCTTTTTACACATTACGGCAGACAGCGTCCCCTTTTTACACATTACAGCAGACAGCGTCCCCCTTTTTACACATTACGGCAGACAGCGTCCCCTTTTTACACATTATGGCAGACAGCGTCCCCCTTTTTACACATTATGACAGACAGCGTCCCCTTAACACATTACGGCAGACAGCATCCCCTTTTTACACATTAGGGCAGACAGCGTCCCCTTTTTACACATTACGGCAGACAGCGTCCCCTTTTTACAAATTACGGCAGACAGCGTCCCCTTTTTTACACATTACGGCAGACAGTGCCCCTTTTTACACATTGCGGCAGACAGAATAGATAGAGAAATATATATATATATATATATATATATATATATATAGATAGAGAGAGAGAGAGAGAGATACTTACCGCCTCTCCCCGCTGGCAGTCAGGCTCCTCGGTGCTGGCAGATCCTGGGCAGGGGAGGAGAAGGAGGAGGGATGGGGACTGGAGCCGCAGCAGCGCTATGTAATTGGTAGAGGCACCGATGCAGCTGGCACACACGTAGTTACGGCTCTGGTGCTATGTGCCAGAAAGTGAATTAGTGCCCTCCACCATTTTGAAAATAGGGACAATGCGCGTCAAAATTACAGGGACAGCTGGCACATAAAGCAGGGAGGGAGGGAGGACGCCTGTCTCACCCCTCTGCTGCCCAGCTAGCACATTTTACACTTTTTTTTTTACTTTTTAAATTTTTTGTGTGAGTAAAGCATCATGGCTGCTAGGTTGGACAGGACGCTGAGGATGAAGAAGCACAACATTACCTTCACACCGCTGCTGAACTTGGATCACTTGGGCTCCATGCAGGGCTCGCAGCTGGGCTCAGTGCCAAGGATGGCGGCTGCTCGGATGCCAGCTCCCGGATCCACTGCAGAACACTGACTGTGGGCAGCGGAGTAGGGCGTGTGCGGCCGGGCAGGAAGCAGCAGCGCTACCTAGTGTGGGACTTCCTGTTACAAGATGGAAGGGAGCGGTGGTGGAGCGCGCGGGGTAGGCACTAGGCAGTGTGTCCTGCGCTGCATACAATCTACAGCGCAGGCACATACACTGGCGGCAGCGGACACTCGTGGGATTGCGAACGGTGTGCCCTCACTGCAAATGCGCATTGGGCAATGCAACGTTCACACACACCTAGTTACGGCCCTGCATGTCACTCCTACACATAGAATCTAAATCATCAAGTAAGGAGCCTGACCATGTTACAATAGCCCCAGAGATCTACGCAGTAGTGGGTCTCTTAGTCACACCTGCAGCAGTGTACAGTATTAGAGATTAGTCTCAATCTGCGATCAGCCTTTATGTAGGTTGTACCGGGACAGGTAACACAACCGTCTTTGACAATTTAAACACTCTTTAGGGATGTGGATAATATCTCTGGGTGTACTCAGGTTTTCCCAAATAAGGAGTTTAATGCCCTAAACAGTGGGAAGGCATTTATTATATATATATAAATAATATTCCTCATCCCTAATAGCCTCAAACATATGTTGCCCCCCTCATATGCAGTATATGGGCAAGTGTCTGCTTGTTAAGGTATGTAATTGGGGCAAGAGGCACAGCTGTGGGATTATAATCCCCAGACTACTCAAAGCTGCGGCTTCTTCCCGGTATGGGATATAGTTGAAGAAATATACTTTAAAGTAAACCCTATGGAGGCCACCGCAGGGGGATCTGCCACCGATACAGTTTTGAGCAAGGTATAGACTCCCCAGGAGAAAATATACATTCTGCAGTACAGGACAAAGGGGGTCATTCTGACCCGTTCGCGCGCATCGGTTCTTCACTGCGGTGCGAACAGGTCGGAACCACGCATTGAGCATGCGCATCGTTGCCCGGCGACGGACGTCGCCAAGCAACAGAGCGCCCAGCGAAAAAAAAGACGCAGCGCTGGACGGAAGAAGATTGACAGCGTTGGAGGCCGTTTTCGGGGAGTGGTAAGAAGAATCCAAGCATGTCCAGGCTAACGGAGGGTGGATGTCTGACGTCAGGACCGGGACCTTCATCGCTGGATCCGTCGCACAGGGTAAGTAGCTGCAGGGCTGGTCTTGTTTTGCAGGAAACATTTTAAGCATAGCAGGGCTGCACAAGTGATCGCAGCCCTGCTATGCTAAAATACATCACCCCATAGGCAGGGATTAGTTGATCGAAGCAGCAGCAAAAAGTTGCTGGCTATGATCAACTCGGAATGACCCCCAAAGTCCCTTAACATGGTAAAGTGAGTTACACACACACAGGAAAATGTCAACACAGTTCCCCCCCAAAAAATATCTCTAGAGAGTCACAGAGTACAAGAAGCCAGCCACAGCGCGCCCTAATAGGCTTTTATTATGATAAAAAAAAACCTGCTGACTAACTTAACCTTAACAGGGTAGCTAGTACATAATTTACTCTCTCCCCCTTGTTTATAACACCTTGTTACCTAGTGTACTATGTGGAGGACAGCGCTCCCTGTCAGCGTGTGTCTGCAGGGAGAAAATGGCACTGGTGAGTGCTGGATCCGCTCTGAGGAGAAGCCCCGCCACTTGTAATGGCGCGTCTTCCCGCTTTCACTGATTATACTGGCCTAAGGTGATTTATCTGCTAACAGTGGGATTAGCCCCTGTTAGCATATGTGACCAGAGTAGGGTGTTTGCGCTGGCCCAGGGCGCCCCTCACAGCGCTGCACATCAAGTACCGCTGAGCCTTCCGGAGTGCAGCCTGTCAGAGCTGCGCTCCCACCCCTGTGCCGCCATTCTCACCAGCGACCCACTTACCGGGTCGCCGGCATCATACTCAACACTCTTCTATCTTCTGGCTCTGTTAGGAGGTGGCGGCCGTGCTGCGGGAGTGAGCGGTCGATTCGTGGGCTTGCGATCAGCACCTTCAGGAGCTCAGTGTCCTGTCAGCGGAGATAGAGAACCATTAACTTCTAGAGTTGGTTCCTACTCCCCCCTAAGTCCCACGAAGCAGGGAGGCTGTTGCCAGCAGCCTGCCTGTACCTAACACTCTTAAAAAACAGTAAAACTAGAAAAACTCCTAGGAGTTCCCCTAGCTGTGACAGGCTCCACTGGGCACATTTTCTAAACTGAGTCTGGTAATGCCCCCGACACATTATGCCACACACTGTAATGCCTGTGACACATTATGACAGACATCACAATGCCCCTTATTCATTATGCTATACACTGCAATGCCCCTGATATATTATAGCACATACAATGCTTGTGACACATTATGACACACACCGCAATGTCCGTGATACATTATGCCACACACCGCAATGTCCGTGATACATTATGCCACACACTGCAATGACCCTGAGACATTATACCACATACCACAATACCCGTGGTATAGTATACCACACACCGTAATGCCATTGTGATATGTGGTATAATGTCTCAGGGGCAATGCAGTGTGTGTCATAATGTTTATCGGGCATTGCGGTGTGTGGCATAGGGTAAAATGGGCATTGCAATATGTGTCACAGGCATTACGGTGTGTGGTATACTATATCACGTCATTGTGGTATGTGGTATAATGTCTCAGGGTCATTACAGTGTGTGGCATAATATATCACGGACATTGCAGTGTGTGGCATAATGTATCACGTACATTGCGGTGTGTGTCATAATGTGTCACAGGCATTGTATGTGCTATAATGTATCAGGGGCATGGCAGTGTGTAGCATAATGAATAACGGGCATTGTGATGCCTGTCATAATGTGTCACAGGCATTACGGTGTGTGGCATAATGTGTCGGGGGCATTATGGTGTGTGGCATATTGTGTCATGGGCATTATTGTGTGTGGCATAATGTCTAAGGGCCATTGCAGTATGTGGTATAATGTATACTAAGCATTAATATACGGAGGAAAAATGACAAATAATGTAATGAATCAGGATTAAAAATTTTTTCCTGTGGTGGCCAACGTCTGGGCGTGCAGGTTGCAAAACTGGGGTATAAGGTAGTCTTTTCCTGCAAAACCACGCCCTTTTTTGCAAAGCCACACCCATTTCAGCAAGGCCACACCCCTTTTTGCAGAGGTGCGCACAGATTCATCCCTTTACTAGTGCCAATTATGGGGGCGGGGGGGCACCAGAGAATTTTTTGGCTTGGGGGAGAATTTTTTTTTAGTTACGCCACTGAGAGGCTGGCTACGTCTTCACTGGATGGCTACTAATCTTCTGTTGTTAGTTTACACCTACTCACACAGTGCCTGCAAACCTTAATTCTGTGTTTATGAAGACCTGCTGGTAAGTTCTTTGAGTCTCAGCTCCGGCTGTACAAGTATCACTGCCCAAAAGACCTCCATGAGCTCCGCCCTCCTTTGAAGGAGAACCGTCGCTAGCTGTAACAGGTTGTTGCTCCTGCTCATCTATGGACTGATCCATATTGACTCACAGCCTTATTAGTAATTAACGGTGGCATCTAGTGAATGTTATTTTTTAAGTACTGTACAGCAGCACTGTAATTAAGCAGATCTATGTAGTGTGCAGCCACACATCCAATCCCTTGCAGCCACACACTACATAGATCTGCTCAGCCGCAATGCTGATATTTTTTTCACAAGGTACAAGGTAAGCTTCAAATAGTTAGAATCCTCTAGCTTAGAATTAGCTACCTTTCTATGCAAGGGTAAATAGCTCAATGAATAGAGTGTCTGACTGCAGTGCCATAGGAAACTGGTTCAATTCCCGGGTATGTCAGCATCTTGAAATGTAATAACGGAGAGTATGACTGAATAACAAAGAAATCTCAAGTTGCGTTCATGAATGTTGTATAGGTATGACTGAAGGGGTCAGGGTAGGAGACAGGGGCAGTCAGGAGATGCTGGGCTTCAAAAAGGGGGGAAGCTGCAAGTGAAAGTAATTAAAACATAATTGACAAGTGCCGCTAACAGCGCCCCCTACCCTGTAGTGATATGTGCAGTAACCCTTCCGCATGGACCTAGTTACGGCCCTACTGTACACGGCCTGAACAACAACACACACTTTTTTTTAATATTGATATTTCTCTAACACTGACACAGTCGCAATGCTGCAGCCCATAGCCCTTCACTGATGACACTGAATCTGTGGGTGACACAGTGTTCCACTGTCCTTAATCACAGTCACAGTAGCTATTATTATTATTATCATCATCATCATCATCACCACTACTACTACTACAATGGCAGTAGCCCTTAATCCAATTGCAGCCCATAGCCATTCACTGATGACACTGAGCCTGTGGCTGATGCTGTATCTCTCTGCTCTCTATCAGTCAGAGTAGCTCTTAGTTAAGTCACAGTAGCCCTTAATCATACCTCCCAACATGACCCTCTCCAGGAGGGACAAAATGCTCTGCTTCTGGACATCCCTCTTAATTTGTGATTGAAGGCACCTGTTTTGAAGAGGTTAATGGATAAGAAAGGTGTATCAGCACAGGTGATAGCAATCATAAATTAAAAGTGAAGTCCAGGAGCAGAGCATTATATCCCTCCTGGAGAGGGTCAGGTTGGGAGGTATGCCTTAATCCAGTGGTTCTCAAATTCGGACGTCAGGACCCCACACGGTTCACGTTTTCCATATCACCAGCAGGTGTGTAATTACCAGTAGAGCTCACACCCAGGTAAGTAAGTTATGGGTATTTGACTTTTAATCTTCACAGAGAGAAGAGCTCGACGGTCACAACACTCATTTGAGACACGTTACTATGTGAGAATTACCTACCACGTGCTCTAAAAGATTCACTGAACCGATATCACAATTGAATCTAGTTACAGTAATAAACTTCAATAAACATGTACAAGAACCTAAAATAAAGGAGTTTTATTTCACTGGAACAGCTCAAACTCATTCTTCTCTTTCGTCAGCAATGAATAGAACAACCTAGGTTGAAAGGTTAGTGTAACAACATATTTTGTATAGTTTTGAGAACAATGTAACATATAACAATATCAATTACATATTATCGGTTAACGGTACCTTAAGGGAAGGGGTTCCCCTAACACTCTGATAACTTAGTCAGAGTACTCTTACTACCTCGGTGGTGCACGTAAGACGGGGGGTGTTATTCTGGTACCAGTGAGATGAAAGTCACTCTTAATTATGCAGCTTTCTGTTTCTATCTCAGAAATTAACCCCTGTGAGTTATCAACAATAGCGCTTGGATTTAATCCCAAATTCCTGTCTCCCTATAATAACTTGTGAAGAGTAATAATGTCTTCCAGTGTCAATGACGTGGCAAATTTGTAATCCTGTGCTATTCATAGGAACCTTCTGATAGCGGAAAAGGGAATGCATGCAATTAGTAGCTGTCTAGCTGGCAATGAAGCAGTTAGTAGAGTCTTTGCAGACAGCAGTGTGATGCATAGGACGAAAGCATACAGGGAAGCATGTGATTAGGAGATACTTTTACAAGGCACTCCGGTTCCGCCTCTCGGTGCTGTCCCTGGCCGTTATCTCCTCCCTGAGGTTGGTTTAGTCTATGGAATGCAGCCTGCTGAGGGAAGCTTTCAGACCCGCCTTCTGCTGTCACTCGCCGCTCCCGGCTGCCTCCCACTGTGATTCACCGCTTTGGGGCCTGGTTCGTGGGGCAGTGCCGCCTCTTGATCCGCCCAGCAAGGGATAGCGCGGCTGTGGACTCACCAATCTTGCCACCCACAGCCACATGGGGTCACGATCAGGAGACGCCTCTTCTGCTCCGCCCAGCGGGATTTGCTGATGCCGGAGCCCATTGCCGCTCGCCGCAGACGTCCACACTGCGGTCCCACTATCCACTTCACAGGGGCCGCCGGGGAACTTGGTCAGCCTCTCTCCCCAGAGCCGCCGTCCAGAGCCAGGTGTGTCGCACTTTTTTAAGTCCCCAGGCAGTACGCAGCTCCGTCTCCTGCCGCTGAGTCCCAGGCACTCCCCAATGGTTTTTATGTCATCCTGTATTTATCCACTTCTCCTGAGTGCCCGGATCAGTCCCGCCAGAGTTGCACTCCATGAGCTTAACTGCCTTATCATTCCCTGTCAACACCCCCCTTCCCTGCGGGGCATTCTACTAGTCCCTTAGTCCAGGATACAGGCTGACTATTCTAACTCCCCTCTGTGAGGGGGATACCATTTAACAAAACTTCTGTCCATGAGAGCAATTATAGGAATCCTCTAATATTCCTCTATGAGGGCATTTGTATATATTAACTTTTATTATTTATCTTAACACCACATACATTTAATAATAATATAACTAAGCATTATATGTAGATAATACACGAAGGAGGCTTAGCAGGGTATTACATACGGCCCTGCTTGAAATTTGCGTGTCCTCACGCATTACTCCACCTCTCTCTTAATGAATTTATAATCATGTTCAACAGTTAACTGCATGAACCTGGTTCAACCTCAAATACATATATTTGGGTGTAACCTTAGTTACATACTTCATAACGCTTTAACATTGGTATCTAAGGGGTAACACTCCCTTTGTGCTCCTCTCTGATCTCCTCAGTGCAACTGGAGGGTTAACCACATTATGGCTATACTCTTCTAACACATTTGGCAAAGTTGTGTGGTACTCAGGGGCCCTATAGCTTTTGCTCCCCATTACATCAGGTTGTACTATTTCTAATGTAGGAGCAGCTTCCTCACTAGCGGAAACTCCTACATTGTACAATACTGGCCAGCACAATTTGAACCTGTCCATAACATCACTGAAAGCTGGATCAGTAAGTGACTTCAAGCTCTTTGCTTTTTCCTCCTGATCATCGTGATCCATTAACGTCAGGTTCAGGCACTTTTTCAACTGATTCTAATTTACTACTAAGGAAGACTTGCCCTTATCCTTAGAGACCCTATATATTGCTACATCGGGACGTGGAATTTCAATGATTAGGTAGGGCGTTGACTCCCAATGACTATCCAGCTTACTGGTACGCTGATTTTTCTTTTTCCATACCATATCACCCACTTTTAGAGATTCTGCGAAGGCTGTCTCATTTTAATATTCGGTTTGGTGCTGTCGTACATTCTACATCCTTTGTTCAACTATAGTCTGTGCTGCCTTCAGTCTCTGCTTGTGTTCTTTTACCCAGTCACTCTGCGGAATTGTCTCTTGAGCGACTTCCGGGGGGCAGATCCAATCTTAGGTCCACAGGTAATTTCCCTTCTCGTCCAAACAACAAGTAGTAAGGAGTATACCCAGTGGAACTATGTTCTGCATTGTTGTACAAATATGTAATCTCTGGGAGCAGTGTAGGCCTCTCTTGCCGTTCCGAGGTAGGAATAGCTCTTAACATTTTGATTAGGGTTTGGTTCATTCTTTCGCATAACCCATTGCATTGTGGGTGGTATGCCGTGGTTCTTAACTTTTTGCACCCATACAGGTCACAGAGTTCTTTAAATAATCTAGAGTCAAAAGCAGGGCCTTGATCTGTCAAGATGTTTTCCGGATAACCATAAGGCCGTACAAATGCTCTCCAACAGTTCCGCAGTAGTTCTTACCGACAGATCTCTCACCGGAAGAGCCACTGCAAACTTGGTATAGTGATTTATCATTGTGATGTCATACTGATATCCAGTTCGGCTGGTTTCTAATTTCACATGGTCAATGGTAAGTTTTTCCAGTGGATGATGACTAATAATGGGATGAAGATGTGCTTTCTGGTCGGAGGAGACCTGCTTTCGAATGGTGCAGCTTTGAGAGTTGGTGCACCAATCCTCAATGTCTTTTCTCATATTGGTCCAGAAGAACCGCTTCCTCAAGTGTGCCTCCAGTTTCTGAGTATCGAAATGCCCCGATTGATCATGGTATGCACTTAAGAGAGAATGTTTGTTTTCTGAAGGTATCACAATCTGTGTAACAGGGAGGTGTGTTTTAGGATTAACTCCGCAACGGATGATGAGACCCTTCCGTATCCGGAGACGTTCCCTTTGTCTCCAGAGTTTAAGAAGTTCACGATCAGCAACACATCATTCCTCCTTGGTCAGTACCATCCCAGTGAGTAAAAGAGATTTTAATTGCCTTAGAACAGGGCTCTTTTCTTGTACTTGTCTCCAGTTTTCCTCCGGCTCATCTTCTTGTAACACCCGTAGTTCCGTTCCGGATGCAACTTTAGTCCCGGTGGATAATGCTTGCTGGCATATTAACATGGCACGGAAGGCTGGCATTTCCACCTCTTCTCACCCTTATTCATCAGGTCCACTGTCTGATCTTCTCGGCAACCGTGACAGAGCGTCTGCATTCATATTACTTTTACCACTCCGATACTTGATAGTGAATTGATAGTTGGCCAACCGAGAAGCCCATCGCTGCTCCAGTGCTCCTAGATGAGCTGTCGGTAGATGGGATAAGGGATTGTTGTCAGTGAAAACTACAAATGGCGTGGCAGCCAAATAGCTTTTGAATTTCTCCGTAACTGCACACACTAAAGCTAAAAATTCCAATTTGAAGGCACTGTAATTGGCATAATTCCTTTCGGCTTTCTTCAAGCTTCAGCTAGCATAAGCAATGACTCGTTCTTTTCCATCTTGATGTTGAGATAACACAGCCCCAAGGCCCTGATTACTGGTGTCTGTATACAAACAGAAAGGTCGACCATAGTCCAGGTATGCTAGTATGGGCGCCTTAGTCAGCAAGCTTTATAATTTATCGAAGGCAACTTGTTGAGTCTGAGTCCATTCTACTTGAACGTTTCTGCCATGTTGACTCTTAGACACCCCTCGAAGTAGTTTGTGCAAAGGGGCTGCCACATGAGCGAACTTTTCTATGAATCTCTGATAACATCCAACAAATCCAAGGAATTGACGTACCTCCTTGATGGTGCTTGGAGTAGGCCAATCCTGCACTGCTGCGATCTTTCCTGGATCGGGAACGATGCCTTTAGCACTCACAACATGCCCCAAGTAGTGTACACTCCTCTTCAACAGGTGGCATTTGGACGGCTTGACCTTCAGGCCATACTCAGCTAGTCGCTTAAAAACGTATTGAAGGTGCTGTAAATGCTCTTCATAAGTACCGGAGTAAATGATGATGTCATCCAGATACAATAACACCATTTCAAAGTTTTTATGGCCTAAGCAGTGCTCCATGACCCTTTGGAATGTTCCCGGAGCATTACAGAGCCCGAAGGGCATACGCTCAAACTCATATAACCCCATGGGAGTCGTGAAAGCTGTTTTTTCTCTATCACCAGGGGCCATTTGAATCTGCCAATATCCGCTTGTTAGGTCCAGGGTCGAGAAATAAGTAGCAGATTTCAAAGCCACCAACGACTGTGGTAGCGGATAAGCGTCCTTGTGTGTTAACTGATTCAACTTTCTATATTTGACGCAAAAACGTAAGCTGCCATCTTTTTTTTAACTAAGACTATTGGTGCAGCCCAAGGGCTATGACTTTCACGAATTACGCCGGATGCTTCCATCTCCTCCAACATATGACGAACAGGTTGGTACAACATTGGAGCAAGTGGTTGGTACCGCTCTTTGATAGGTGGTGCATCTACTGTAGGGATATAATGCTGAATATGATCTACCTTCCCAAAGTCAGCTGAATTCTTGCTAAAGGTTGCAGTGTTTTCCTGTACCACTTGCAGAACTCCTGACTTCAACTCGTCTGGGGTGTCCTCATCCCGATTTGAATCTCTTGCCACCATCTGGATTGCTCTTCATTTCCTCTAGCCCCGTCGGAGAGGTGTTCTGTCTGAGTCTTCAAAGATGTGATGTCCACCACATCTTGAAATGTTGCCCAAAGTAACTTAGTGACCACTTGATGACGGTGTACTTTAACAGGTTGATCATGTGGATTCAGAATCCTTACAGGCACCCTTCCGCCTTCTACAGTTACTAAAGTCCGTGCGACCACTATGTCACTGCTACTGGAAATGAGGCACGGCTCGACAATAGCATCATAATTATGCCCACGCGGCCCGCACCTAGCTTTTCCCCAAATTATAGTTTCCAAATTAGGTTGTAAAATAATGGGCCTCCGGTCCGCAGTCTTCACCTTGCCCACTTCACCACTTACACTGACAAATCGTTGTTGACCATGGAGTGTTCTAATGGTCCTATGTAAAGCTCATTGACAAGCGGATGGTGCGTGGTTTAATTCTACTCGTAGGGCTGCAATCAATTCATCCAGGCATTGTTGTAACACGTTCATTCCCACTATGATAGGAGGTACAGTGGGGTCCTCTATATTGGTGATGAGACAGCCCTCTTTTGACAATTGAGCCTGGCTGGTTTGAAAGTCCAATTCACAGTATCCCTGACAAGAGATACTCAGCCTGTTACTAGCAACAAGTTGCAGCCAAGCTGGTGGTGTTGGTAATATTCCCATTCTTCTCCAATACTGGTGGAAAGCATTCTGCTGAATGGTGGTGACCTGGGAACCTGTATCCAAACTAGCGGGTACTTGTACCCCGTCGATCCAGATGTTGACAACGGGGAGCTGCCCCATATATTGTGGGCACCATTCTTCTGGGGTAGGACCTATTCTGCATGCTCCCCCCGGGGATTGGTCTCCGGCCTCGGGCCCTCTGCGTTTAAAGGCGGTTCCTGCCGGCACACCCTCTCTACATGTCCACTCTGATTACACTTTCGACAAACAGGCCGTCCTTGTGAATCGAATCTGTCTGTGGGTCTACGGCCCCTTCCTGGGGATGGCTCCCACCAATCGCTTCTTGTCCATTGTCGATCTCGTCGCCAGTTCGATTCAATCCGGGATGGTGGTGTTTGTGTGACGAGCCTCTGTAGCTCCCTATTCATTGCAACCATCCCAACTTCAAGGTTTTCTATTTGACCTTTCAATGTGAGGACCGGATCGGAACTAGGGGTTTGCATACTTTGCAGTGTGGCCTTCTTTGAACTTACTGCCTCAGTGGGTGGGCGTCCAGAGGTGCTAGTCTCATCTGACCGTTCTTGATACCCTGGCATTTCTGGGAAAGACACCTCCTTGGGCGATATGGGGCCGATTACCTATATGGCTGCTTCCTTGAAATCCAGAAAGGGGGCAGCATTTTTCTGCATTCTCAATAATTCGAGTTGCGTTCTGACACTTTCGCAATTTACACCATCAATGAACTGATTCACCAAAGCCTCATCTACTTCTTTTATTTCTGAAGTGTCTACCTCATGAATGTCTCTTAATGCTTCTTGCAAACTAAACGCAAAATATCGTAACGACTCCCCGGACAGCTGCTTGCGTGAATAGAAACATGATTTTAACTCCGAGAGAGTACTAATATCGAATGTGGTTGCCAAACGCTAAAACACTTGATCTACAGTTTTCCATTCTTCCAAGGGCCATGATAATACCTCCCGTAAGGCTGACTTTTTCAGTTGACCAACCAAGATTTCCACTTGCTGCAGATTAGTTAATGGGTAAAGTCTAAACTTAGCTTGTAGCTTCTTCTTGAATTCTGTCAACGTGTTTGGACCCTTTCCTGAATAAGTGGGCAACCACGGGCCCCTAAATAGTAAGGGAGGGTAATAAGATTTAAATTGGCCATAGCCGCTGATGCGCTTGCCGCGCTTGTTGTGCTGGTGCTGCTTGCTGCGCTCGTTTTGCTGGTGTTGGTTGCACTTGCTGTGCTTGTTGTTGTTGTGCTGGTGCTGCTTGCTGCGCTCATTGTGCTGGTGTTGGTTACACTTGCTGTGCTTGTTGTCGCTTGGTCGTTGTCCGACATGTTTTCTTGTTCGCGATCCTGTTCGTGGGATGCCACTTATGTAATTACCAGTAGAGCTCACACCCAGGTAAGTAAGTTATGGGTCTTTGACTTTTAATCTTCACAGAGAGAAGAGCTCGACGGTCACAACACTCACTTGAGACATGTTACTATGTGAGAATTACCTACCACGTGCTCTAAAAGATTCACTGACCGGATATCACAATTGAATCTAGTTACAGTAATATACTTCAATAACCATGTGCAAGAACCTAAAATAAAGGAGTTTTATTTCACTGGAACAGCTCAAACTCGTTCTTCTCTTTCGTCAGCAATGAATAGAACAACCTAGGTTGAAAGGTTAGTGCAACAACATATTTCACATAGTTTTGAGAACAATGTAACATATAACAATATCAATTACATATTATCGGTTAACGGTACCTTAAGGGAATGGGTTCCCCTAACACTCTGATAACTTAGTCTGAGTACTCTTACTACCATGGTGGTGCACGTAAGATGTGGGTGTTGTTCTGGTACCAGTGAGATGAAAGTCACTCTTAATTATGCAGCTTTCTGTTTCTATCTCAAAATTAACCCCTGTGAGTCATCAACAATAGCGCTTGGATTTAATCCTAAATTCCTGTCTCCCTATAATAGAGGAATAATGTCTTCCAGTGTCAATGACGTGGCGAATTTGTAATCCTGTGCTATTCCTAGGAACCTTCTGATAGCGGAAAAGGGAGAGCATGCAATTAGTAGCTGTCTAGCTGGCAATGAAGCAGTTAGTAGAGTCTTTGCAGCCAGCAGTGTGATGCATAGGACGAAAGCATACAGGGAAGCATGCAGTAGTATTCAAGCTGCCAGGGACATTCTATTAGGCAGACATAACCACTAACCAGTCCCATCCCTATAGCCTGTCAATAATCCTGTCTGCAGTCCCATCCCTATAGCCTGTCAATAATCCTGTCTGCGCTGTTTAGGATTAATTATTGTGGCACTGGACTTCATGGGCATGAGCTCAATAAATGTAACATTGTATATGGGGTTAGCTATATAATGTAATTGGTTGTATCTCTAACAGGGGTGCTGCTGCGGGAGCTGATTAGGAGATACTTTTACAAGGCACTCTCGGGGCTGTCCCTGGCCGTTATCTCCTCCCTGAGGTTGGTTTAGTCTATGGAGTGCAGCCTGCTGAAGGAAGCTTTCAGACCCACCTCTCGCTGTCACTTGCCGCTCACGGCTGCCTCCCACTGTCACTCACCGCTTTGGGGCCTGGTTCGTGGGGCATGCCGCCTCTTGATCTGCCTAGTGAGGGATAGCATGGCTGTGGACTCACCGATCTCGCCATCCACAGCCACACGGGGTCACGATCAGGAGACGCCTCTTCCGCTCCGCCCAGCGGGATTTGCTGATGCCGGAGCCCGCAGATGTCCACACTGAGGTCCCCCTATCCACTTCACAGGGACCGCCGGGGAACTTGGTCAGCCTTTCTCCCCAGAGCCGCCGTCCAGAGCCAGGTGTGTCGCACTTTTTAGAGTCCACAGGCAGTACGCAGCTCCGTCTCCTGCCACTGAGTCCCAGGCACTCCACAACGGTTTTTCTGTCATCCTGTATTTACCCACTTCTCCTGGGTGCCCGGATCAGTCCCGCCAGAGTTGCACTCCACGAGCTTAACTGCCTTGTCATTCCTTGTCAACACCCCCCTTCCCTGCGGGGCATTCTACTAGTCCCTTAGTCTAGGATACAGGCTGACTATTCCAACTCCCCTCTGTGAGGGGGATACCATTTAACAAAACTTCTCTCCATGAGAGAAAGTATAGGAATCCTCTAGTATTCCCCTATGAGGGCATTTGTATATATTAACTTTTATTATTTATCTTAACACTACATACATTTAATAATAATATAACTAAGCATTATGGCCCTCATTCCGAGTTGTTCGCTCGGTATTTTTCATCGCATCGCAGTGAAAATCCGCTTAGTACGCATGCGCAATGTTCGCACTGCGACTGCGCCAAGTAACTTTACTATGAAGAAAGTATTTTTACTCACGGCTTTTTCTTCGCTCCGGCGAACGTAATGTGATTGACAGGAAATGGGTGTTACTGGGCGGAAACACGGCGTTTCAGGGGCGTGTGGCTGAAAACGCTACCGTTTCCGGAAAAAACGCAGGAGTGGCCGGGGAAACGGTGGGAGTGCCTGGGCGAACGCTGGGTGTGTTTGTGACGTCAACCAGGAACGACAAGCACTGAAATGATCGCACAGGCAGAGTAAGTCTGGAGCTACTCTGAAACTGCTAAGTAGTTAGTAATCGCATTATTGCGAATACATCGGTCGCAATTTTATGAAGCTAAGATTCACTCCCAGTAGGCGGCGGCTTAGCGTGTGTAACTCTGCTAAAATCGCCTTGCGACCGATCAACTCGGAATGAGGGCCTATATGTAGATAATACATGAAGGAGGCTTAGCAGGGTATTACAGGTGCACTGTGTATCACCAACTGTCACATTTTAAAAATCTACAGGTGACCTGCAAAATATGAACCGTGTGGGGTCCTGAGGACCGAGTTTGAGAACCTGTGCCTTAATCACACTGCAGCCCACAGCCCTTCACTAATGAGAAAGTCTGGTAGATGTAATAACCTGGAGAAGGCATAAGGAACTAATAACCCAGTGATAAAGCAGTGTTAAGTGCAAGGGGATAATGCACCAGCCAGTCAGCTCCTAACTGTTAATTTACATATGGGAGCTGATTGGCTGGTGTGTTTATCACCTTGCATTTATCACTGATTTATCACTTTATCACATGCCTTCTCCAGGTTAATACATCTGCCAGTTTGAGAGTGACACTGTATCCCACTGCCCTTAATCAGTCACAGTAACCCAAAGTAGCCCTTAATCATACTGCAGTCCACCCCACACCCTCTCCCTCTGGCGTTCTGTGTGAAATGACGCCCGAACCATGAGAGAGGGACTATTATAGTATCCAAAGCACATGAGATCTGACACATTTTTGCCTACTTTTGACAACTAGAATCAGGGAAATTACAGTAGGATGTGCGCGCGTGTTATACTCTGCCCAAATGGTGTGTCTAGTTCCATAAATGGGCGTGTCTATGCTTAATTGCTTGTTGTTGCTAATTATTTCTATATAACATTAGTAACAATATATTTTGGCTCATTTTACAAGTATTGATACTAACATTGCTGTCTGCAATACAGAGTTTCTTGTTTGCAGTATATACACTATTCGCTTAGACTGGCCCACAGGGGTACAGGGGAAACCACTGGTGAGCCCTACTGCCTGGGAGCCCACCTTCTGCTCTAAGGATCAGGTTCCAACTTCCAGACTGTGCACTTGAATTATACATTATACATTGTTACCTTATACTGGACTATGGTGTATTTTCTACAGTGCATTGCTGTTATTAATCTGTTATTAATCTGGTACATTGTCATGCATGCAGCAGCTGAATTTACTGTATATATTTATGAAGGGGCCCAGATGTTGCACTCTCTAATGGTTAGTCAAACCAATGAGGTAGCAGGCCACACCCCATATGCAGACTGACCACACCCCTAACATGGGCCCCTACCACAGCATTCCCCGGTGGGCCCTACATGCCCCAGTCCGAGACTTGTGCGGGAGGGTAGGCAACTATGATCTGACACCTAAAGGGTGACATTTTTCCTCATTTTTGGATCAGAGTCTGGAGGAATATATCAAGGTAAGACTGGTAAATACTTGGAAGCAGGAATTTCGAGTGATTTTGGTTTCCATGGAAACAGAACCACATATCTCTATATATAATAGTAATGCATAAAAAACACCATATAGTATCTCCTCTAGGATAATGGACTTTTACTTTTTGGTGACTGAAATTATTTATATTCATTTGCTTCCTCTTTTCAGAAACATTTAGTGCCCTGTATGGAATCCCCCAAGCAGAAACTTGCTGGGTTGTCTATGAGTTATTTCACAACTTTCCACCAATTATGAAACCTTAGCAAAATGTTGTGACCTGAAATAGAACTCTCTCTACCCTATTTAATAGTGCAGCCATACTGTAACTGGCAGCTAATCAGAGCCCTGTTGTATTTATGACAACATACTGGTATAGCAGGCTTTATTGCACTCCTTGGCAAAAGACTAGCTGAAGATTTAATGAATGACAGGAACAAGTGTGTGCATTCAGTGCACCACTAGGGTACAGAGTGCTGTTATGTTGTATTGTGTAATGCTTCTATTTGTTGTTCTCTGTGAATGGATTTTCACTTTCCTAAAGCCTTTTTTTTCTAAAGCCAGGTGGCAGCAAAGAACAGTAAGGTCAGTTTTGTGATCATCATTGACAGGAATCGGACAGCCTGTCAGTATTGAAAGTAAGTTGTATACAGTGGTGGATCTAGAAAAAAATTATTGGGTTGGCACTGTAATCAGGTATGTGTTGGGTCAAAGGAAGGCTGTGGACAAGACTGTGAGGAGGGCTATAATCACACGCCTACTGTGAACATAAATAAAGCAAGGAGCAACAGTTGGCTGCTCAAAACTATAGATTATGTGGGTCCTTGGTAGAGATGACTTGGTAAAAAAGGGTATATGAGCACTGGCATGAGTTTTCCCACCTTGCTTGGATTCCAAAATGAGGTAAAACATCATTTTCCTGGCATCACGTCTTGCGTGTTTTGGATTAGATATAGCAGGGGTTAAAGTGGGGGGGAACGAGGTGGAACTGGCTTCCACCACCTATAATGGTAGGGGGAACTAGTTCCACCTCCTAAATTGCCCTGCACAGTAATTCCAACAGAAAAGCCTGCCCCATAACCTACGTCAATCGATGATGCAGGCGGCGCTAGTGTTACTAATGAGCTGCAGCCACCTCCACTTCCTGAGATCCTGGTGGCTCCATGGTCTTCCTCCATCTTCAATCTACAACTCCTGGTACTGACACACGCTGTGTCTATTGGACAGCATTCATCTTTTCCTCAGGTCCCAGTTGCTCCTTTTCCAGCATGGCATATGTTATGTCCTGCTTTCACCACTGCTGAAGTGAAGAGGAGCCATGAAGAGGTGCAGGCTCTGTGCATCTTGAAGACAAGATGAGAGGGGGCTGGAAGGACAAGAGAAGTGGGGAAGCTGTTGGAGTGATAAACGGCATGGAGCTACTGCATGGACACAGGCGGTGAGCTGCTGAAATGACAGAGGCAGAGATGTGTATAAGGGGCACTACTGTGGGCATTATGTGTATAATCGGCACTACTGTGTCATTATGTATAAGAGGCACTGCTATTGTGGGCATTATGTGTAAGGGGCACTACTACTTTGGGCATTCTGTATATAAGCGGCGCTACTAATATGGGCATTTTGTGTATAAGCGGCACTTCTGTTGGCATTATGTGTGTAAGTGGCACTACTGGGGTAATTATGTGCAAGGGGCAATACAACTGTGGGGCATTATGTGGAGGGCACTACTACTGTAGAAATTGTGTATAAGTGGCACTACTGTGGGCATTGTATTTAAGGGGCACTACTGTGTGGCATAATGTGTATAAAGGGTATTGTATAGCGCAACATGAATAATCGGCACTACTGAGTGGGGTAATATGAAAAAGTAAAGTATGGGAAGTAAAGCACTAATTTATAGTTTGCAGGGGGGTGCCGGAAACACTAGCACTGGCCCTGGTTCCACTTAAAGTAAGGGGGAGGGGGGAGGTGGCTCGATAAGTGAGTCACACCACCTCACCAGGACCACTTTAGGCCATTGATATAAGTCCCACCCACGGTGATTCGGGCACAATTTGACACAGGACCGTCGTAGAGCTGTGTGCTGATGGTATGTGCTGGTGACATTCATGCCTGCTGAGCTGTCCTATCTCTCCACTCCAGTCCCCTCAGACTCTAGTGTTAATTGTTACATAGAGGCAAAATGCCCATCGGGTTGAAAAGAGGCAAAATGCCCACCGGGTTCAACCTGTATTCTGTGTTAAGCTGTCATATTATAATGCACCTGCTGAAGTAATTGTTTAGTACCATTTGACAACTATGATTCCTACCACGCCCAGATATTAATGTCACTATGCTAAATGCTATAACCCTGGATACTTTTTCAAGTTAGAAATTTGTCCAATCCTTTTTTAAATGCATTTACAGCACTGGCGTTTCTATAATGGGTGCAGTGTGTGCGGTGCACATGGGCCCCTGAGTCCAGAGGGGGCCCCCACTGCACACACTGCACCCATTTGTAAAATACTCACCCCTCCCAAGTCCAGCCACGGCATCCGCAGCGCTGCTAGAACACAGTGAAAATGGCCCAGCGGCCATTTTCAAGGTGTGGTATGGTATGCCGGCGGTCGGGCTCCCGGCGACCAGCATACCAGCGCCGGGAGCCCGACCGCCGGCTTACCGACAGTGTGGGGAGCGCAAATGAGCCCCTTGCGGGCTCGCTGCGCTCACAACGCTGCAGGCACGGTGCACGCTATTTTATTCTCCCTCCAGGGGGGTCGTGGACCCCCACGAGGGAGCGTAAGTATCGGTATGCTGGCTGTCGGGATCCCGACAGCCGGCATACTGAAGACCACCCCCATTTTCACGATGTTCTGCGCATGCGCAGTAGAGAAATCTCAGGGAATATGATCTGTGCATGCTCAGTAGAGTCTGAGCCCTCTAGTGTTCAGACTCTACAGCGCTCCGGGCAGAGAGGAGGGGGCCCGATGGAGGAGGCTGAACACGGGCCTCCTCCTCTCTTAAAACGCCCCTGATTTACAGAGTCTACTATTATTCCCGTCTCCGGCAGGGAGTTCCAAATCTTTATTGACCTTACCGTGAAGAACCCTTTCCAACATTGTGTACGGAATTTTCTCTCCTCTATCCTCAGCGAGTGCCCACGTGTCCTATACAGAGTTCTTTTAATAAACAAATCCCCTGCTAACTCCTTGTAATGACCCTTTACATATTTTATGATATTAATAATGTCTCCTCTTAGACGCCTCTTTTCTAGTGTATACATATTTAACCTAGTAAGCTTTTCCTCGTACTCCAGTATCTCTAACCCTTTAATCAATTTAGTAGCTCACCTTTGAACTCTTTCTTGTTCCCCGATATCTTATTTATAATATGGTGCCCAAAATTGAACACAATATTCCAGGTGCAGACGAACCAATGATTTGTACAGTGGCAGGATTACATCCTCATCCCTTGTCTCAATGCCCCGTTTTATGCACGCAAGCACTTTACTTGCCTTCTTTGCTGCATTCTGACATTGTGTACTGTTATTAAGCCTATTATCTATGAGCACCCCCAAATCTTTTTCCACCACAGTTACCCCTATATGTAGGATGCATGTGTGTTTTTTGTCCCAAAATGCACAACCTCATTCCCCATTTAGACGCCCAGTTTTCAAGTTTAAATAAGTCATTCTGTAGAGATTCCACATCACATTCTGAATTAATTACCTTACACAGTTTAGTATCATCTGCAAAGATTGACACTGTGCTTTCCAGGCCTATTCCTAGATCATTGATAAATAGATTGAACAGTAGCGGGCCAAGTACGGACACTTGTGGTATTATGCTGACTACTGGTGCCCAGCTGGAGAACATCCCGTTTACCACTATTCATTGTACTTTGTTATCCAGCCAATTACCTAGCCATGTACACAGGGCCGCCATTAAGGGGGTGCCCTGTGTACTGTTGTCCCGGGCCCGTCCACTCTGACAGAGTGGAGGGCCCGGGCTGCTCAACCAGATAGACGTGGCTATTCCCGGCAGCGGCTGCCGCCGGTGACACTGACCGCGGCTGCTACCCCGCTGCTACTCCCCCGCCCTCCCGCTGCCACTACCCCTGCCGCCAGCCCTGTCCTGTAGCAGCTGTCCGTCCCGCGCCGCCTGCAAAGTGATCTGTGCGCGCTATGCGGCGCCGGCGTCTGAAGTCAGACACCGGCGCCGCATAGCGCGCACAGATCACTTTCAATTTCAGTCACCGGCTCGCACAGATGTACAGCAGCACTCCCCCTCCCTCATAGCGGCACAGCAGGTTCTCTGGGGGCATATGTGGCACTGTGGGGGGCATTAATGTATCTGGCACTGTGGGGGCATATCTGGCACTGTGGGGGCATTAATGTATCTGGCACTGTGGGGTCATTTATCTGGGACTGTGGGGGCATATCTGGCACTGTGGGGGGCATTTATCTATCTGGCACTGTGGGGGCATTTATCTGGCACTGTGGGGGCATTAATGTATCGGGCACTGTGGGGGCATAGCTGGCACTGTGGGGGCATTTATCTGGCACTGTGGGGGTATTAATGTATCTGGCACTGTGGGGGGCATTAATGTATCTGGCACTGTGGGGGCATATCTGGCACTGTGGGGGGCATTTATCTATCTGACACTGTGGTGGCATTTATGTATCTGGCACTGCTGGGGGGGCATGTCATATGCATCTGGCACTGCTGGGGGCATGTCATGTGCATCTGGCACTGCTTGGGGGCATGTCATGTGCATCTGGCACTGCTGAGGGGCATATCATGTGTAGCTGGCGCGGCTGGGGGGTATATCATGTAGTGTTCCCGTGTCTCAGTGCAATACCTGGTGCAGTGTGTCTCAGTGCTCTACCTGGCGCAAAGTGTATAACGTGCTCTGCCTGGCGCAAAGTGTATAACGTGCTCTGCCTGGCGCAATGTGTATAACGTGCTCTGCCCCTGGCGCAAAGTGTATAACGTGTGTGTGCGGGGGGGGGGGGGGGGGGGGGTTCTGTCTATTTTTTCAGTCCTGGGCCCCACAATTTCTGGTGGCAGCCCTGCATACATATAGTAAATCTAAAGGCTTTTTCAAAATCTCGAAAGATCTTTCAAAATCTAAATTGGCCAAGCTAGATACAGGATAGGCAGGTAATAAATCATTGTTTATTATTTTGCAGAGAGTTACATCTGTTGTCTAAGTGTGTTACACTGGTGCTTCTGACCATTAACCCTTGGTGCACAACACTCTGGTGTTTTTTGTAACTGCCTACATTGCAGCTTAGAGAACCTAATACTGGGCAGCAGCATTACCCATTTTTTGGTGTACAGTGGCATGCTGATGCTCACAAAGTTTTTTGGTGAAAAGTTACAAAAATAGTTTTTTTGCTTTTGTACAACTTGTGTGTGCTGTAGGTGCTATACCCCACTGTTTTACATAAATATAAGCACTATGATTCTGCAGTGCAAGTTGTCATTTGTGAAAAAAAGTTTGTTTTTTTAAATGTATTTTTTTTTTACAATTTGTATAATCTGTAGGCACAACAATTCCACATGCTGACATAGAAATTGAGGATGCTAATTTGGAAGTGCAACAGGATGAGGGGGGACTTTTGTAGCTGACTCTAATTAGGATGTTGTTTGATAAGAATGTTATTTGTGTAAAGGGGGGTACTCACGGGAGAGATGTGTGCTGAACGATCTTAACACAGACCGCTCAGCACACATCTCTCACCCCGCTCAGCACAGCGCGATGTGCTGAGCGAGGGGGAAAGCCGACGGGGGACCGCTCACTTCACACAACGGTGAAGTGAGCGACCCGCTAGATTGAGCCTGCATGCAGCTCAATCTAGCATCGGCGATAGCGATGCGCGGGGCCGCGCATCGCTATCGCTGGAGGGCATACACACGGCAGATCCGTGCTTAAAATCTAAGCAATCTAGCAAGATTGCTTAGATTTTAAGCACGGATCTCTCCGTGTGTACCCCCCTTAAGTCAGTCACCAGTGGAAGCAGTTCATGCCCACCATGATAAGTAGAAAGCCCTTGTCATGCCTGGGCATATGACCAAAAAATTCAGCTCTTATTTGTGGAATTAATCCTGAAAACAAATGTCTAGTAATCTGTAGCATTTGTAAAGCCATAGTAAGTAGAGGTATGGATCTTAGCTGTCCAGAAACCTCCACCTTGTTATGTCATTTGCAGGGAGTACATGGAAAGTTTTGAGGAAAATTAGAAACGTATGCTAAAAAAATAACAACAAGCAGTCCAGCATCAGCTACCACCCTTCTCTCAGCTAGACCTAAGCACCTGCAATCTCAACCACCAACACCGTCATCATCAATATCCTTACTAATGATCAGAAGTATTCCTGCATCCAATTTGACAATGCTAACCACCTGGGGGTGGCTCTTCATCCCAGAAGGGGGCTAAGAAGACTACTAGTAGTTTCAAACAATAATTGACTGTTAACCCTTTGCAAGAGGAAGCAAGTATAACAGCTGTCACCCAGTCGCACAACGGTTCACTGACGCCATGACAGCTATGCTAGTATTAGGCCTACGTCCAATATCCACCATTGATGCAGTGGGTTTTAGACAGTTAATTCAGCTCCTGTGTCCCTGCTACCATATTCAATCTCAGTTCCATTTTACTAGAAAAGCAATTCCTCACCTGCACAAGGACATAAAGAAAAAAAAAATTCATTATTGGCCTAGAAAATGCCATTGTACCCACTGTCCACTCAACCACAGATATGTGGACAAGCAGAACTGGGAAAACTAAAGATTGCATGACTGTAACAGCCCACATAACCTTCAGCAAGAACAGCAGCAGCATCTAACAAATAACACCAGATCATTTAGAGATAGGTTATTCTCTGTATCACTGGCCTCACTAAGGGGGAGATGTACTAAGCAGTGATAAAAGTGGAGAAGTGAGCCAGTGGAGAAGTGGCCCATGGCAACCAATCAGCATTGACATAACATTTATAATTTACATACTATAAACATATATAGAGCAGCTGATTGGTTGCCATGGTCCACTTCTCCACTGGCTCACTTCTCCACGTTTATCACTGGTTAGTACATGTCCCCCTAAGATACCTACTGCTGACAACCTGATAAAAAAGAAATGTCATAGCAAAATGGCTTACCCTACTTGGACACTCCTCAGGATTTGTGATTTCTGATAATGCCACAAATATTTGAGAGCATTACAGCTAGGAGAATAAACACATCCTATGTAATGCTCACACAATCAACTTGGTGATACAGAGTATTTTAAGAAATGACAGGAGCATGCAGAAGATGCTGTCTGTGGGCCAAAACGTTTTGAGACATTTTCGGCATTCAGCAACAGCATGTACTCACTGTAGCAGACTGCAGTGGCTGCAAGAACAATTCAATTTGCCCTGTCACCAACTGAAGCAAGAGGTGGTAACAAGGTGAAATTCCACCCTTTATATGCTTCAGTGGATGGAGGAACAGCAACAAGCCATCCAAAGCTGCACAACAAACTATGACATTGGGAAAGGAGTGGGAATGTACCTTAGTCCAGCGCTGTGGAGAGTACTTTCTGTGTTGTTTAACGTGCTGTCACCATTTGAAATAGTCACCTGTATAGGGAGTTCAGACACTGCTAGCTTGAGTCAGGTGGTTCCCCTAATTAGACTTTCTGAAAAACATCTTGAGAAATGAAAGGAGATGAAACGAAGCAATTTTGCTAAGTATATCAGACTTGAGGATCAAGTGTAACACTCACTAAATTGTGTAAGAGGATGCAGTGAAATCCTGCCAATCCTTACCAGACCTAGATCATGCAGTCATCTTTGTGATCCTTTTGAGATGATAGAGAGGTAAGGAGGTCTACTCTTTGTTGTAAGAAATAATTGCAAATGTCTTTAAAAAGGTTTATTTTCATTTAATAAGAAAGTACCACTTCTCAGTTTGGAGCAACTGCAATAACCACTTTACATCAATATGTATATGTGCTAACTAATCATATTTAAAAGGCATACACATTAACAAAAGAATTGCATTTGATAATTGCAGATCTATTTATGCATAAATGGAAACAATACCACATAGCATTTTATGCATTTTGACACTTCATAAAACATCAAATAAATATAATAGAGGAAACAGCTCCTGTCCCTGCATCCTTTTCCTCTTCTAACTACTAACAGTGTTAATGTCATTAAAATATAGCAGTCCTATGTGCGTGTGGTTTTAAAAATTTAAGTTACCCACTGAAAATATGCCTCAGCATCATAACTATATGCATGCATCTAAATACACTTATAAGTGAATAATTCCATGTACCCTAACTCCAGGCTATTCCTGGTAGTCCCTCCTGGCCAGGATATTGTTGGTGCACTTTTTAAAGTGTGAACAAATGAGCTGAATGTTATTTTGCCAAGTTTGTAAATCCACTAGAAAATGAGTCAGTTTTGAGCCAGTTCTGCAGTCTGGCTGTAAGGAAAGTTCACTGGGCCATGACCTGTTGTTTTGAGTCATGCTCTCTCCTGCTTGTTATATGAAATAGAGATAGGGCATTAACAGTAATTAAAGTTACTTTTCTGTCCCATATGTTGAGAGTCGATTTATGGCTATTCCCCTATCATTTTCCTTTTGTTTTGAACACAGTTTATAGGCTTTGGAGGCAGTATTATGCAGATCGAGTAAATAGGGAGAAGCCACTCTAAGAAGCCTCTGCTAGTACTTCCTTTTGAGGCTTTAGACAGTTTTCACTGACGCGTTAGGCTAATACTGTTCCCCTACCATATACTGTAGCCAGGTGTTATGTGAGTAAATCATTAATGGCCATTCAGTCTCTTAACACGCATGATGCTATTTAGCACTTGTTCAATTGAGGGCTAGCTCTCTAGCTAGGGCAGAGGGGGATATTGTTCTGCTCTACACCTGCTGCTAATAGTGTCGTGTAGCACTTGCAGCCATATTGGTATCAGTGCTGGGCCGCATAACTTAAGCTGTGCGAAAGTGAGGTACATCACCCACCTCACCACTGCTCTCTCCTTCACTCAGCCCCCCGGACAGCTGCTGCTTTACTCCGCCCCTCCAGGCTGTCATTAACAGTATCCGATTGCACTGGTTTCTGGGGACTAGCCTCAAGTGTCTTTTCCACCCATAATATGTCCGTCTCCCATAGCCTCCTGTACTCTGTCCCCCTGCCAGCACACCAGACCTCTTGTTAGAGGGCAGCAAGGATCCTGCTCCCTGGACCGTTACCCTCTGGAAGGCGGCGCCCCGGGCAAAAGTCCTGCGTGCCCGTAGCAAGATCCGCTACTGCCTGTGCATATAATCGTGCCCATACAGATAAAGGAAGGAACCCCCTGGCCAGACCACCATAGACGCAATGGTTAAATTACATAGGTATATGTGGCAAAAAATGATAACAGAGCAATAGTGAGTGAGACCAACCCACACCAGATAGTGTATATACGATAGTCAATACTCACTAACAATATATCAGCGTACTCCAAAGCACATGGGGCAAATATATCCAATACATGGTTCATTACACAACCTGGAAAAAGCAATCAGTAATCGATCCTCACTACATCTATAGAAATACTCCTCAAGTCCAATTCAATCAAGACAGAAAGTCTCATATAATGAGAAATATACGTACAACCATAATAGAACTTACATGACACATGATAGGGACCACCATAGTCAATCGTGCCTTCGCGTGTGCTATTCAGGAGCCAGTTGTTAGTTTAGCGTGGCTCCTGATTAGCACACATGAAGGCAAGGGGACATTTGTGTGTATTATCCATGGGTGATTTTGTTTTTATGTTACTCTCATTGTATGATTTTACATGATAGTTGACTTAAGCTGCATATTTGCTGTTTTCATACAGTGACATACTGTATATTGACTTGATATCTGCAAGATTTACTATGGTGGCCCCTATGGTGGATCTATTCATTTGCAGTTACTAGCAGGACTGGTATCCACCGGGTGCATTCTCCAGCTGACGTATATTTGATGAGAGTGCAGGACTTTCGTGGATATATACTCATATATACACACTTTCATCTGAAGGGCTGGGAAGTGGGTATTGGTAATGGTTGGGGCAGATGGCTGAAGCTGACTTATGGTGTTGAGTAACCTATGTACAAATAATATATAAATAATGAGAGCAGGCATGTACAGTAAGCAGAGGTGTAGCATGTAGCCATGGCTCCCGGGACACGGGCGTGCTTTGGTGCCTCCCCTTCCCAGCAAGTGTGCATATAGGGCTAAATTATAGGGGGACAAAAATAAATATTAGGGGCATTATCAAACTGTGGCACCTACTAAAGTAATTCTATTAGTAAAATCCACAGCTTTGTGTGCACTAAAAATACCTTACCAATATGGTGGTTTCTCTGCAATGGGGAACCTCTGAAGAAATTGTTCCTCCCTCTTCCTCCTCTTTAGTCGGTATCCACTATTCATGTAGAGATCACTGGATCTGGAAGATGCCTGTTTGTGTAGGAATATAACCAATGTCATCATCATACAACAGAGGTTCAAACAAACTCATACCCCCTGTGTCACCTCATGCCCCATGCCGCCTACAGCCTCGTGACCTGTCTTTCCAGCCTCTTGCCCCATTACTCCTCCCTCCTGTCTTTCTAGCCACCTGCCTTGTCACTCCGTCCTCATCTCTCAAGCCTCCTGCCCCCAGTGTCTATCCAGTCTTCTGCCCCGTTTATTCCAGCTACTTGTCTCCTGTCACTCCAGCCTTATCCCTCAGCCTACGTCTCACCCTGAGTCTCTCAGCCTCCCCTTTACTCTATGTACCTCCCTCAGTCTCACCATGTCACTCTCCGTCTCCCCCTCACTCTGTGTCTCAGCTTCCCCCTCACTCTGTGTCTTTCTCAGTCTCGCCCATGTCTCTCCATGGCTGCCTCTCACATATCTCTCCATTCTGCCTCCCTCATGTCTCTCCTTGGCTGCCTCCCCCATGTCTCTCCATGGCTGCCTCCCCCATGTCTCTCCATGGCTGCCTTCCCCCTGCATGTTACTATGGCTGCTTCCCCCCATGTCTTGTCTCCCCACGGCTGCCTTCACCCTGCATCTCCCCATGGCTGCCTCCTTCCTGTGTCTCCCCATGACTGCCTTGTCTCCCCGTGGCTTCCTCCATCTTCGTCTCCCCATGGCTGCTTCTCTCCCTGTGTCTTTCCAGCAACCAAACGTACTGGCGTGGTCCCCAGATCTTCTGAGGGGATGACTCTGAGCTCCTTGTCACTGCGGCGATGGCTCGATGGCTCTACCTGTTCTTCAGTCGCAGTATGCAGACATCATGACGTCGCACTCTGTAACAAAAAAAAAAAAAACTTTATTGTGCTGGGGGTGCCGGGAAGCATCCACCCCTCTGCCTCCCACAGTGCAGCTGCCATGTATGTGTGCTGGTGAGCACTGTAACTTGCTCAGTAGCGTAGTGCATAGCTCCTGGCAGCAGCGATAGTGGTACTGTGGTGCCCTTGCCGGAGTCAGTGGCGCCGAGAAAGGGGGGGGGGGAGAGTACAAATTACATGTGCCCAGGTCTGATGGAGGGGCCCAGGTGTCCACCCCTCCTCCCTGACCTGGAAGCAGCAACTGTAGCTTTTCTTCTCAGCCCAATACACGCTGCTGTATGCTGGGCTGCACTGTGGCCAGGGAACTGCTTAAAATAAAAAAGAATTATGTATGCCTCCCGTGATTAGGCCATGTCAACTGAAAAGTACCTGGAACCAAACAAGCTCTCTATTGCCCTGGCTGGCATGCCATGCTCCTGTGAGTGCTTCTCATGAGCTAGACACGCCCCCAAAGAGGTGTGGCCATGCCCCCAGCATGCTGTGGACATACCACCTCCAGGGGGCTGCGGGGCCCAGGAACTTGTTGTACCGGGGCACAGGATTTCTCTTGGCAACCCTGACCGGAGCATAGCCCTTGCTATGTCCCTGACAGTAAGGAGACATTCATGAAGTCCATGTTTGGTATTTGAAGGTTACCTACTTTTTAGGTGCTCTCTCTGGGAGAAGCTTGTTGGCATGTCTCTAGGCCCTGCCCCAAAACTCTGTGATTCACGGATCTGCAGGAATAAGTGGGGCTAAATAATGCAAATTTTTGTCATTTAGCCCTGTTCCCTCCAACCAGCGCCGTGAATCCCTGTCTAATCTCTTCATCCTGCTTGTGTGTGGGGGACCCCCTGAAAAATCATGAAACTCCCACAACTTGCAGGATAGTAAGTATGATTATCATGTATGTAAAGCAGAAATTGTGCCCCCTCCCCCAGGTTTACTGAAGCTAACTCTACTGATGTTTCTGTGACTCTGTTGATATTAACTAATAGAAGCAGTGTACACTGTTAACCAATCATTGGCTTGCATTTCTGTACTATGACATTGTTCATGGTCTAATCACTAGAGAGCGCTTCAATAAACCGGAATAAGACGGAAATTAGGCCTGATTCAAAGATGGTCGGTAATGCAGCCACAAACGCAGTGGCAGTGTTAGCAGAAATTTGCAAATGCCTTTCCTGTGCGATGGAGTATACAGACACTGAGATTCCCACATTCCAACACCGTGGTCTATGCAATTGCGATGAAGATTGTAAACACTCCAAAATCAACGTAATATCAGTCTCACTAGCGACACAAGAGAGTAATTGATCAGTCCTCACTTAGTTCATTTGTTACAAGGCTAGTCATTATAATCCACTCTGTGCTTAACATTGTTCTTTAGTTCGCCTTTAGACCAGGGCCATCTTAACAGCAGTGTAAGCCCCTGGGCACAGCAATGTACTGGGCCCCCTACCCATCCTCCAGCGGTAGGGGTGGGGGGTGCTATCAGCGGCAGCTTTGATGTCCCGCAGGTGGTAGGGGGTGTTGTATCTTCCGCTCAGCATGTAGGACCTGGAGCAGTAATTTCTGCTAATTACTCCTTTACTGCACAGATGGAGTGGAAGGGAGAACACTAAACTGTGGAAGGGGCCATTGGGCTGAATGAAGGAGTCCTATTACATGACTTCCAGGGTGGTAGGGGGTGTTTAATATGTAGGGGAGGGGTGGATAGTGGAGTGGGCTTAATATTCATAATTTTCTGGTGGGAGGCAGCTTGCTTGACTGCAGATATCTCAAGTTCCTGAAAATAGCTTTCTTATCTTTCAGTGGGGTAAAACACTAGAGAGTCCCACCTTTCAGGAGGTACTGGGGACTTGGGGATCAGAGTTCAGGAGCCACAACATTCCACTAATGAAAATATAAAACTGAATATTAGGTGTTTGGAGCAGGAGCAGAGACCAGCTACTTGAAGGCTGATATCTCTGGTTCTGGTCATAGTAGAGACAAGCGGCCAGTGTCCATCAAAAGGGGAAAGTCCTGTCTTTTTGAGTATACCCTACTCTAAGTCAGACAGAACCTGAGATATCTGGCTGGGAAGAACAATGAACAGGCTTGGATAGAGACCACTGCTTTGGAGTCTCCGGATCTCCAGGGCCGATTTTCAAAATTCTGGTAACCCTGGAAAGAGAGGACCCTCAGCTATCAGCCTTATACTCCTGGGGCCCTTGGGCAAGTGCCCATTGAGCCCATACGAAAAAACAGCCCTGCTTTAGACAGATCCATGCCTTATTCCTTTCAGAACACTTGAAGAACAGCTGAAACACAAAAATACCTATAAAGGAATGATTTTTATTAGAGATGTGCGGCTGGCACTTTTCATGTTTTGGTTTTGGTTCTAATTCCACTTTCGTGTTTTGGTTTTGGCTTGGTTTTGCCAAAACCACCCTTTCATGTTTTGGTTTTGGTTTTGGATCTGGATGATTTTTGAAAAAAACATAAAAACAGCTAAAATCACATAATTCGGGGGTAATTTTGAGCCTACGGTATTATTAACCTCAATAACATTCATTTCCACGCAATTCTAGTCTATTCTGAACACCTCACAATATTGTTTTTAGACCTAAACGTTGCACCAAGGTCACTGTATGACTAAGCTAAGCAACACAAGTGTGCGGCACAAAAACCAGGCCCATCTAGGAGTGGCACTGCAGTGGCAGACAGGATGGCACTTTTCAAAAACTAGGCCCCAAACAGTACCTCATGCAAAGATGTAGAAGAGGTGCAATGAGGTAGCTGTATGACTAAACCAAGTGACACAAACAATTGGCCCATCTAGGAGTGGCACTGAAGTTGCAGACAGGAGGGCAGATATAAAAAAAGGCCCCAAACAGCACCTCATGCAAAGATGTAGAAGAGGTGCAATGAGGTAGCTGTATGACTAAGCCAAGCGACACAAACAATTCCCACTGGAATTATACAGCAATATCACTGGAATTATACAGCAATATCACTGGAATTATATGGCAGCACCACTGGACATATACGGCAGTATCACTGGAATTATATGGCAGTACCACTGGACATATACGGAAGTGTCAGACAGGATGGCATTTAAAAAAATAGTCTCCAAACAGCACATGATGCAAGGAAGAAAAAGAGGTGCAAGATGGAATTGTCCTTGGGCCCTCCCACCCACCCTTATGTTGTATAAACAGGACATGCACACTTTAACAAACCAATCATTTCAGCAACAGGGTCTGCCACACGACTGTGGCTAAAATGACTGGTTGGTTTGGGCCCCCACCAAAAAAGAAGCAATCAATCTCTTCTTGCAAAAACTGGCTCTACAGAGGCAAGATGTTGACCTCATCCTCATCCTCCGATTCCTCACCCCTTTCACTGTGTACATCCCCCTCCTCACAGAGTATTAATTCGTCCCCACTGGAATCCACCATCTCAGGTCCCTGTGTACTTTATGAAGACAATTGTTGGTCAAGGTCTTCCTGGAGGAATTTATAATTAATTTTGATGAACATCATCTTCTCCACATTTTCTGGAAGTAACCTCCTACGCCGATTGCTGACAAGGTGAGCGGCTGCACTAAACACTCAGAGTACACACTGGAGGGGGGGGCAACTTAGGTAAAATAAAGCCAGTTTGTGCAAGGGCATCCAATTTGGTTTTTTTCCTGCCAGTTTACATATGAATTGACTGACATGCCTTGGATGCTGTCACTCATATAATCCACCATTCTTTAAATGGTGACAGAAACATATGCAGTGACAGTAGACATGTCAGTAATCGTTGGCAGGTCCTTCAGTCCGGACCAGATGTCAGCTTTCGCTCCTGACTGCCCTGCATCACCGCCAGTGGGTGGGCTAGGAAATCTTATCCTTTTCCTAGCAGCCCCAGTGGCAGGAGAAATTGAAAGAGGAGCTGTTGACGGGTCACATTCAACTTGAGTTGACAATTGTCTCACCAGCAGGTCTTTGCACCTCTGCACACTTGTGTCTGCCGGAAAGAGAGATACAACGTAGGCTTTAAACCTAGGATCGAGCACGGTGGCCAAAATGTAGTGCTCTGATTTCAACAGATTGACCACCCTTGAATCCTGGCAAAGCGAATGAAGGGCTTCATCCACAAGTCCCACATACTTTGCGGAATCGCTCCATCTTAGCTCCTCCTTCAATTTCTCCAGCTGCTTCAGCAAAAGCCTGATTTGGGGAATGACCTGACTCAAGCTGGCAGTGTCTGAACTGACTTCACGTGTGGCAAGTTCAAAGGGTTAAAGAACCTTGCACAAGACGGAAATCATTCTCCACTGCGCTTGAGTCAGGTGCATTCCCCCTCCTTTGCCTCTATCGTAGGTGGATGTATAGGCTTTAATGGCCTTTTGCTGCTCCTCCATCCTCTAAAGCATATAGAGTGTTGAATTCCACCTCGTTACCACCTCTTGCTTTAGTTGATGGCAGGGCAGGTTCAGGAGTGTTTGCTGGTGCTCCAGTCTTCGGCACGCAGTGGCAGAATGTCGAAAGTGGCCCTCAATTTTTTGGGCCACCGACAGAGTCTCCTGTACACCCATGTCATTTTGAAAAAAATTCTGCACCACCAAATTAATTGTATGTACAAAACATGGGACGTGCTGGAATTTACCCAGTTGTAATGCACGCATAATATTGGTGGCGTTGTCCGATACCACAAATCCCCAGGAGAGTCTAAGTGGGGTAAGCCAATGTGCGATGATGTCCCTCAGTTTCCATAAGAGGTTGTCAGCGGTGTGCCTCTTACGGAAAGCGGTGATACACAGCGTAGCCTGCCTAGAAACGAGTTTGGATTTGTAAAATGCTGCTACTGTGTCATGACTAAGGTTTTGTGAACCCGGTGTTAGTGAAGTCTGTGCGGGCGACTGGAGGATTATATGAATACTACCACTGACCTGGTTTGGGACTGTTGTGGACTCTGGGTTTCTTCCGGTGACTGGGAAGAGGAACCGCAGCAGAGATGGCCGAATCTAGGTTCTCCTCATGCAGGATTAGGTCGGCAGACAGGAGGCATGCTGAAGGTCTCCTGAAAGACAGAACTGGAAAGGCACTGATGAATCAGTGAAGAATACCAGGTATAATTGTGCTAAAGGGCACGGGGTGCGTGGAGACACTGAGGTGCTTGCGGACACTGAGGTGCTTGCGGACACTGAGGTGCTTGCGGACACTGAGGTGCTTGCGGACACTGAGGTGCTTGCGGACACTGAGATGCTTGGAGGCACTGAGGTGCGTGGAGGCACTGGGGTGCGTAGAGACACTGGGGTGTGTAGGGGTGCTGAGGCACGGAGGTGCTGGAAGCACGGAGATGCTGAGGCACGGAAGTACTGAGGCACGGAGGTACTGAGGCACGGAGGTACTGAGTCACGGAGATACTGAGGTGCTGGAAGCACGGAGGTGTTGGAAGCACGGAGGTACTGAGGTGTTGGAAGCACGGAAGTACTGAGCTCTGGAGATCCCAACTACAACAGTAGTAAAACTGAAACACGACAGCTGTGGTTTTCAGTGGAGAACATGGAATTCAGTACTGTGCCTTTAAGACGAAACATTGCAGCTGTGCCTTTACATTGAGACTCAGGGAAATGGTGAAATCAAATGGCAACACACAAGTAACCATACAGGAACAAGGGAACAGAGTTTCCACAGGAACTTAGGTACAATGGTTACCTTAAGGGAGCTCAGCATAAAGACTCTCACAAGGCTGTATGTGACACGAGGAAATGGCCCAGATTCCAACTCAGCCTCCTGATTTATACTTCCTGGTCCTTGATGATTGGTGGGCAGGATTAGGTGATGTCACTGTCATGTGACTACTCTAGCCAAGGCTGTGATGTAGAATGAGGCCTAGCAGGCCAAGAGAACACTGAAGCCTGGACTTCTGCAAAACACAGGATGCTTGCTTTTAGATTACTGAATTCAGCCTCACACAGGAGATCACCACAGGTGGAGCTGATTACCTCTCAGGCAGAGAACTCAGGAAACTCAGTGCTGACAAGCTGTTTAACTCCGTGAGTGAAAAGACACAGGATCCAGGACAGAAAGCAGGGGTAAGTCACCAAATATGAGAATTACAGTCAGGATTGTGACAGTATCCCCCTCTTCGAGGGTGGACTCCGGACACCCATCCAATCTTAGGGGAACTTGAGAAATTCATACAGAAGAATTTAGGACCTTTGTTGATGCCTCTTCTTCTTATGGGAACGTTTGGTTTTGACCAAGGACCGCGGGATCTCCTGTAAAGAAAAACCTTCCTTAGAAAACATGGGGGCTCCCAAGAAAGGAGTAGCATCATGGACTGGATCAAATTCAGAGTCTGAGTCCAAGTCTAATGGAAGATATGAATCTCCCATAGATACACAGTTTGCAGATGAAAATGAGGTGCACTGGAGATTTAAATTCTCTGGGCTAGGAGAGACTCCAACATGAGCAATTTTAATGGTCGGATTCTTACTGAAGGAGATTCTTAGATTATCCCTGGGAGGACAGCACAAACTTCCTTCTGCATTCCCTTTAGAGCCTGATTTCTTTACCGAGTCAGATTCCATAGGTTTAGGACCAAATTCTTTAACCACAGCATTACTAAAATTCTGTAAGTCATGGAACACAGGATCATTACTCTCAAAAAGCATGTTGGCCCACTCCAAAGCTCTTCCTCTGAATGCCAGGAACAGATATCGAGTAACGTTGGAAGGAGTTACTGCACCTGAAGGATCAGACTCCATCCGAGACAGAAATTGTTCAACCAAAGCGGCATATTGCAGTAAATCTCCATCGAAGTAAATTGGTGGTAAACCATCAGACGAAAGCTTAGAGGCTGAAACTGGAGAAATCTTTGACTGGACGAGTAGGACTGGATTGGATCCGGGGATGCTTGAATTGGCTGGAACCAAAGGAGACTGACCAGGCTGGTCCTGGAGTAACACTGGACCGGCTGGAACCGGAACGAACTGACCAGGCGGAGCCTGGAGTATTGCTGGACCGGCTGGAACCGGAACGGACTGGCCAAGCTGGGCCTGGAGTATTACTGGACCGGCTGGAACCGGGACGGACTGACCAGGCTGGGCCTGGAGTATTGCTGGACCGGCTGGAACCGGGACGGACTGAGTCCTTTCTTCACGGGGCTGAACCAAGGCAGGAGCCCCCACTTCACGGGGCTGGGCTGAGGCAAGAGCCCCCACTTCAAGGGGCTGGGCTGAGGCAAGAGCCCCCACTTCAAGGGGCTGGGCTGAGGCAAGAGCCCTCTCTTCACGGGGCTGGTCTGCGCTCTGAAGGCTCTCTGGCTGGGCAGCGCTCTGAAGGTTCTCTGGCTGGGCAGCGCTCTGAAGGCTCTCTGGCTGGGCAGCGCTCTGAAGGCTCTCTGGCTGGGCAGCGCTCTGAAGGCTCTCTGGCTGGGCAGCGCTCTGAAGGCACTCTGGCTGGGCAGCGCTCTGAAGGCACTCTGGCTGGGCAGCGCTCTGTAGACTCTCTGGCTGGGCAGCACTCTGTAGACTCTCTGGCTGGGCAGCACTCTGTAGACTCTCTGGCTGGGCAGCACTCTGTAGACTCTCTGGCTGGGCAGCACTCTGTAGACTCACTGGCTGGGCAGCACTCTGTAGACTCACTGGCTGGGCAGCACTCTGTAGACTCACTGGCTGGGCAGCACTCTGAAGACTCACTGGCTGGGCAGTACTCTGAAGACTCTCTGGGGCTGGACGCTCTGAAGACGCCCCTCCTGGGGCTAGACGCTTTGAAGACGCCCCTCCTGGGGCTGGACGCTCTGAAGACGCCCCTCCTGGGGCTGGACGCTCTGAAGACGCCCCTCCTGGGGCTGGACGCTCTGAAGACGCCCCTCCTGGGGCTGGACGCTCTGAAGACGCCCCTCCTGGGGCTGGACGCTCTGAAGACGCCCCTCCTGGGGCTGGACGCTCTGAAGATGCCCCTCCTGGGGCTGGACGCTCTGAAGACGCCCCTCCTGGGGCTGGACGCTCTGAAGACGCCCCTCCTGGGGCTGTGGACACGGACTCCTCTGTGACTGTAAATGGCTTGAACATTCTTCTCTGGACACCCAACTTGGGATAAGGTCTTTTAACCACCGGACCCCAGTCATAAATTTGAGTCTCTCTCAGAAGAGTAGCCTTCTTGATACCCCCGTCAGCAGCAGAAGGATCGGATACTGTGGATGACTTGTAGACATGAGCACTATGATACTGAGATTTGTCACTATTACCTGGCTTGCGAAGAATGCAGTCTTTAACAAAATGACCAGAATTTCCACAGTAAAGACAGAGATGTAGCTCCTTACGCCGCTGACGTTCAGCTTCAGAGAGCTTGGGCCGTGGATAGCTCTGATGAAAAACTTTCCCTTGCGCAGAGGAAGAGACTCTATTAACTGGATGGGACAAAACAGGATCAATAACGTTGGTAGTATTCCTGAGGAGATCAGGCATCACAGAGAGAATACTAGACAAAAGTTCTTGTAACTGTAGTAACATCTGGTAGAAAATCTGCAGTTGGTCAGGAGTCTTAGAGCAGAAGGTCATAGAATCTCTGGAGGACGAATTCCGCTGCAGACACGGTGCCAATCGATGCTGAGTCGACTCCAGACCTTCCAAGCGTCCTGCAATATTGCTTAGGAGGTCATGCGTCAGACAAACACTTTCGGCCGGGTCCATGTGGCCAGTTCCTACTGTCATGACTAAGGTTTTGTGAACCCGGTGTTAGTGAAGTCTGTGCGGGCGACTGGAGGATTATATGAATACTACCACTGACCTGGTTTGGGACTGTTGTGGACTCTGGGTTTCTTCCGGTGACTGGGAAGAGGAACCGCAGCAGAGATGGCCGAATCTAGGTTCTCCTCATGCAGGATTAGGTCGGCAGACAGGAGGCATGCTGAAGGTCTCCTGAAAGACAGAACTGGAAAGGCACTGATGAATCAGTGAAGAATACCAGGTATAATTGTGCTAAAGGGCACGGGGTGCGTGGAGACACTGAGGTGCTTGCGGACACTGAGGTGCTTGCGGACACTGAGGTGCTTGCGGACACTGAGGTGCTTGCGGACACTGAGGTGCTTGCGGACACTGAGATGCTTGGAGGCACTGAGGTGCGTGGAGGCACTGGGGTGCGTAGAGACACTGGGGTGTGTAGGGGTGCTGAGGCACGGAGGTGCTGGAAGCACGGAGATGCTGAGGCACGGAAGTACTGAGGCACGGAGGTACTGAGGCACGGAGGTACTGAGTCACGGAGATACTGAGGTGCTGGAAGCACGGAGGTGTTGGAAGCACGGAGGTACTGAGGTGTTGGAAGCACGGAAGTACTGAGCTCTGGAGATCCCAACTACAACAGTAGTAAAACTGAAACACGACAGCTGTGGTTTTCAGTGGAGAACATGGAATTCAGTACTGTGCCTTTAAGACGAAACATTGCAGCTGTGCCTTTACATTGAGACTCAGGGAAATGGTGAAATCAAATGGCAACACACAAGTAACCATACAGGAACAAGGGAACAGAGTTTCCACAGGAACTTAGGTACAATGGTTACCTTAAGGGAGCTCAGCATAAAGACTCTCACAAGGCTGTATGTGACACGAGGAAATGGCCCAGATTCCAACTCAGCCTCCTGATTTATACTTCCTGGTCCTTGATGATTGGTGGGCAGGATTAGGTGATGTCACTGTCATGTGACTACTCTAGCCAAGGCTGTGATGTAGAATGAGGCCTAGCAGGCCAAGAGAACACTGAAGCCTGGACTTCTGCAAAACACAGGATGCTTGCTTTTAGATTACTGAATTCAGCCTCACACAGGAGATCACCACAGGTGGAGCTGATTACCTCTCAGGCAGAGAACTCAGGAAACTCAGTGCTGACAAGCTGTTTAACTCCGTGAGTGAAAAGACACAGGATCCAGGACAGAAAGCAGGGGTAAGTCACCAAATATGAGAATTACAGTCAGGATTGTGACATACTGGTGCCACTGCTGCTGTTGTTGCTTCGGGAGGCAATACATCTACCCAGTGGGCTGTCACAGTTATATAGTCCTTAGTCTGCCCTGTTCCACTTGTCCACATGTCCATGATTAAGTGGACACTGGATACAACCTGATTTTTTAGGACACCGGCAACACTTTTTCTGACTTCTCTGTACATTCTCTGTATCGCCTGCATAGTGAAGTGGAATTTAGATGGGATTTGGTACCGGGGACACAATACCTCAATCAATTGTCTAAATCACACTGCACTAATGGCGGATACCGGATGCACATCTAACACCAACATAAGTGTCAAGGCAAAGGGAAAATTATAGCTACAGGTACCACCAGGCGCCTAAAACAAATGCATTCACAATACAGTAATAGAGGATAAGCAAATAATACAACCCCTTTAGTTGATGCAGGGATGTTCAATCTTCAAGCCTTGTGCACCTCCTTCTCACCAAATAGGTCACATAGAGACCAGCACATAAAAGAGAGCAGAGAAGGGCCACATGTGTAGTACAATCATTTATTACATACACACATAAACAAAAAACTGTTTAAGAGATGGTACAGATGAATCAGCTTGCAGAGGGGAAAATGCGGAGCAATTACCAGAGCGTCTGAGAACCCATAAAAAGTTCTCAGACAAGTTCTTTAAATCCCAGAAACCGCCCGGGCTGGAAGCTGGAAAGTCACTGGCACTTGAAACTGCACGGCACCCTCCGAACGCTGACCACAGATAAGCTCGCCGACACGTTTCAACTCCTCCTTCCTGGAGTCTTTCTCAAGGCTGTATACCATCCCACAATGCTATATTGACGATATTTTGTTTATTAATTACTAGTATCAGTATTAGTGTCCAAAAAGAGGGCTTTTGGCTGTTATCAAGCTCCTTTCAATTCTCCAGCAGCAATCCTATATGTCTGCATACATGGGAATCCGACATTTGGATTCCCATGTATGCAGACATATAGGATTGCTGCTGGAGAATTGAAAGGAGCTTGATAACAGCCAAAAGCCCTCTTTTTGGACACTAATACTGATACTAGTAATTAATAAACAAAATATCGTCGATATAGCGTTGTGGGATGGTATACAGCCTTGAGAAAGACTCCAGGAAGGAGGAGTTGAAACGTGTCGGCGAGCTTATCTGTGGTCAGCGTTCGGAGGGTGCCGTGCAGTTTCAAGTGCCAGTGACTTTCCAGCTTCCAGCCCGGGCGGTTTCTGGGATTTAAAGAACTTGTCTGAGAACTTTTTATGGGTTCTCAGACGCTCTGGTAATTGCTCCGCATTTTCCCCTCTGCAAGCTGATTCATCTGTGCCATCTCTTAAACAGTTTTGTTTTTTGTTTATGTGTGTATGTAATAAATGATTGTACTACACATGTGGCCCTCCTCTGCTCTCTTTTATGTGCTGGTCTCTATGTGACCTATTTGGTGAGAAGGAGGTGCACAAGGCTTGAAGATTGAACATCCCTGCATCAACTAAAGGGGTTGTATTATTTGCTTATCCTCTATTACTGTATTGTGAATGCATTTGTTTTAGGCGCCTGGTGGTACCTGTAGCTATAATTTTCCCTTTGTTTATGACTATATTCTGTTGTGTTTCGGAGAGACACTTCATCTGGCTACGGGGACTATAGGGCAGCCCTGTTAATATAGTGGCGCAACATACGGGGTAACCAGACTAATTTTTTAGGTCCATAAGTGTCAAGGCCTCAGTTATCCGCTTTGCAACAGGATGACTGCTGTCATATTTCATCTTCCTCACAAAGGACTGTTGGACAGTCAGTTGCTTACTGAAAGTAGTACAAGTGGTCTTCCGACTTCCCCTCTGGGATGACGATCGACTTCCAGCAGCAACAACAGCAGGTGTACCACTCAAGGATCCTCCGGAGTAATACCGGTTAGGAAAGGACTCCTTAGTCTTGCCAGTGGCATGGCCTGCAGGACTACTGACGTTCCTGTCTGAGGAGGAAGTTGACATTGAGGGAGTTGGTGGTGTGGCTTGCATGAGCTTGTGTACAAGAGGAAGAAGGGATTTAGGTGTCAGTGGACTGCTTACGCTCTTACCCAAAGTTTCACAACTTGACACTGACTTCTGATGAATGCGCTGCAGGTGACGTATAAGGGAGGATGTTCCTAGGTGGTTAATGTCCTCACCCCTACTTATTACAGATTGACAGAGGCAACACACGGCTTGACACCTGTTGTCCGGATTTGTGGAGAAATAATTCCACACCGAAGAAGTGGCTTTTTTGGTATTTTGCCCAGGCATCACAATGGGCTTCTTCATCCCACGGACAACAGGTGTCTCCCCCGGTGCCTCATTTAAACAAACCACATCACCATCAGATTCCTCATCGCCAACTTCCTCCTCAGCGCCAGCAACACCCATATCCTCATCCTGGTGTACTTCAACAGTGACATCTTCAATTTGAATATCAGAAACTGGACTATGGGTGCTCCTTCCAGCACTTACAGGGGGCGTGCAAATGGTGGAAGGAGCAACCTCTTCCCGTCCAAGGTTGGGAAGGTCAGGCATCGCAACCGCCGACACACTTGGACTCTCCAAGTTCTTTGCTGTTCTTTTTCCATCTTAACTCTTATCATTTTTCTATTGGGAGGATGAGGGCTTCCATCGTCATGTGAAGCTGAACCACTAGTCATGAATATAGGCCAGGGCCTTAGCCGTTCCTTGCCACTCTGTGTCGTAAATGTCATATTGACAAGTTTACGTTTCACCTCAGACCATTTAAATTTCTTTTTTGGGGTCTTTTTACTGAACTTTGGCTTTTGGATATTACATGCCCTCTACTATCACATTGGGCATCGGCCTTGGCAGACAACGTTGATGGCATTTCATCGTCTATGTCATGACTAGTGGCAGCAGCTTCAGCACTAGGAGGAAGTGGTTCTTGATCTTTCCCTATTTTATCCTCAAAATTTTAGTTCTCCATTATTTTTTTGGAGTTATATAACACAATAGGCGGAACAGGAGAGCGTGCCCCTACACCTCTCAGGGCAAACCCTGTAAAAATTATTTGGCTTAAATATTAATAACCCCTTTATTTGGAGTAAATAATATACAGCACAGGACAGCACCGCTGAATTTATATGGCAGCACCACTGGACTGGATTTATATGGAATTTTATGGATTTATATGGAATTATGCGGCAGGATCACTGGAATTATACGGCAAGATTACTGTAATTTATACGGCAGGATTACTGGAATTATACGCAAGTACCACTGGAATTATACGGCAGGATTACTGGAATTATACGGCAGGTTTACTGGAATAATACACCAGTACCACTGGAATTATATGGCAGGATTACTGGAATTATACGACAGGATTACTGGAATTATACCCCAGTACCACTGGAATTATGCGTCAGGATTACTGTAATTATACAGCAGGATTACTGGAATTATACGCCAGTACCACTGGAATTATACGGCAGGATTACTGGCGTTATACGGCAGGATTACTGGAATTATACGCCAATACCACTGGAATTATATGTCAGGATTACTGGAATTATACGACAGGATTACTGGAATTATACGGCAGGATTACTGGAATTATACGCCAGTACCACTGTAATTATACGGCAGGATTACTGGAATTATACGGCAGGATTACTGGAATTATACGGCACTATCACTCGACATATACGGCAGTACCACTGCACATATATGGCAGCACAGGGACACCACCACTGGACTGATGCAGGACAGTACACCACCACTGAACTGATGCAGCACCACACAGCACCCTATACAACAGCACTGGACATATGGCAGCAGAGGACACCACTGTGACTGGTCACTGGACTGACTGATACACAGGACACTACCACTGGTCTGATGCAGGACAACACAGCAACACTATAAGGGACTTATTATTATACAGCAACACTGGACATATGGCAGCAGAGGACACCACCACTGTGACTGGACTGATGCAGCACAACACACCACCACTGAACTGATGCACCACAACACAGCACCACTTGACATTGAGGACACTGAGAGAACAGAGACACATCCTCGCTCTACACTCTCCAATGTCGCAGTGTAAATGGCGGTGACGCGTAGCTCTTTATATGGAATCCAAACCCTGCGAGAATCCGACAGAGGGAAGATGACATTTTGCCTCGTTCTGGTTTCCAAGTCAGGCGGGAAAACTTGATCCTGACTCGGATCCGGGCTCGGAGCGTGAAGTCCGGTAGGGTTCGGTTCTCTGAGAACTGAACCCGCTCACCTCTAATTTTTATTAATACATCTTGTACATCAACGTTGTTTATATTCTTAGCACTCAGTGCTCAAAGTGGGGTAGTATATGACAGTATGACATACTGCCCCTTTTTCTCCAAGTCCCTCCACAGTAAGTATCTAAGGGGTCTATTTACTAAGCCTTGAGGAGATAAAGTGGACGGAGATAAAGTACCAGCCAATCAGCTCCTAACTAACATGTCACAGGCTGGGTTTGAAAAATGACAGTTAAGAGCTGGTTGGCTGGTAGTTTATCTCCATCTAAGGCTTAGTAAATAGACCCCTAAGCCACAAAGAGCCCGCCCAGCCATCTGCATCAATAGATGATGCAGGCGGGACTAGTGTCTGTCAGGCTGTGACTGCCTCCCCCTCCTCACGTCCCAGTCTCCCATCTGCTACTACTTGATGAGGTGATTCATGTCATGGGGAACCTGCCGCCTGCTTTCTAATGTCAAGATTCACAGGTTTGTAGAGTGGGTGCAGGTCACTAATGACTCGATCACAGCATTTGGGTCCTGCTGCTCCTTCCCTGATGGGGCCACCTGAATGTCAGCAAGTTTGACACCATAACAGTTCCGTTACAGGGCACCAGTGTGCCCTGTGCTAGCCTGTACCCCTTAATCCCATGATGGCATGCTAGTATCTGTAGAGTACTGCCCAAAGCATCTAAGAATGCTCTGGATCGTTCCGCAGTAGCGCTACTGGCTGCAGGGTGTTGTTCAAGGCATCCTGCAAGACATATCCTGTACAGGTGCTGTGGGCCATAAAGGTGTCACCCCAGGACCCCACACTCTGTATGACAGCAATACTCATATATCCCTAATTATGGCGTAGACCACAAACACAGCTCATCCAAGATTACATATTACCACAAGAGTGTTGGCAGAGTGTGGCGGTGTCGGATAAGGATGTTAGCCCTCACAACGGCACTTAACCAGGATGATTGGTTTATTCATATAATAGAGATAACAGCTTGAAAGTATATAGAAAATGTTCTGCAGCAGCAGGGACTCACAGCATACATGTGAAGCAGTACAGCAGTAACACAGCATCTCAGTACACACAGGATCCTGCTGTATACACACAGGGTGAGGCTGCGGGGTAGACAAGGTCACATACACAGTAGAGCAGAAGCTACACGTCAGTGCAGTTGTCTCTCCCAGGATGAACACTCGCAGACTGTGCACTAAGTACCTCTTACTACACTAGGAGGGAAAACACTAGAGCAGGGAAGCTGCCTCTAGTGCTGGGAATGGAGACATACCACAGAGTGATCCACTGTCTAACACCCCCACCCCCTCTCCTCGCTCAAGGCTGTTTCCAGTTATGTATATTAGCATTTACATACATTTGCAACACTTTACCAAAACATTTCTTAATAAAGTTTTCCTGTAACCGAAAACACATTTATAAAGCATGGTAAGCAAACAGTAAAACAAATCACCATTTCTCAAAAGTATTCCACTCCACATTTTGTCATGAACATATTCAGCAAGTGTGATGACAGTACCTTTGTCAACATATCAGCAGCATTGCTCTCGCTTGCTATGTAATCCACATTGACAGACTTGTTTTCCACTAACTCACGGATAAAGTGCTGTCTAATGGCAATGTGCTTGGACCGTCCATAATGCTTGGTGCTGGAAGACAAATCAATTGCTCCCTTGTTATCACATGCAATGTTGTACGTCTCACTGTGGTAAAGAAGACTAAGTTCACATAAAGTCTCCTTCACTCATAAAGCTTCTTTTGCAGTTTCTGTTTGCGCCATGTACTCCTCCTCAGTGGTGGATAGGGCAACAGTGGGTTGCTTTCTGCTCAGCCAGCTGACTGCTGCACCTGATAAAATGAGCAACTATCCCATGTAGGAACGATGGTCATCCTCATCTGATCCCCAGTCGGCATCACAGAAAACTTACAAAGTTGTAACTTTTGACTTTGTAAACACTAACTTTAATTAGAGATATGCAGCAGACACTTTTTGTGTTTTGGTTTTGGATCTAGATCTCCGTTCGTTTTTTGGATCTGGATTGGTTTTGCCAAAACCACCCTTTCGTGTTTTGGTTTTGGATTTTTTTGGGGAAAAAACAAAACATAAAAACAGCTAAAATCACCAAATTTGGGGGTATTTTTATTCCTACAGTATTATTAACCTCAATAACATTAATTTCCACTCATTTCGAGTCTATTCTAAATACCTTACACCTCACAATATTGTTTTTAGGCCAAAAGGTTGCACCGAGGTAGCTGGATGACTAAGCTAAGCGGCACAAACACCTGGCCCATCTAGTAGTTGCACTGCAGTGGCAGACAGGATGGCCCTTTTAAAAACTAGGCCCCAAAGAGCACATAATACAAAGAAAAAAGAGAGATTCAAGATGGAATTGTCCTTGGGCCCTCCCACCCACCCTTATGTTGTTTAAACAGGACATGCACAGTTTAATAAACCCATCATTTCAGCGACAGGTGGTCCCCCTGGAAAAAGCTCATGTTCTCAGAATCATAGCTAGCTATAAACATACCACATCCTTATGAGAAGAGGCAAGAGGAAAAGGACAGTGTCAAGAAGGTGATTAAAAATTAGAGAGGCATACGCAATCAGGAACAACACACAGGCTTTCACCTCCACTCCTATATTGGTGTGGAATGGAAAGGACTTTAACCAAGCAAATATATAATTACCACATTACTGGAAAAACTTAAAAAACTAGGGGCCAAAGCCTCAGAATTTGCACCCCTTCTCCATTTTCAGGGATTAAGATATTCTCGGATTTAATGCTGGGATGCAAATAAACTGTTAGGGTCTCCTGCTCTGTGCTGACACGTCGTCATGGCAACCGGGAGACAAGTGCTAGCGGAGTAACCTGAGCGTAGCTGATACTCCGGTTCGGGTCTTTTGCTGTGCAGTGGTTAAAGGCTCTGTGCACGGCAGGGGATCCAGTGCTGGTTTTTGTGCTCACAGTCTGTGAGGTCTGAGTGGGGCGTGGACAGCACCTGCTATATAAATCCTCTTCTCAGGTTAGGCAGATGCTGCTGAATCTTTGTTGGTTAGTCAGTTCCTGAAAGCTAGCTAGTACTGTGTAAACTTTGTATTTGTTTGTTGCTTACTGCAAATAGGCCTTGGGATTTGGTATTACACTCTACCAATCCAGACCTAGCAGTAAGACTGGAGTCAGTCGTTTAACCTGCTGGGGTTCTTTTGCTACTCTGTGAACCTAGCAAGTTTGCGGCTGTATTCTCAGACTTGCCTGCCAAAATCCTTTCTCACTGTGCAAGGTGTTCAGGTGTCAGTTTAGTGGCAGTAAGCTGAACCAGTGCACTGCAAGTGAGGACTAGGATTGTGGAGACTCTCCTTGTGTCTATTATTCCATCTCTGACCAAGGAGTTTACTGCCACACCCGTTGGTAACCCTTTAGGGTTTTGCTGTTGCCCTTAGCAACAGCATTTCGGGTTCTCTACGTATTAAATCACTACATCTTGCTTCTTTCCATCTGAGCATTCCTAATATTAGGGAGACACCCAGTTTCTTAGCCTTTGGGCTTCTCTGTTCACTTTGTGTTTATTTTGATACCCTATCACCTTCTGTGTATGTAATGTTATATTCCCCAGTCTGTCTGTGAGTTCATTTGTTTTGCATCCCTCACCGTTCAGACACCAGTACATTCCTGCTGGCACTGGTGTGCATAACATATTCAGCAGCCTAATAATCCTGTTGAAATTTTGTGGGAATATGGAGCTTACCCCTCAAAATACTTTGCAACAGGTGGTCGATCAGGTGCAGGTCCTGACTCGACAATTTAATGATTTGTCCATTAAAATGCACACCTCGCAGGACGCTGGCGGAGCTCCCGCAGCAGCAGTACCTTCAGGGGTTAAGGAGCCGAAAGTAAATCTCCCGGATCGTTTTTCTGGAGATCGCTCGCAGTTCTTTTGTTTCAAGGAGAGCTGCAAGCTATATTTCCAGCTTAGGCCTCAGTCTTCTGGGTCGGAGATTCAGCGGGTGGGCATAGTGATTTCCCTGCTACAAGGAGACCCACAGGTCTGGGCATATGGGTTGCAGCCTGACTGTCCGTCGCTTAAAAGTATTGATGCTTTTTTTACGGCACTGGGCATGTTGTATGATGACCCTGACAAGACGGCCTCAGCCGAGGCTCAGATTTCGATCCTTAAGCAAGGGCGAAGGCCAGTTGAGGTTTATTGTACGGAGTTTCGGAGGTTGGCCCATGATACCCAGTGGAATGACCCAGCCCTGAGACACCAGTACCGAAGAGGTCTTTCTAACCAGTTAAAAGACCAACTGGTACAATATCCCTTGCCTGATAGCTTGGATCAGCTCATGCAGTTATCCATTCGGGTGGATAGACGGCTGAGAGAGCGCAGGCTTGAAAGGGAGACCGAGGTTTCCTTCTTTCCCAAGGGAACCTCAGACTCTGAGGAATTTTCCGAGGAGCTTATGCAGATTGGGGCTACCCGCCTCTCCTCACGTGAGAAGACGCGGAGGAGACAGCAGGGGTTATGTTTGTACTGTGGGAATAAAGGTCATGTGGTAGTATCATGCCCAGAAAAGCCGGAAAACTTCAGGGCCTGAGGGTGATGGGAAATATCCTGTCAGGCCAGAAGTCAAAATTTCCCAAGAAGACTTTTATCATTCCGGTGACCTTGAAGATCCTCGGTCAAACTGTCAAGACTGAGGCCTTTGCGGACAGTGGGGCCGACGGGGTTTTTATGGACCGCCAATTCGCCCTGAAACACTCTGTTCCCTTAGTACCCTTGGCTTCGGAAATTGAGATTTGTGGGTTAAACGGGGAACCATTATCCCAGGGTAAAATTACCTCTTGCACTAGCCAGATTTCTTTGTCTATTGGAGCCACACACTCTGAAAAATTGTCCTTTTATGTGACTGTCTGTACTTTTGCCCCATTGGTGTTGGGGTTACCCTGGTTAAGGGCCCACAATCCTCAATTTGACTGGGTCTCTGGGGAGATTCTTAGTTGGGGTACTGATTGTTTCAGGAGTTGCTTGAGCCTTCCAGTCAGGCTTTCGCAGCTAAGTTTGCCAGGATTGCCAGGATGTTATGCAGATTTTGCGGACGTGTTCTCCAAAAGAGTTGCAGAGGTACTACCTCCCCATCGCCCCTATGACTGTGCCATTGATTTGTTGCCGAATGCTAAGCTTCCCAAGAGCAGGTTGTACTCCCTGTCACGTCCTGAGACTCAGGCTATGGCAGAGTACATTCAGGAGAACTTGGCTAAGGGATTTATCAGACCTTCACAGTCTCCAGTTGGGTCGGGGTTCTTCTTCGTGGGTAAAAAGGACGGTTCGTTGCGACCCTGCATCGACTTCAGGGAATTGAACCGTATCACGATTAAAAACTCATACCCACTGCCTCTCATTTCGGTCTTGTTTGACCAGCTTCGTACAGCCACCATTTTTTCTAAGATTGACCTACGCGGTGCGTACAATCTAATCCGAATAAGAGAGGGGGATGAATGGAAGACTGCCTTTAATACCCACTCAGGGCATTATGAATATTTGGTGATGCCTTTTGGGCTATGTAATGCCCCGGCAGTCTTCCAGGACTTCATGAACGATCTGCTCAGGGAATATTTGGATAGATTCTTAGTTGTATACTTAGATGACATCCTAATCTTCTCCCATTCCCTGGAGGAACATCGGAAGCATGTACGCTTAGTCCTCCAGAAACTCAGAGACCACCGGCTTGGGGCGAAGCTGGAGAAGTGCGAATTTGAAGTTCAGCAAATCGCATTTCTAGGATATATTATCTCCCCAGAAGGTTTCCAAATGGAGGGTTCCAAGGTACAGGCAGTCCTGGATTGGGTGCAGCCCACTAGTTTGAAGGCGCTTCAGCGTTTTCTGGGCTTTGCAAATTTTTATAGACGATTTATCGCTGGGTTTTCGTCTATAGTGGCGCCCTTGGTGGCACTCACTAAGAAAGGGGCGGATGTTGCTCACTGGTCTTGTGAGGCCAAAGCGGCTTTTGCCCGTCTCAAAAGGGCATTTGTCTCGGCCAAGGTGCTGCGACACCCAGATCCAGAGCGTCCTTTTGTGGTGGAGGTGGATGCCTCTGAGATGGGTATTGGGGCAGTGCTCTCTCAGATGGGGGTGTCTGATAATCGCCTTCATCCCTGTGCTTACTTTTCCCGTAAATTTTCGCCTGCCGAGATGAATTATGACGTGGGTAACCGTTGAATTGTTGGCTATTAAGGATGCACTCGAGGAGTGGAGACACTGGCTTGAGGGGGCTAAGTTTGTGGTCTCAATTCTCACCGACCATAAGAATTTGGCATATTTAGAGTCAGCGAAGCGCCTCAATGCCAGGCAGGCATGATGGGCTTTGTTTTTTGCTCGCTTTAATTTTTTGATAACATATCGCCCTGGGTCAAAAAACATCAAGGCTGATGCGCTCTCGCGGAGTTTTGCTCCAATCCAGGAGACCACCGAGGAGCCATTGCCCATTGTGTCCCCATCATGTATTAAAGTGGGCATTACCCAGGACCTCTTGTCATTAGTCCTTAGAGCACAGGAGCAGGCTCCTCCAGACCTTCCGGTAGGTCTTTTGTTTGTGCCTCCTAGGTTAAGACAGCGAGTGTTCCTGGAATTCCATGCCAAGAAGTCGGCAGGTCACCCGGGTATTGCCAGAACTCGGGAGTTGCTATCTAGGGCGGTGTGGTGGCCCTCGGTGGCTAGGGATGTGGATCAGTGGGTTCGGGCATGTGACATCTGTGCCCGAAATAAGACTCCTAGAGGGGTTCCTGTTGGCCCATTACATCCACTCTCTATTCCATCTAAGCCATGGACCCACATTTCAATGGATTTTGTGGTGGACTTGCCCAAATCCTCGGGGATGACAGCCATCTGGGTTGTCGTTGACAGGTTTTCGAAGATGGCGCACTTCGTTCCATTGGTTGGGCTGCCATCGGCCAGACGCCTGTCTGAATTATTTATGCTGCATGTTGTGCGCCTCCACGGGTTGCCACTTGATGTGGTCTCTGACCGCGGATCCCAGTTTGTGGCCAAATTCTGGAGGGTATTTTGTTCCGATCTCCAGATTTCTGTCAGCTTGTCGTCAGGCTACCATCCGCAGTCTAATGGGCAGACTGAAAGGGTGAACCAGTCCTTGGAGCAGTTCCTCAGGTGTTATGTCTCCAAGTGTCAGACTGACTGGGTTGCTCATCTGTCCATGGCGGAGTTTGCCTATAACAACGCGGCTCATTCTGCTACAGGGATCTCTCCCTTCCTTTGTGTGTATGGGCATCATCCTAAGGCCAATTCTTTTGACCCCCTGGACTCCACGCCTGGTGGTTCCTCTGTGGTTTCGGTCCTTAGAGGTATTTGGAGGAAAGTGAAGAAAGCCCTTGTGTCTGTGTCATTAGTGACCAAAAGGGTTTGATAAGCGTAAAAGACCCTGCAGCTTCAAATTAGGGGACTTCGTCTGGTTGTCTACCAAGAATTTGAAGTTGAGACAGCCATCTCATAAGTTAGGCCCCCGGTTCATCGGTCCTTATAAGATCACTAGGGATATCAATCCGGTGGCATTTCAGTTAGATCTACCCCGTTCTTTGGGTATCAATAAAACATTTCATTGTTTCCTTTTAAAACGGGCGATTAGTAATCCTTCTTCCAGTGGAAGACCTTCCCCTCTTCTGATACGTGGCCAGAGGGAGTTTGTTGTTGAAAGGATTCTTGACTCCAAGATGGTTCGGGGTCGGCTGTCATTTTTGGTGCACTGGAAGGGGTATGGCCCGGAGGAGCGGTCGTGGGTGCGCAGTTGTGATCTTCATGCCCCCAGACTGTTACGCTCTTTCTTCTCGCAGTTCCCCGATAAACCCGGTGGTAGGGGTTCTTTGACCCCTTGTCAGAGGGGGGGTACTGTTAGGGTCTCCTGCTCTGTGCTGCCACATCGTCATGGCAACCGGGAGACAAGTGCTAGCGGAGTAACCTGAGCGTAGCTGATACTCCGGTTCGGGTCTTTTGCTGTGCAGTGGTTACAGGCTCTGTGCACGGCAGGGGATCCGGTGCTGGTTTTTGTGCTCACAGTCTGTGAGGTCTGAGTGGGGCGTGGACAGCACCTGCTATATAAACCCTCTTCTCAGGTTAGGCAGATGCTGCTGAATCTTTGTTGGTTAGCCAGTTCCTGAAAGCTAGCTAGTACTGTGTAAACTTTGTATTTGTTTGTTGCTTACTGCAAATAGGCCTTGGGATTTGGTATTACACTCTGCCAATCCAGACCTAGCAGTAAGACTGGAGTCAGTCGTTTAACCTGCTGGGGTTCTTTTGCTACTCTGTGAACCTAGCAAGTTTGCGGCTGTATTCTCAGACTTGCCTGCCAAAATCCTTTCTCACTGTGCAAGGTGTTCAGGTGTCAGTTTAGTGGCAGTAAGCTGAACCAGTGCACTGCAAGTGAGGACTAGGATTGTGGAGACTCTCCTTGTGTCTATTATTCCATCTCTGACCAAGGAGTTTACTGCCACACCCGTTGGTAACCCTTTAGGGTTTTGCTGTTGCCCTTAGCAACAGCATTTCGGGTTCTCTACGTATTAAATCACTACATCTTGCTTCTTTCCATCTGAGCATTCCTAATATTAGGGAGACACCCAGTTTCTTAGCCTTTGGGCTTCTCTGTTCACTTTGTGTTTATATTGTTACCCTAACACCTTCTGTGTATGTAATGTCATATTCCCCAGTCTGTCTGTGAGTTCATTTGTTTTGCATCCCTCACCGTTCAGACACCAGTACATTCCTGCTGGCACTGGTGTGCATAACATAAACTGGTGAATTTCACAGGATCAAGATTGGCTATCTTCCCCTCCATGGAGTCTGGAGACTTATTTTGTGAAAATCTCATGGGTTTCTTTTTTTCCCTTTTTTTATTGCATTTGTATTTACATATTTTGAAGCAGATAACTTATTTTCATTTTTTTACAGCTCCCAGTTACACACATGTGAGCATACCTGTGTGTCTTGTTTATTTTATTAATATTTTATTTTTAAATAAAGCAGCCTTAGATATTTTAGTTTTATTTACCTTCAGTGTTGACATCCTCATCCTCACAGAGAAATAATTCTACACTGAAGAGGTGTTTTTTTTGTGTGTTTTGCCCAGGCATGACAATAAGATTTTTCATCCCATGGCCAACAACTGTCTCCACTGGTGCCTTTTTCAAACAAACCCCATCATTTTGGTGTCAGTGGACTGCTTACGCTATTACCCAAAGTTTCTGAACTTGGCAATGAGTTATGATTGTCACGGGGCTTGGATTTTGAATATCCGGAGTTGAGGCTTGGGTTTCGGTGTCGGTAGCTTTCCACAGGATAAACCGGGCAGGCTGGATGAAAGTCTTTTTCATAGGACTTCTGAGAGGATTATGCTGGAGCTGAAAACTGAGGATTCAGTCAGTGAAGTGAAGAAGCCTGGAATTCTAGGAACTTGCAGAGAAACTGGAACAGAATGCTGTAGATTCAAGGCTCTGGAGCACAGATTGACACACACACACACACACACACACACACACACACACACACACACACACTGTACTGTGTGAGAGACGTTGCACTGGCGATTTCTTACCCAGAAATTCCCAGATTTATACCTGCAGACTGTTTCCCATTAGTTTTGCAAACCTTGCAGGTGACTGAGTGTTTTAGATTAGCTGATCCTTCCAAGGCGGCGACGCCCATCCCATACCTCTGCAGCTGGAAGCTGCACAAATGTTTGCTGCTGCCTCTGAGACCTCTCCTCCCAGATATGCCTGCAAGTCATGCCCCTCGCCAGCAGCCCACACCCCCACCAAAGGGACCGCGCCAGAACGTCCGGACAGGTAAGTACCGCTGGTCCCGCAACCCGCCGGACCGTGACATTACCCCCTCTTTTAGGGATGGCCACTGGACAGCCACCAGGCTTGCTGGGATTCTCTTCATGAAACTTGTGAAGCAACGCAGGGGCGTGTATATCTGATGTATATCTGATGGATCCTCCCAAGAACGCTCTTCAGGACCATACCCCTTCCAATCCAGGAGACCGTGTCACATCCGTGAATCAAGGACCTTCTTAACCTCGAATTCGACCCCACGGTCTGTGACCACTCTTGGAGAACGGGGAAGAATTTTGCAGAACTTGTTTAAAATTAGGGGTTTTAGAAGCGAGATATGGAAGGTTGGGAAGACTCTTAAATAGGAAGGTAACTTAAGTTTGTAAGTTACTGGGCTGATCACCTGTTCCACTGGGAAGGGACCGATGTAGAGAGGAGCAAATTTCATAGACGGAACATGTAACCTCAATTTACGAGTTGAGAGCCAAACTTGATCACCTACAGATAGTTTAGGTGCAATTCTTCTTTTCTTATCCACCCAGAATTTATAACGGATGGATATCTTTTGTAAATTTTGATGAACTATTTTCCAAATTCTGGAGAGTTCCTTGAAAGTTTTTTGTACTGCAGGAAGATCCAGATTGGGTAGAGCCAAGAACTGAGGAACCTGGGGATGTAACCCATATACTGTGAAGAAAGGAGTATGACCTGTGGAAGAGTGGTAGGAATTGTTATGAGCAAATTCTGCCCATGGCAGCTGTTCGAACCAGTCGTCCTGGGAGGAAGAGACATGAATTCTGAGGAAGGTCTCCAAATCTTGGTTGACTCTTTCCGTGCTCCCATTGGTCTGAGGATGATACGCTGTCGAAAATTTTAGTTGAATTTGTAAAGCTGTGCAGAGAGCCCTCCAAAACCTGGCCACGAACAAGACTCCACAATCGGAAACTATCTCGGTTGGAAGACCATGGAATCTGAAGATTTCTGAGATGAAGAGCTGTGCTAATTCAGGTGCCGAAGGAAGACCCTTGAGGGGTACAAATCGAGCCATCTTTGAGAAGCGATCGACAACTACCCAAATGGTTGTGTACCCTTTAGAGGCGGGTAAATCTGTGACAAAGTCCATAGAAAGATGTGTCCAAGGCAACTTGGGAACAGCTAACGGAGACAATTGCCCAACGGGACGTTGTCAAAGGATCTTGTGCTGTGCACATTTGGTACAGGAGGCGATGAAGGTAGAGACATCAGACTTTAAAGAAGGCCACCAATAAGAGCGCTGAATAAATTTGGTCGTCTTGTGGACTCCAGCATGACCGGAAAACCATGAAGAATGAGCTCAGGATAACAACTTCTTCCGGAGAGAGAGAGAAACGAACACCCTCCCCACTGGGGGTTGACTCTTAGTCGAATCAAAATTTCGAGTCTCTAATACCGGCTGAGAGGGAGGTGAGTCCTTAGAGTTGTCTGAGGAGTAGGACCGGGAGAGAGCATCCGCTTTTTGGTTTTGAGCCATGGGTCTAAAAGTAAGAACAAAGTTGAATCTGGTGAAGAACATAGCCCACCGAGCTAAGCGAGGGTTCAGACACTGGATATTCCTGAGGAAGATTAGGTTCTTATGATCAGTGAAAATAGAGATGGGGAATTTGGCTCCCTCAAAGAGATACCGCCACTCTTCTAAAGCTAACTTTACGGCCAAAAGTTCTTACTCCCCTATAGTATAATTCCTCTCCGCTGGAAGAAATTTTTTGGAATAGAATCCTCATGGATGCAACTTGTTATCCTCCGACCTCTGGGAGAGGACTGCTCCCACAGCGTCGGCAGAAGCGTCAACCTCCAATACAAAGGCTTTGTTGGTATCAGGTTGCCTTAGAACCGGAGCCGTAGTGAAGGCCTGTTTCAAGTGTAGGAATGCTGCTTCAGCCGCTGGTGACCAATCCCTAGGATTAGCCTCCTTCCAGGTGAGAGCGGTGATAGGAGCCACTATAGCAGAGAATCCCTTGGTAAATCTTCGATAGAAGTTTGCAAAGCCCAAGAATCACTGTATAGATTTAAGAGTGTTGGGTTTGGGCCAATCGAGGATCGCTTGTACCTTGGCTGGGTCCATCTCCAACCCAGAGCCTGAAATTATGTACCCCAGGAAAGGCATAGAAGGCTGTTCGAAAACACATTTTTCAAGCTTGCAGTATAAGTGGTGTTGCCGCAGTCTCTTAAGCACCTCTTGAACTTGCAAACGATGGTCTTTCATAGAGGACGAGAAAATCAAGATGTCATCTAGATAGACTACGACCGATTTATACAGTAGATCTCTGAAGATTTTGTTCACAAAGTTCTGGAAAACAGCTGGCGCCTTACTAAGGCCGAAGGGCATAACTTGATACTCGAAATGCCCATCTCGAGTGTTAAAGGCCGTTTTCCACTCATCACCCGCTCTAATCCGGATCAGATTATATGCTCCTCTGAGATCTAATTTGGAGAAGATTAAAGCACCCTTAACTCGATCAAAAAGCTCCGAGATCAGGGATAATGGGTAACGATTCTTGATTGTTATTTCATTTAAACCCCGGTAATCGATGCAAGGGCGAAGACCTCCATCTTTTTTCTGTACGAAGAAAAACCCTGCACCGGCCGGGGACGTGGAATGCCGGATGAACCCTCTGGCCAGATTTTCCTTAATGTACTCCGACATGGATTCTGTCTCAGGAGCCGAGAGAGGGTATACTCGCCCCCTAGGAGGTATTTTCCCAGGTAGAAGATCAATAGGACAGTCCCAGGATCTATGAGGAGGAAGAACCTCTGCTGCTTGCTTGCTAAAGACATCGGAATAAGAAGAATACTGAGGCGGAATTAGAGGATGAGATTCCAGTTTGCATTTATTCAGAGGTTTGATACAAGGAAGACAGGAACGGGAACAGGTCTCTCCCCAAGCCAAAACTTGCATATTTTCCCAATTAATTCTTGGGTTGTGCCTCTGGAGCCAAGGAAGCCCTAAAACAATATCATGAGTAGCCTTTGGAATAACCAAGAAATTAAGTAACTCCTTATGGAGTGATCCTACACATAACTGAAGAGGGAGAGTCTGTTGGGTGACAATTCCACTGTAAATTCTGCTACCGTCCACAGCGGAAAGAGAAATCGGATGAGGAAGCTTGACTGTAGGTATCTGAAATTGCTGCACCACATCTGATGTGACGAAATTCCCAGCGGCTCCCGAATCTAGAAGAGAATGGAAATTTTTAGGACCCTGCGGCAAGGTCAAGGTAACTTCAAAGGCTGGTTCAGAGTGAGATGGAGACAAATTCAACACTCCTAACCTAGTGTCTCCACGGCTGGTTAGGAGGTCTAGTTTCCTATTAACTTGCATAGGCTCGTCTTGAGTCACCTCAGGTGGAGAGGTAGAAGGAGGTGGCAGAGGATGGAATCTCGGACGTTCCCCTCGATTCTTTTCCAATTGTCACTCTCAGAAGCGCAGATCCACCTTGGTACACAGGGAAATCAGATCGTCCAACTTGGGTGGTAAATCCCTAGTAGCCAGTTCATCCTTAATTTTCTCTGCCAGACCACTCCAAAAGGCGGCTACTAAGGCTTCCTCATTCCACCGGAGTTCAGAGGCATAGGTCTGAAACTGTACTGCATACTGACCGACGGTACGGTTCCCTTGCCGGAGACGCATTATCTCAATAGAAGCCGATGTGGTCCTTCTGGGTTCTTCAAAAATCTTCCGGAAGGAGACTAGGGGGTAAATTTACTAAGATGGGAGTTCTATTTAAGATGGGATGTTGCCCATAGCAACCAATCAGATTCTACCTCTTATTTATCTAGCACCTTCTAGAAGATAATACCTGGAATCTGATTGGTTGCTATGGGCAACATCACTTCTTAAATAGAACTCCCATCTTAGTAAATTTACCCCTAGGAATTCAGAGTAATTATCAAGTAGGGGATTGGCTCTTTCCCACAGAGGTGACACCCAGTCCAGAGCAGAGATACTATATAAGCATCTTTAGCTTTCTGGGATGGGAAGTTGAAAGGCTGCAGAGAGAAATTAATCTCACACTGATTCAAGAACCCACGACACATCTTTGGGTTCCCGTCGAACTTGGTGGGCGTGGGTAAGCGTAAGGAAGAGGGTGATGCAACCATCGGCACTGGAGGAGGCGCAACTTGTTGAGGTTCAGTTCGTCGACTGGCGGCCATGTTGGCGATGTCGACCTGCATGGAATCTTGCCGAGTAGATATACCTTGAAAAAATTGCGGCAACTGACGCTGGGATTCCTCCAGACTCCCGAGACGAGAAGCGATACTCTGTAGAAGGTCCGTACCGGGAACCTTGCGCTCCCTCCGGATCCATTGGGCCAGTGCAAACTGTCACGGGGCTTGGATTTTGAATATCCGGAGTTGTGGCTTGGGTTTCGGTGTTGGCAGCTTTCCACAGGATAAACCGGGCAGGCTGGATGAAAGTCTTTTTCATAGGACTTCTGAGAGGATTATGCTGGAGCTGAAAACTGAGGATTCAGTCAGTGAAGTGAAGAAGCCTGGAATTCTAGGAACTTGCAGAGAAACTGGAACAGAATGCTGTAGATTCAACGCTGTGGAGCACAGATTGACACACACAGACAGTACTGTGTGAGAGACGTTGCACTGGCGATTTCTTACCCAGAAATTCCCAGATTTATACCTGCAGACTGTTTCCCATTGGTTTTGCAAACCTTGCAGGTGACTGAGTGTTTTAGATTAGCTGATCCATCCAAGGCGGCGACGCCCATCCCATACCTCTGCAGCTGGAAGCTGCACAAATGTTTGCTGCTGCCTCTGAGACCTCTCCTCACAGATATGCCTGCAAGTCGTGCCCCTCGCCAGCAGCCCACACCCCCACCGGAGGGACCACGCCAGAGCGTCCGGACAGATAAGTACCACTGATCCCGGAACCCGATCCGCCGGACCGTGACAATGATGAATGCGCTGCAGGTGACATATAAGGGAGGATGTTCCTAGGTGGTTAATGTCCTTACCCATACTTATTATGGATTGACAATGGCAACACATGGCTTGACACCTGTTGTCCAGATTTGTGTAGAAATAATTCCACACCGAAGAGGTGGCTTTTTTGGTATTTTGCCCAGGCATGACAATGGGCTTTTTCATCCCATTGACAACTGTCTCCATTGGTGCCTTATTCAAACAAGCCACATCACCTGCAGAATGCTCATCGTCAACTTCCTCCATAGTGCCAGCTACACCGCCAGCTACACCAATATCCTCATCCTGATGTACTTCTACAGTGACATCCTCAATCTCAATATCAGCAACTGGACTGGTGGTGCTCCTCCCAGCACTTGCAGGGGGTGTCCAAATGGCAATAGGAGCCTCCACTTCTGATACAGTCTTGGGAAGGTCAGGCCTAGACATTGCAACCGCGGACACACTTGGACTCTCCTTGGGGATTTGTGATATCTGTGAACACACAGTTCTTTTTTCCTGTGATTAACAAGCTTTATTTTTTTTATGTTTCGAGAGGGAGGAGGGCTTCATCTTCATGAGAATCTAAACCACCAGTCATGAACATAGGACAAAGCCTTAGCCTTTCCTTGCCCCTTCGTGTCTTGAATGGCATATTGTCAATTTTACGTTTCTTATCAGATTTTTTTTTTTTTTGGTTCTTAATTTTTGGTTCTTTTATTTTACATGCTCTTTATGACATTGGGCATTGGGCTTAGCAGATGACGTTGATGGAATTGCATCGTCAATGTCATGACTGGTGGCAGCAGCAGTTTCAGCACTAGTACTAGGAACTGGAAGTGGTTCCTGATCTTTCACAATTTTTTCCTCCAAATTTTTGTACTTCATTTCATAGGACAGCACCCCTTTATTATTACAGCACACATAACAGCACCCCTTTTCACAGCACCTCTCTATTTTTACAGCATACAGGACAGGGCCAGTGTACATTTATTTTCACAGCACCCATATATTTGTACAGCATACAGGACAGGGTCAGTGTACATTTATTTTCACAGCACCCCTGTACAGTATTTGTACAGCATACAGAACCAGGCCATCACCCCTGTATTTTAACAACACCCCTGTAATTTTACAGCATACAAGACAGGGCCAGTGCACATTTATTTTTACAACACCCCTGAAATTTTACAGCATACAAGACAGGGCCAGTGTACATTCATTTTCACAGCAACCCTTAAATTTTACAGTATACAGCTCCGGGCCAGCACCCCTGTATTTTAACAACACTTCTGTAATTTTACAGCATACAAGACAGGGCCAGTGTATATTTATTTTCACAACACCCCTGAATATTTACAGCATACAAGACAGGGCCAATGTACATTTATTTTCACAGCACTCCTGTATTTTTACAGTATACAAGGCAGGGCCAGTGTACATTTATTTTCACATCACCCCTGCATTTTTACAGCATACAAGACAGGGTCAGTGTACATTTATTTTCACACCACCCCTGGATTTTTACAGCATACAGGGCAGGTCCAGCACCCCTATATTTTCACAGCATACAGGACAGTGCCCCTGTACAGCACAGTGACAGCCAGGACAGCAATACCCATACAGCTGCAGCACCCCTAACAGCACATGACACCAGTGACAAAACAGCACCCCTAACAGCACAGGAGAGCACAGGAGAGATGTGACAGGACAGCACCCCTAGCGAGCACACACTGACCCCACCTGATGCACCACCCACAGAGAGAGAGGTCTGACTTCCTCACTCTCCAAGAGGTATATTTACTAAGGTCACGATTTTTGCTGAGTTTGTTTCTTTTCCCAAAGAGTCATCTCGGGAATTTACTAAACACAAATCTCGGCAGTGATGAGGGCATTCGTATTTGTTTTAACGGCAGAGTTCACAAATATGAATGAATACACCATCGATCAAATACGCCTGTTATTTTATACAACTCGGTAATTTACTAAGAATTCGTATTCACAATCACTGCCGGCAATAGCAAAACATTGCTGGTAAATCATAGAATTCGTTAAAAAAAAGGATTTTTAATATAGACCTGTTTTTTTTATCCGTATTCTGATAGGCATGCACGGATCAGTGAGATCCGTGCATGCTTATCTGTGGGTAGGGGTGTGAAAGTGTGAAAATTCAAAGAAAAAAATTGCGTGGGGTCCCCCCTCCTAAGAAGCCTCGGGCTCTTTGAGCCGGTCCAGGTTGTAAAAATACAAGGGAAAAAATGCATAGGGGCCCCTCATATTTAAACAACCAACACCGGGCTCTGCGTCCGGTCCTGGCTAAAAAAATACGGGGGACAAAAGATGTAGGGGTCCGCCGTATTTTTTAAAACAGCACCGGGCTCCACTAGCCAGAGAGATAATGCCACAGCCGGGGGACACTTTTATATAGGTACCTGCGGCCGTGGCATTACCCCCCCTCCAACTAGTCACCCCTGGCCGGGGTTCCCTGGAGGAGTGGGGACCCCTTAAATCAAGGGGTCCCCACCTCCAGGCACCCAAGGACCACGGCAAGCCCAAGGCTGTCCCCCTCTCCGTGGGCGGTGGATGGGAGGCTGATAGCCTTTGTGTAAAAATAAAGAATATTGTTTTTTGCAGTAGAACTACAAGTCCCAGCAAGCCTTCCCTGCAACCTGGTACTTGGAGAACCACAACTACCAGCATGCGGGAAAATAACGGGCACGCTGGTACCTGTAGTTCTACTACAAAAAATACCCAAAAAAAACACTACACAGCCACCATGAAAGTACAATTTTAATAACGCACACTTACACACTCACATACTTAGAAGGAAGGGTGGTGTGACTGCGCTAGGTTTGATGAATACAACAATAATGGTAAAATATAACAAATTTATTCCTAAAATTGTACAATGAATATATAAGAATAGTATCAATAAAATGTGCACATAAATAAACTAATAGATAATGCAATTGTTAAAAGTATGGATTAACATCCCAAGGGACCACCCAATTTTGCCAGGTGTAGAGATTGGACTTTGTGGAGATGTATGCAGTGACCGTTCCAAATGTGTTTCCCCTATATTATAGTCCAGCTTATACAATAGTCTCAGAGTTTAGGCAAGGTCCAAATGAATGGACTAGTTACCGTTAGAGGGTATATTGCTCCGGAATCTGTAGTGGAGAGCTCCTCATGCGTTACGGTTATATGAAGTCCTTTGTATGATGTTTGCCATTTGGAGTCTGAGAATTGAGAAGAACGTCTGGACGATGCTGGGGAATGGTTCGGTCCTCCTTGAAGTCACTTCCTGGCTGGGGTCCCTGGATCACCTGACGCGTTTCGCTGCAACCAACTGGCAGCTTTCTCAAAGGTATATGCAGTCTAAGACATGTGGGGTTTATATACCATCTCTAATATGGTGGCTAATTAGCCCCTTGGTGCACCTGAGTACAATTGCATAATCACTTCTAGAGCTAAATGCAGAAAATCAAAATAAGCTTATAGGATAAGACAGACCTACTTCGAGTGGCATATAATAAGTAACAAATATGTACATTCTTTATTAAAACCGAAATGTTTAAAGCTTTTATTGATATGTAGATTAATGGATATGGACAGACAGGAAGTGTGTAAGCAAACATTAGCCAATAGCTAAATTTGTTGTGTGTCAGGTTGTCATGGGAATGGTGTTGGTAGCTTCCATTATAGGTGGAGGAACAAGTAGAGAGCAGGACTAAGGATACGTGCTTCCGTTTTGTTCCGATCATGTGACTGGTGTCACGTGATCGGAATTTGGTATTCTATGTCTGTGGCGTACGGGGGAGCGGGGAGACGGTTGCTAAGCAACTGGACGATAACTTTGTTTCTATAGGTCCGCGGCGACACACCCTCAGGCGGTCGCGTAACTGGCCTTGCTCCGTATATTGCGGAGAACGTGATTACGTCATAGTTTATAGGACATCACTAATATTACTTCCGCCCTCCAATCCGTGGGATGTCTAGTGTTTCCGCCAACCTAGCAATCAGGAATAGAAATTTTATACTTTAGTTTTTGGTTCAGTTGAAACTCGTACCTTTTTAGTGGCTTAAAGATCTAACTCAGCAGGGCCATTGTTCTAACTATAGGTACAGGGAATAGATTTTTTAAAAGCAGGTATTTTAAGCATTATATTAACGTATCCATTGGATAGGGATCGGAATATTAATTTCCTAGATAGATTAGTAGACTATAGTGCTTCATAACTAATTATTTCTCAGTGTATTAATTTTATCTGGATATTAAGATAGGTGAGATGATATAGAGGCCATATAGGTGTCCCCTCTATTGGTTTATATATATTAATTTTATTATACTATTATTATTTATTATAATCTTGATTCAGAGATTTCGGAATACTAGAGAGGCGAGACCATAATTTGCGGGCAGAATTATAATTTTTTTGGAAAGAAATTCTTATATATTTTATTTTTTATTATTTTATTTTATTTTATTTTATTTTGTTTTATATGGGGAAGGGAAGAAAGATTAATTATAGGCAATAGTTCATAATATAGTATTTAGTTCTACGGCATCATTAAGACCACCAGGGTAAATGGAGCCCATTTTGAACATCCAATAAGTTTCTTGTTGGCATAGTTTTTTGTAGCGATCCCCACCCCTATTGGTTATTGGGATGTGTTCCACTCCAATTAGTTTCAGGCTGTTGGGATTGCCTTGGTGGAATTCATAAAAGTGTTGGGAAACACTGTAGGATGGCAGTTTTTTAATAATATTTCTGCGGTGTTCAAGAAACCTGATTTTGAGTTTTCTAGTGGTGCGCCCTACATATTTGAGTCCACATCCACATGAAAGAATATATATAACATAAGATTAATTACAATTAATGAAATGTTTAATTTCATATATTGCACCATTATCTTCAGTTTTGACGGTCTTGGTTCTATTATCTATGAAGTTACAGGTGATACACCTGGTTGCTCCACATTTAAAGAACCCTTTAGTGTCGGATGGAAGCCAGGAATCTAATTGGGCTGTGGATTTTAGATCAGGTTTCAAAAAACTGGGTGCCAACGTGTTTCTAAGGGATCTGTTTTTCTTAAAAATAAAAGCAGGAACATTTGGTAGCAGGGGGGCTATCAAATAATCCTGTTTAAGGATATTATGATTTATTTTTATAATTTGTTTAATCTGAGAACAGTGACTGTTATAGGTAGAGATGAATGCTATTGGTTTCTCATCTTCTATTAGGTTGATTTTGTCCTTTTTCTTATTGGTTAGTAGTGTGTTTCTGTCTAATTTACTAACTTCTTCAAATGCTTTATTTAAGAGAGCTATAGGGTACCCTCTATGTTCAAATGATTTTATCATCTCAGATGCTTGAGCTTCGAAAGATATTATATCGGAGCAGTTGCGTCTGAGGCGTATAAATTGACCCCTGGGAATGTTTCTCTTCCAGGGGGGGTAGTGTGCACTGGAATAATGTAAATAAGCATTCGTGCCCACTTCCTTAGCATAATTGGTGGTGTAGATTTTACCATCTTTAGCTTCAAGTGACACATCCAAAAAATTAATGCATTGGGAGTGATATTGGTGAGTGAAGGTTAAACCATAAGAATTAGTGTTAAGAAAATCAACAAATGACTGTGCTGAGTGTGAGTCCCCATCCCAAATGATAAAAAGGTCGTCAATGTACCTGCCATATAGGACCAGGTGCGCCTCCCAGCCTCCCCTCCAAATAAGTTGTTCCTCCAATTCCCCCACGTAGAGGTTAGCATAGCTGGGGGCGAACCTGGTCCCCATGGCGGTACCCTTGACTTGTAAATAGTGAGATTGAAGAAACAAAAAATAATTGTGATGAAGGATGTAGGAGATGGAATCAATTATAAATTTCTTGTGTGTCTCACTCAGGTCTCCATCTTGGGCAAGTCGGTTGGATATTGTGAGTAGGCCTTTCTCATGTGGAATATTTGAATAAAGGCTTTGGACATCCAAAGTTAAGAATGCATATGAATTAGACCATTTCACATCTTTGATAAGGGTTAGGAAGTGAGTGGTATCCTTAATGTGGGACCTGAGTGTAGGTACACGTGGTTGTAAGTATGAGTCTACATAGTAGGATAGATTGGATGTGAGGGAGTGAATACCAGAGATAATGGGGCGCCCCGGGGGTGCGGTGAGGGATTTGTGTATCTTAGGTAAATGATAGTATACAGGAGTGACAGGGTGTGCAGAATAAAGAAAATTGTATTCATCCTTGGATATGACTCCATCGTCTAGAGCCCCCCCCAGAAGAGAAACAAGCTCCAGAAGGAATTCTCGAGTGGGATCGCTGCTTAATTTGGTGTAGAACTCAGGGTTTTCTAACTGTCTTGTGGCCTCCAGTATATAGTCGGTCTTGTTCTGTATGACAAGCCCTCCCCCCTTGTCAGCTTCCTTAATAATAATGGATTTATCCCTAGTTAGATTCTTAATAGCCCTTTTCTCTTGTCGAGATAGGTTTGATTTCTTTTTGTGGGGATGAAGGTGAATATCAGAACACATAGTTTTGAAATCGTCCATGGTCACCTTATAGAAAGTTTCTATACAGGAACCTTTGGATTTAATTGGGAAAAATTCTGATCTCTGTTTAAAGTTCTTTCTGGATATGTCGTACAGTTTCTCTATTTTGTTGGGGGTGCATTGTTCTGTACTAGCCAATTCCTCCAATATGTCCAGCGCTGTCTGGTCCCCATCATCAAGTACTATGGGTAGAGCTTCCTCCCTCCTTTGTTTTATGTGTTGTTTAGCAAAGAATCTTTTACGGCATAAGGTTCTGATGTATCTATTAAGTTCCACAAACAGTGTGAAAATATTTGGGGGAGTGGATGGGGAAAATTTAAGGCCCTTATTTAGGAGGGTAATTTCAGAGTCTGAAAGAACCTTTGTAGATAAATTAAAAATAGTGGAGGTCTTTGTGCCCTTGGTCTTATTTCTATTTAGTTTCTTGTATTTTTCTTTCTTACCCCCTCTTCTGCCTCTGAATCTGTACTTCTTCTTCCTCTTTTTGATGTTATCTGTTGTTCGTTCGTATGTGGTATTTGGTCCCAATGTGATTTGTTTGGGCGTTTGTCTAAAAAAACATCTGTTGTGGTTTCCGTTTTGCTCATATTTAGATCTCTTTCTTTAGGTCTCGCCCCTCTGCTCTGTGTATCATAAGTTGGTCTGTCCTGTATTCTAGGAGATACTGGATGGGGATATTTAGAGTGGGGGGTTTCTATTTCTTTTCTATTATTTCTCCTATATGAAGGGGAGCTATTTGGCCAATGATATCTCATGTATTCCCATTCTTTATGTTGGGGATAGTTGGAGTTCCTATAGGTAGAAGAATAGGTATTTCTATTGGAAGTTTTCCTGTGTCTATTAGATGTTGATTTGTTATAAGGTCGACCTTGTGATTTTTCATATGGTCTCCCTCGCTGTTCTATCTGTTCCTCCCTGTTTTTTAATTTATATGTTCTCACTGTTCCTTTCGTATAATCATCAAAATCTCGCCTAAATTTTGTGCATTTGGTATCTAGGAGCGTTTGTTCGAATTTATCGATTTTTTCTGTAACGATCCTATCTCTTTCTTTAAATTCAGTCATGTTAGCATATGGTTCGAGTCTCTTTTTGACCTCCTCAATTTCTTGTTCTATTTGTTTCGCTCTTTCCATTCTATATTTAGTGACTAGCTCCATTAGAGTAAAGGAGCACCTGTCAAGAATGTTCTCCCATTGTTCCTGAAAAACTTTATTCTCTTGAAAAATAGAGGGTTTGAAGAGTCTGAGTCCCCTTGGGATCATTTTCTTATCGATGTATTTTTGTAAATTTACACCGTCTAGCCATTGTTTCAGCTCTGATTTTAGTAGGTCTTCTAATTTATAGAATTCCTCTGTTAATCTCAGGTGTGACTCAGACTTTTCACGTCTATCCTCATTGCCAGTATCCCATCTCGAGAAGTAGGTCTGTCTTCTATTCGCTCTTTCATCAAATTTTGCGAAGCAGCTCATATCCCAGCAGCCCAAGGATGACTATGTGTAAGTGCAAAGGAATAGGTATACCCGAAGGTACTTGGGCGCTTAGGGTGTGAGATGCTTCGCCGAGCTGCAGTCACAAAAAAAAGGGAGAGTCACTCCCGTTAATTGCATAAAGAAGAAGGAAGGGTGGTGTGACTGCGCTAGGTTTGATGAATACAACAATAATGGTAAAATATAACAAATTTATTCCTAAAATTGTACAATGAATATATAAGAATAGTATCAATAAAATATGCACATAAATAAACTAATAGATAATGCAATTGTTAAAAGTATGGATTAACATCCCAAGGGACCACCCAATTTTGCCAGGTGTAGAGATTGGACTTTGTGGAGATGTATGCAGTGACCGTTCCAAATGTGTTTCCCCTATATTATAGTCCAGCTTATACAATAGTCTCAGAGTTTAGGCAAGGTCCAAATGAATGGACTAGTTACCGTTAGAGGGTATATTGCTCCGGAATCTGTAGTGGAGAGCTCCTCATGCGTTACGGTTATATGAAGTCCTTTGTATGATGTTTGCCATTTGGAGTCTGAGAATTGAGAAGAACGTCTGGACGATGCTGGGGAATGGTTCGGTCCTCCTTGAAGTCACTTCCTGGCTGGGGTCCCTGGATCACCTGACGCGTTTCGCTGCAACCAACTGGCAGCTTTCTCAAAGGTATATGCAGTCTAAGACATGTGGGGTTTATATACCATCTCTAATATGGTGGCTAATTAGCCCCTTGGTGCACCTGAGTACAATTGCATAATCACTTCTAGAGCTAAATGCAGAAAATCAAAATAAGCTTATAGGATAAGACAGACCTACTTCGAGTGGCATATAATAAGTAACAAATATGTACATTTTTTATTAAAACCGAAATGTTTAAAGCTTTTATTGATATGTAGATTAATGGATATGGACAGACAGGAAGTGTGTAAGCAAACATTAGCCAATAGCTAAATTTGTTGTGTGTCAGGTTGTCATGGGAATGGTGTTGGTAGCTTCCATTATAGGTGGAGGAACAAGTAGAGAGCAGGACTAAGGATACGTGCTTCCGTTTTGTTCCGATCATGTGACTGGTGTCACGTGATCGGAATTTGGTATTCTATGTCTGTGGCGTACGGGGGAGCGGGGAGACGGTTGCTAAGCAACTGGACGATAACTTTGTTTCTATAGGTCCGCGGCGACACACCCTCAGGCGGTCGCGTAACTGGCCTTGCTCCGTATATTGCGGAGAACGTGATTACGTCATAGTTTATAGGACATCACTAATATTACTTCCGCCCTCCAATCCGTGGGATGTCTAGTGTTTCCGCCAACCTAGCAATCAGGAATAGAAATTTTATACTTTAGTTTTTGGTTCAGTTGAAACTCGTACCTTTTTAGTGGCTTAAAGATCTAACTCAGCAGGGCCATTGTTCTAACTATAGGTACAGGGAATAGATTTTTTAAAAGCAGGTATTTTAAGCATTATATTAACGTATCCATTGGATAGGGATCGGAATATTAATTTCCTAGATAGATTAGTAGACTATAGTGCTTCATAACTAATTATTTCTCAGTGTATTAATTTTATCTGGATATTAAGATAGGTGAGATGATATAGAGGCCATATAGGTGTCCCCTCTATTGGTTTATATATATTAATTTTATTATACTATTATTATTTATTATAATCTTGATTCAGAGATTTCGGAATACTAGAGAGGCGAGACCATAATTTGCGGGCAGAATTATAATTTTTTTGGAAAGAAATTCTTATATATTTTATTTTTTATTATTTTATTTTATTTTATTTTGTTTTATATGGGGAAGGGAAGAAAGATTAATTATAGGCAATAGTTCATAATATAGTATTTAGTTCTACGGCATCATTAAGACCACCAGGGTAAATGGAGCCCATTTTGAACATCCAATAAGTTTCTTGTTGGCATAGTTTTTTGTAGCGATCCCCACCCCTATTGGTTATTGGGATGTGTTCCACTCCAATTAGTTTCAGGCTGTTGGGATTGCCTTGGTGGAATTCATAAAAGTGTTGGGAAACACTGTGGGATGGCAGTTTTTTAATAATATTTCTGCGGTGTTCAAGAAACCTGATTTTGAGTTTTCTAGTGGTGCGCCCTACATATTTGAGTCCACATCCACATGAAAGAATATATATAACATAAGATGAATTACAATTAATGAAATGTTTAATTTCATATATTGCACCATTATCTTCAGTTTTGACGGTCTTGGTTCTATTATCTATGAAGTTACAGGTGATACACCTGGTTGCTCCACATTTAAAGAACCCTTTAGTGTCGGATGGAAGCCAGGAATCTAATTGGGCTGTGGATTTTAGATCAGGTTTCAAAAAACTGGGTGCCAACGTGTTTCTAAGGGATCTGTTTTTCTTAAAAATAAAAGCAGGAACATTTGGTAGCAGGGGGGCTATCAAATAATCCTGTTTAAGGATATTATGATTTCTTTTTATAATTTGTTTAATCTGAGAACAGTGACTGTTATAGGTAGAGATGAATGCTATTGGTTTCTCATCTTCTATTAGGTTGATTTTGTCCTTTTTCTTATTGGTTAGTAGTGTGTTTCTGTCTAATTTACTAACTTCTTCAAATGCTTTATTTAAGAGAGCTATAGGGTACCCTCTATGTTCAAATGATTTTATCATCTCAGATGCTTGAGCTTCGAAAGATATTATATCGGAGCAGTTGCGTCTGAGGCGTATAAATTGACCCCTGGGAATGTTTCTCTTCCAGGGGGGGTAGTGTGCACTGGAATAATGTAAATAAGCATTCGTGCCCACTTCCTTAGCATAATTGGTGGTGTAGATTTTACCATCTTTAGCTTCAAGTGACACATCCAAAAAATTAATGCATTGGGAGTGATATTGGTGAGTGAAGGTTAAACCATAAGAATTAGTGTTAAGAAAATCAACAAATGACTGTGCTGAGTGTGAGTCCCCATCCCAAATGATAAAAAGGTCGTCAATGTACCTGCCATATAGGGCCAGGTGCGCCTCCCAGCCTCCCCTCCAAATAAGTTGTTCCTCCAATTCCCCCACGTAGAGGTTAGCATAGCTGGGGGCGAACCTGGTCCCCATGGCGGTACCCTTGACTTGTAAATAGTGAGATTGAAGAAACAAAAAATAATTGTGATGAAGGATGTAGGAGATGGAATCAATTATAAATTTCTTGTGTGTCTCACTCAGGTCTCCATCTTGGGCAAGTCGGTTGGATATTGTGAGTAGGCCTTTCTCATGTGGAATATTTGAATAAAGGCTTTGGACATCCAAAGTTAAGAATGCATATGAATTAGACCATTTCACATCTTTGATAAGGGTTAGGAAGTGAGTGGTATCCTTAATGTGGGACCTGAGTGTAGGTACACGTGGTTGTAAGTATGAGTCTACATAGTAGGATAGATTGGATGTGAGGGAGTGAATACCAGAGATAATGGGGCGCCCCGGGGGTGCGGTGAGGGATTTGTGTATCTTAGGTAAATGATAGTATACAGGAGTGACAGGGTGTGCAGAATAAAGAAAATTGTATTCATCCTTGGATATGACTCCATCGTCTAGAGCCCCCCCCAGAAGAGAAACAAGCTCCAGAAGGAATTCTCGAGTGGGATCGCTGCTTAATTTGGTGTAGAACTCAGGGTTTTCTAACTGTCTTGTGGCCTCCAGTATATAGTCGGTCTTGTTCTGTATGACAAGCCCTCCCCCCTTGTCAGCTTCCTTAATAATAATGGATTTATCCCTAGTTAGATTCTTAATAGCCCTTTTCTCTTGTCGAGATAGGTTTGATTTCTTTTTGTGGGGATGAAGGTGAATATCAGAACACATAGTTTTGAAATCGTCCATGGTCACCTTATAGAAAGTTTCTATACAGGAACCTTTGGATTTAATTGGGAAAAATTCTGATCTCTGTTTAAAGTTCTTTCTGGATATGTCGTACAGTTTCTCTATTTTGTTGGGGGTGCATTGTTCTGTACTAGCCAATTCCTCCAATATGTCCAGCGCTGTCTGGTCCCCATCATCAAGTACTATGGGTAGAGCTTCCTCCCTCCTTTGTTTTATGTGTTGTTTAGCAAAGAATCTTTTACGGCATAAGGTTCTGATGTATCTATTAAGTTCCACAAACAGTGTGAAAATATTTGGGGGAGTGGATGGGGAAAATTTAAGGCCCTTATTTAGGAGGGTAATTTCAGAGTCTGAAAGAACCTTTGTAGATAAATTAAAAATAGTGGAGGTCTTTGTGCCCTTGGTCTTATTTCTATTTAGTTTCTTGTATTTTTCTTTCTTACCCCCTCTTCTGCCTCTGAATCTGTACTTCTTCTTCCTCTTTTTGATGTTATCTGTTGTTCGTTCGTATGTGGTATTTGGTCCCAATGTGATTTGTTTGGGCGTTTGTCTAAAAAAACATCTGTTGTGGTTTCCGTTTTGCTCATATTTAGATCTCTTTCTTTAGGTCTCGCCCCTCTGCTCTGTGTATCATAAGTTGGTCTGTCCTGTATTCTAGGAGATACTGGATGGGGATATTTAGAGTGGGGGGTTTCTATTTCTTTTCTATTATTTCTCCTATATGAAGGGGAGCTATTTGGCCAATGATATCTCATGTATTCCCATTCTTTATGTTGGGGATAGTTGGAGTTCCTATAGGTAGAAGAATAGGTATTTCTATTGGAAGTTTTCCTGTGTCTATTAGATGTTGATTTGTTATAAGGTCGACCTTGTGATTTTTCATATGGTCTCCCTCGCTGTTCTATCTGTTCCTCCCTGTTTTTTAATTTATATGTTCTCACTGTTCCTTTCGTATAATCATCAAAATCTCGCCTAAATTTTGTGCATTTGGTATCTAGGAGCGTTTGTTCGAATTTATCGATTTTTTCTGTAACGATCCTATCTCTTTCTTTAAATTCAGTCATGTTAGCATATGGTTCGAGTCTCTTTTTGACCTCCTCAATTTCTTGTTCTATTTGTTTCGCTCTTTCCATTCTATATTTAGTGACTAGCTCCATTAGAGTAAAGGAGCACCTGTCAAGAATGTTCTCCCATTGTTCCTGAAAAACTTTATTCTCTTGAAAAATAGAGGGTTTGAAGAGTCTGAGTCCCCTTGGGATCATTTTCTTATCGATGTATTTTTGTAAATTTACACCGTCTAGCCATTGTTTCAGCTCTGATTTTAGTAGGTCTTCTAATTTATAGAATTCCTCTGTTAATCTCAGGTGTGACTCAGACTTTTCACGTCTATCCTCATTGCCAGTATCCCATCTCGAGAAGTAGGTCTGTCTTCTATTCGCTCTTTCATCAAATTTTGCGAAGCAGCTCATATCCCAGCAGCCCAAGGATGACTATGTGTAAGTGCAAAGGAATAGGTATACCCGAAGGTACTTGGGCGCTTAGGGTGTGAGATGCTTCGCCGAGCTGCAGTCACAAAAAAAAGGGAGAGTCACTCCCGTTAATTGCATAAAGAAGAAGGAAGGGTGGTGTGACTGCGCTAGGTTTGATGAATACAACAATAATGGTAAAATATAACAAATTTATTCCTAAAATTGTACAATGAATATATAAGAATAGTATCAATAAAATATGCACATAAATAAACTAATAGATAATGCAATTGTTAAAAGTATGGATTAACATCCCAAGGGACCACCCAATTTTGCCAGGTGTAGAGATTGGACTTTGTGGAGATGTATGCAGTGACCGTTCCAAATGTGTTTCCCCTATATTATAGTCCAGCTTATACAATAGTCTCAGAGTTTAGGCAAGGTCCAAATGAATGGACTAGTTACCGTTAGAGGGTATATTGCTCCGGAATCTGTAGTGGAGAGCTCCTCATGCGTTACGGTTATATGAAGTCCTTTGTATGATGTTTGCCATTTGGAGTCTGAGAATTGAGAAGAACGTCTGGACGATGCTGGGGAATGGTTCGGTCCTCCTTGAAGTCACTTCCTGGCTGGGGTCCCTGGATCACCTGACGCGTTTCGCTGCAACCAACTGGCAGCTTTCTCAAAGGTATATGCAGTCTAAGACATGTGGGGTTTATATACCATCTCTAATATGGTGGCTAATTAGCCCCTTGGTGCACCTGAGTACAATTGCATAATCACTTCTAGAGCTAAATGCAGAAAATCAAAATAAGCTTATAGGATAAGACAGACCTACTTCGAGTGGCATATAATAAGTAACAAATATGTACATTTTTTATTAAAACCGAAATGTTTAAAGCTTTTATTGATATGTAGATTAATGGATATGGACAGACAGGAAGTGTGTAAGCAAACATTAGCCAATAGCTAAATTTGTTGTGTGTCAGGTTGTCATGGGAATGGTGTTGGTAGCTTCCATTATAGGTGGAGGAACAAGTAGAGAGCAGGACTAAGGATACGTGCTTCCGTTTTGTTCCGATCATGTGACTGGTGTCACGTGATCGGAATTTGGTATTCTATGTCTGTGGCGTACGGGGGAGCGGGGAGACGGTTGCTAAGCAACTGGACGATAACTTTGTTTCTATAGGTCCGCGGCGACACACCCTCAGGCGGTCGCGTAACTGGCCTTGCTCCGTATATTGCGGAGAACGTGATTACGTCATAGTTTATAGGACATCACTAATATTACTTCCGCCCTCCAATCCGTGGGATGTCTAGTGTTTCCGCCAACCTAGCAATCAGGAATAGAAATTTTATACTTTAGTTTTTGGTTCAGTTGAAACTCGTACCTTTTTAGTGGCTTAAAGATCTAACTCAGCAGGGCCATTGTTCTAACTATAGGTACAGGGAATAGATTTTTTAAAAGCAGGTATTTTAAGCATTATATTAACGTATCCATTGGATAGGGATCGGAATATTAATTTCCTAGATAGATTAGTAGACTATAGTGCTTCATAACTAATTATTTCTCAGTGTATTAATTTTATCTGGATATTAAGATAGGTGAGATGATATAGAGGCCATATAGGTGTCCCCTCTATTGGTTTATATATATTAATTTTATTATACTATTATTATTTATTATAATCTTGATTCAGAGATTTCGGAATACTAGAGAGGCGAGACCATAATTTGCGGGCAGAATTATAATTTTTTTGGAAAGAAATTCTTATATATTTTATTTTTTATTATTTTATTTTATTTTATTTTGTTTTATATGGGGAAGGGAAGAAAGATTAATTATAGGCAATAGTTCATAATATAGTATTTAGTTCTACGGCATCATTAAGACCACCAGGGTAAATGGAGCCCATTTTGAACATCCAATAAGTTTCTTGTTGGCATAGTTTTTTGTAGCGATCCCCACCCCTATTGGTTATTGGGATGTGTTCCACTCCAATTAGTTTCAGGCTGTTGGGATTGCCTTGGTGGAATTCATAAAAGTGTTGGGAAACACTGTGGGATGGCAGTTTTTTAATAATATTTCTGCGGTGTTCAAGAAACCTGATTTTGAGTTTTCTAGTGGTGCGCCCTACATATTTGAGTCCACATCCACATGAAAGAATATATATAACATAAGATGAATTACAATTAATGAAATGTTTAATTTCATATATTGCACCATTATCTTCAGTTTTGACGGTCTTGGTTCTATTATCTATGAAGTTACAGGTGATACACCTGGTTGCTCCACATTTAAAGAACCCTTTAGTGTCGGATGGAAGCCAGGAATCTAATTGGGCTGTGGATTTTAGATCAGGTTTCAAAAAACTGGGTGCCAACGTGTTTCTAAGGGATCTGTTTTTCTTAAAAATAAAAGCAGGAACATTTGGTAGCAGGGGGGCTATCAAATAATCCTGTTTAAGGATATTATGATTTCTTTTTATAATTTGTTTAATCTGAGAACAGTGACTGTTATAGGTAGAGATGAATGCTATTGGTTTCTCATCTTCTATTAGGTTGATTTTGTCCTTTTTCTTATTGGTTAGTAGTGTGTTTCTGTCTAATTTACTAACTTCTTCAAATGCTTTATTTAAGAGAGCTATAGGGTACCCTCTATGTTCAAATGATTTTATCATCTCAGATGCTTGAGCTTCGAAAGATATTATATCGGAGCAGTTGCGTCTGAGGCGTATAAATTGACCCCTGGGAATGTTTCTCTTCCAGGGGGGGTAGTGTGCACTGGAATAATGTAAATAAGCATTCGTGCCCACTTCCTTAGCATAATTGGTGGTGTAGATTTTACCATCTTTAGCTTCAAGTGACACATCCAAAAAATTAATGCATTGGGAGTGATATTGGTGAGTGAAGGTTAAACCATAAGAATTAGTGTTAAGAAAATCAACAAATGACTGTGCTGAGTGTGAGTCCCCATCCCAAATGATAAAAAGGTCGTCAATGTACCTGCCATATAGGGCCAGGTGCGCCTCCCAGCCTCCCCTCCAAATAAGTTGTTCCTCCAATTCCCCCACGTAGAGGTTAGCATAGCTGGGGGCGAACCTGGTCCCCATGGCGGTACCCTTGACTTGTAAATAGTGAGATTGAAGAAACAAAAAATAATTGTGATGAAGGATGTAGGAGATGGAATCAATTATAAATTTCTTGTGTGTCTCACTCAGGTCTCCATCTTGGGCAAGTCGGTTGGATATTGTGAGTAGGCCTTTCTCATGTGGAATATTTGAATAAAGGCTTTGGACATCCAAAGTTAAGAATGCATATGAATTAGACCATTTCACATCTTTGATAAGGGTTAGGAAGTGAGTGGTATCCTTAATGTGGGACCTGAGTGTAGGTACACGTGGTTGTAAGTATGAGTCTACATAGTAGGATAGATTGGATGTGAGGGAGTGAATACCAGAGATAATGGGGCGCCCCGGGGGTGCGGTGAGGGATTTGTGTATCTTAGGTAAATGATAGTATACAGGAGTGACAGGGTGTGCAGAATAAAGAAAATTGTATTCATCCTTGGATATGACTCCATCGTCTAGAGCCCCCCCCAGAAGAGAAACAAGCTCCAGAAGGAATTCTCGAGTGGGATCGCTGCTTAATTTGGTGTAGAACTCAGGGTTTTCTAACTGTCTTGTGGCCTCCAGTATATAATAAAATATATAAGAATTTCTTTCAAAAAAAATTATAATTCTGCCCGCAAATTATGGTCTCGCCTCTCTAGTATTCCGAAATCTCTGAATCAAGATTATAATAAATAATAATAGTATAATAAAATTAATATATATAAACCAATAGAGGGGACACCTATATGGCCTCTATATCATCTCACCTATCTTAATATCCAGATAAAATTAATACACTGAGAAATAAATAGTTATGAAGCACTATAGTCTACTAATCTATCTAGGAAATTAATATTCCGATCCCTATCCAATGGATACGTTAATATAATGCTTAAAATACCTGCTTTTAAAAAATCTATTCCCTGTACCTATAGTTAGAACAATGGCCCTGCTGAGTTAGATCTTTAAGCCACTAAAAAGGTACAAGTTTCAACTGAACCAAAAACTAAAGTATAAAATTTCTATTCCTGATTGCTAGGTTGGCGGAAACACTAGACATTCCACGGATTGGAGGGCGGAAGTAATATTAGTGATGTCCTATAAACTATGACGTAATCACGTTCTCCGCAATATACGGAGCAAGGCCAGTTACGCGACCGCCTGAGGGTGTGTCGCCGCGGACCTATAGAAACAAAGTTATCGTCCAGTTGCTTAGCAACCGTCTCCCCGCTCCCCCGTACGCCACAGACATAGAATACCAAATTCCGATCACGTGACACCAGTCACATGATCGGAACAAAACGGAAGCACGTATCCTCAGTCCTGCTCTCTACTTGTTCCTCCACCTATAATGGAAGCTACCAACACCATTCCCATGACAACCTGACACACAACAAATTTAGCTATTGGCTAATGTTTGCTTACACACTTCCTGTCTGTCCATATCCATTAATCTACATATCAATAAAAGCTTTAAACATTTCGGTTTTAATAAAGAATGTACATATTTGTTACTTATTATATGCCACTCGAAGTAGGTCTGTCTTATCCTATAAGCTTATTTTGATTTTCTGCATTTAGCTCTAGAAGTGATTATGCAATTGTACTCAGGTGCACCAAGGGGCTAATTAGCCACCATATTAGAGATGGTATATAAACCCCACATGTCTTAGACTGCATATACCTTTGAGAAAGCTGCCAGTTGGTTGCAGCGAAACGCGTCAGGTGATCCAGGGACCCCAGCCAGGAAGTGACTTCAAGGAGGACCGAACCATTCCCCAGCATCGTCCAGACGTTCTTCTCAATTCTCAGACTCCAAATGGCAAACATCATACAAAGGACTTCATATAACCGTAACGCATGAGGAGCTCTCCACTACAGATTCCGGAGCAATATACCCTCTAACGGTAACTAGTCCATTCATTTGGACCTTGCCTAAACTCTGAGACTATTGTATAAGCTGGACTATAATATAGGGGAAACACATTTGGAACGGTCACTGCATACATCTCCACAAAGTCGAATCTCTACACCTGGCAAAATTGGGTGGTCCCTTGGGATGTTAATCCATACTTTTAACAATTGCATTATCTATTAGTTTATTTATGTGCATATTTTATTGATACTATTCTTATATATTCATTGTACAATTTTAGGAATAAATTTGTTATATTTTACCATTATTGTTGTATTCATCAAACCTAGCGCAGTCACACCACCCTTCCTTCTTCTTTATGCAATTAACGGGAGTGACTCTCCCTTTTTTTTGTGACTGCAGCTCGGCGAAGCATCTCACACCCTAAGCGCCCAAGTACCTTCGGGTATACCTATTCCTTTGCACTTACACTCACATACTTACCTACCTCCAACGCTACGATTCACGTCCACTTGTCCAGTAGAATCCACGGATTACCTGTAAAAATAAAATTATACTTGCAACCAATCCAGTGTAGATCTGTCCTCTTCTTTCTCGACATAATCCAGGGACTTGTTAAAAAAACAAACCGAAAAACTCGATCCACGCCACTAAAGGGGTTCCATGTTTACACATGGAACCCTTTTTCCCGAATGGCGGGACCCCCCGTGACTTCTGTCAGTGAAGGTCCCGCCAGCCAATCAGGGAGCGCCACATCATTGCGCTCTCCTGATTGGCTGTGCGCTCCTGCCCTGTCAATCAGGAGGAGCGCACTGGTTACAATGGAGCTGCGCTAAGCGTTTTATATCAGTAATGTGCTCTTCTTGATCTGCTAGCAATAGATCATCCACATACACAACTATGATGAACCGCTTTTCTTCTATAGTTTTGTGATATAAGCAGTGATCAGTTTCTGACCTAACAAAGGGCATAAGGGCGTTTTCACACAGCGGGCGATCAGATACGAACTGCGCATGCGTATGCACCGCACTGCACCAGCGTGTTGCACGGCTGCAATGGGCATCGGCGTCCTGTGACGGGTTGGTGCGAAAAATCTATTTGCACGAGCGATTGCAAGGAGATTGACAGGAAGAGGCCGTTTGTGGGTGGCAACTGACCGTTTTCTGGGAGTGTCAGGGAAAACGCAGGTGGGATCCAGCATTTTCGGGGGGGTATCTGACGTCAGCTCCGGCCCCGATCAGCCTGATGTGATTGCAGTGGCTGTGCAGAGACTGCACAAAATCAGTTTATGCAGCTCTGCTACACATGCGATCCCACATCTGCATAGCGAAAACCCACTCCCCCTGTAGGCGGTGACTATCTGATCCCAGGGCTGCAAAAATCGCTGCCCGGCGATCAGATCTGACTTACCCACTCCGACCTGATTACAGCAGCAAATTTGTTAGGTAATGGGCAAAACCATGTGCACTGCAGGGGGGGCAGATATAACATTTACAGAGAGACTTAGATTTGGGTGGGGTGTGTTCACATGGTCACACACAGGAGAGCAGAAGCTGCACGTCAGTGCAGTAGTCTCTCCCAGGAAGAACTCTCTCAGACTGAGCACTAAGCACCTCCTTCTGCACTGAGCTGACACTAGAAGGGAAAACACTAGAGCAGGGAAGCTGCCTCTAGTGCTGGGAACGGAGACAGACAGCAGAGTGATCTACTGTCTAATAAAGAGTACCTATGCTGTATGACAGCATAAACCTTCTCTAAATTCAAAATGCAATGCAAGTTAAATAATATTTCTACACTGGTTGGTACATATTTGATGTGTCTGCTTTCCAGTTGTACCACCCCACTCACTCTCTCACCATCAAGCCGTATGATTTAATACGGTCTTGGAGTGTAGTCTGGACACAAAGGAAGAGGTCTAGAAGCAAGGACAAGATAAGTACTGTCCCTATGGATCCGTGAACTTCTCAGTATAGGGGCTTTGGGCTTAAGTCAGTGGTTGACAAACTTTCTTTGAATCATGGCGTCCTAGAGTATAATATTTTTTATCATTGGCACAGATAGGCCAGAAATTTCTTTCATGAGAAATTTAGAAAGAAATATTAAATTAAGTAAATTCTGTTTTTATGTTATCCTTAGGTTCAATTGTGTGGTTAGGTGCAAAATTTGCTTCTGTTTTTCCACATACTTAATGATTGACTGCCACCAATACTGGTTTTGCCTATTACATTTACAATAAATAATTTTAATTGGTCCTGGACCACCAATCCCTGGCACCCATGCAAGTGTCCAGAGGCACCCCAGGGTGCAAGGCACACAATTTGAGAACCACTGGTTTAAGTGAATGTTTTACATATTGATGAATGGTCACCATTAATTTTGGGTCAATATTGTAAGGCACTGGCACAAGAGACTTGCTAAAACTTATAACAATTTTCAGTATTATTGGTTCTATGGCCATATCTCCAGAAGGATATAAATACTAGAGATGTGCACTTGAAATTTTTCGGGTTTTGTGTTTTGGTTTTGGGTTCGGTTCCGCGGCCGTGTTTTGGGTTCGACCGCGTTTTGGCAAAACCTCACCGAATTTTTTTTGTCGGATTCGGGTGTGTTTTGGATTCGGGTGTTTTTTTCAAAAAACACTAAAAAACAGCTTAAATCATAGAATTTGGGGGTCATTTTGATCCCAAAGTATTATTAACCTCAAAATCCATAATTTCCACTCATTTTCAGTCTATTCTGAATACCTCACACCTCACAATATTATTTTTAGTCCTAAAATTTGCACCGAGGTCGCTGGATGACTAAGCTAAGCGACCCTAGTGGCCGACACAAACACCGGGCCCATCTAGGAGTGGCACTGCAGTGTCACGCAGGATGGCCCTTCCAAAAAACACTCCCCAAACAGCACATGACGCAAAGAAAAAAAGAGGCGCAATGAGGTAGCTGTGTGAGTAAGATAAGCGACCCTAGTGGCCGACACAAACACCGGGCCCATCTAGGAGTGGCACTGCAGTGTCACGCAGGATGGCCCTTCCAAAAAACACTCCCCAAACAGCACATGACGCAAAGAAAAAAAGAGGCGCAATGAGGTAGCTGTGTGAGTAAGATAAGCGACCCTAGTGGCCGACACAAACACCGGGCCCATCTAGGAGTGGCACTGCAGTGTCACGCAGGATGGCCCTTCCAAAAAACACTCCCCAAACAGCACATGATGCAATGAAAAAAAGAGGCGCAATGAGGTAGCTGTGTGAGTAAGCTAAGCGACCCTAGTGGCCGACACAAACACCTGGCCCATCTAGGAGTGGCACTGCAGTGTCACGCAGGATGGCCCTTCCAAAAAACACTCCCCAAACAGCACATGACGCAAAGAAGAAAAAAAGAGGTGCAATGAGGTAGCTGTGTGAGTAAGATAAGCGACCCTAGTGGCCGACACAAACACCGGGCCCATCTAGGAGTGGCACTGCAGTGTCACGCAGGATGGCCCTTCCAAAAAACACTCCCCAAACAGCACATGACGCAAATAAAAATGAAAGAAAAAAGAGGTGCAAGATGGAATTGTCCTTGGGCCCTCCCACCCACCCTTATGTTGTATAAACAGGACATGCACACTTTAACCAACCCATCATTTCAGTGACAGGGTCTGCCACACGACTGTGACTGAAATGATGGGTTGGTTTGGACCCCCACCGAAAAAGAAGCAATTAATCTCTCCTTGCACAAACTGGCTCTACAGAGGCAAGATGTCCACCTCATCATCATCCTCCGATATATCACCGTGTACATCCCGCTCCTCACAGATTATCAATTCGTCCCCACTGGAATCCACCATCTCAGCTCCCTGTGTACTTTGTGGAGGCAATTGCTGCTGGTCAATGTCTCCACGGAGGAATTGATTATAATTCATTTTAATGAACATCATCTTCTCCACATTTTCTGGAAGTAACCTCGTACGCCGATTGCTGACAAGGTGAGCGGCGGCACTAAACACTCTTTCGGAGTACACACTTGTGGGAGGGCAACTTAGGTAGAATAAAGCCAGTTTGTGCAAGGGCCTCCAAATTGCCTCTTTTTCCTGCCAGTATAAGTACGGACTGTCTGACGTGCCTACTTGGATGCGGTCACTCATATAATCCTCCACCATTCTTTCAATGGTGACAGAATCATATGCAGTGACAGTAGACGACATGTCCGTAATCGTTGTCAGGTCCTTCAGTCCGGACCAGATGTCAGCATCAGCAGTCGCTCCAGACTGCCCTGCATCACCGCCAGCGGGTGGGCTCGGAATTCTGAGCCTTTTCCTCGCACCCCCAGTTGCGGGAGAATGTGAAGGAGGAGATGTTGACAGGTCGCGTTCCGCTTGACTTGACAATTTTGTCACCAGCAGGTCTTTGAACCCCAGCAGACTTGTGTCTGCCGGAAAGAGAGATCCAAGGTAGGTTTTAAATCTAGGATCGAGCACGGTGGCCAAAATGTAGTGCTCTGATTTCAACAGATTGACCACCCGTGAATCCTTGTTAAGCGAATTAAGGGCTGCATCCACAAGTCCCACATGCCTAGCGGAATCGCTCCCTTTTAGCTCCTCCTTCAATGCCTCCAGCTTCTTCTGCAAAAGCCTGATGAGGGGAATGACCTGACTCAGGCTGGCAGTGTCTGAACTGACTTCACGTGTGGCAAGTTCAAAAGGTTGCAGAACCTTGCACAACGTTGAAATCATTCTCCACTGCGCTTGAGACAGGTACATTCCACCTCCTATATCGTGCTCAATTGTATAGGCTTGAATGGCCTTTTGCTGCTCCTCCAACCTCTGAAGCATATAGAGGGTTGAATTCCACCTCGTTACCACTTCTTGCTTCAGATGATGGCAGGGCAGGTTCAGGCGTTTTTGGTGGTGCTCCAGTTTTCTGTACGTGGTGCCTGTACGCCGAAAGTGTCCCGCAATTCTTCTGGCCACCGACAGCATCTCTTGCACGCCCCTCTCGTTTTTTAAAAAATTCTGCACCACCAAATTCAAGGTATGTGCAAAACATGGGACGTGCTGGAATTTGCCCATATTTAATGCACACACAATATTGCTGGCGTTGTCCGATGCCACAAATCCACAGGAGAGTCCAATTGGGGTAAGCCATTCCGCGATGATCTTCCTCAGTTGCCGTAAGAGGTTTTCAGCTGTGTGCGTATTCTGGAAACCGGTGATACAAAGCGTAGCCTGCCTAGGAAAGAGTTGGCGTTTGCGAGATGCTGCGTCTGGTGCCGCCGCTGCTGTTCTTGCGGCGGGAGTCCATACATCTACCCAGTGGGCTGTCACAGTCATATAGTCCTGACCCTGCCCTGCTCCACTTCTCCACATGTCCGTGGTTAAGTGGACATTGGGTACAGCTGCATTTTTTAGGACACTGGTGACTCTTTTTCTGAGGTCTGTGTACATTTTCGGTATCGCCTGCCTAGAGAAATGGAACCTAGATGGTATTTGGTACCGGGGACACAGTACCTCCAACAAGTCTCTAGTTGGCTCTGCAGTAATGATGGATACCGGAACCACATTTCTCACCACCCAGGATGCCAAGGCCTCAGTTATCCGCTTTGCAGCAGGATGACTGCTGTGATATTTCATCTTCCTCGCAAAGGACTGTTGGACAGTCAATTGCTTGGTGGAAGTAGTAAAAGTGGTCTTAAGTTACGAGTACGACTTCCCCTCTGGGATGACCATCGACTCCCAGCAGCAACAACAGCAGCGCCAGCAGCAGTAGGCGTTACACGCAAGGATGCATCGGAGGAATCCCAGGCAGGAGAGGACTCGTCAGAATTGCCAGTGACATGGCCTGCAGGACTATTGGCATTCCTGGGGAAGGAGGAAATTGACACTGAGGGAGTTGGTGGGGTGGTTTGCGTGAGCTTGGTTACAAGAGGAAGGGATTTACTGGTCAGTGGACTGCTTCCGCTGTCGCCCAAAGTTTTTGAACTTGTCACTGACTTATTATGAATGCGCTGCAGGTGACGTATAAGGGAGGATGTTCCGAGGTGGTTAACGTCCTTACCCCTACTTATTACAGCTTGACAAAGGCAACACACGGCTTGACAAATGTTGTCCGCATTTCTGGTGAAATACTTCCACACCGAAGAGCTGATTTTTTTGGTATTTTCACCAGGCATGTCAACGGCCCTATTCCTCCCACGGACAACAGGTGTCTCCCCGGGTGCCTGACTTAAACAAACCACCTCACCATCAGAATCCTCCTTGTCAATTTCCTCCCCAGCGCCAGCAACACCCATATCCTCCTCATCCTGGTGTACTTCAACACTGACATCTTCAATCTGACTATCAGGAACTGGACTGCGGGTGCTCCTTCCAGCACTTGCAGGGGGCGTGCAAATGGTGGAAGGTGCATGCTCTTCACGTCCAGTGTTGGGAAGGTCAGGCATCGCAACCGACACAATTGGACTCTCCTTGTGGATTTGGGATTTGGAAGAACGCACAGTTCTTTGCGGTGCTTTTGCCAGCTTGAGTCTTTTCAGTTTTCTAGCGAGAGGCTGAGTGCTTCCATCCTCATGTGAAGCTGAACCACTAGCCATGAACATAGGCCAGGGCCTCAGCCGTTCCTTGCCACTCCGTGTGGTAAATGGCATATTGGCAAGTTTACGCTTCTCCTCCGACAATTTTATTTTAGATTTTGGAGTCCTTTTTTTTACTGATATTTGGTGTTTTGGATTTTACATGCTCTGTACTATGACATTGGGCATCGGCCTTGGCAGATGACGTTGCTGGCATTTCATCGTCTCGGCCATGACTAGTGGCAGCAGCTTCAGCACGAGGTGGAAGTGGATCTTGATCTTTCCCTAATTTTGGAACCTCAACATTTTTGTTCTCCATATTTTAATAGGCACAACTAAAAGACACAGAGGTAGCTACAGCCGTGGACTACCGTACTGTGTCTGCTGCTAATATAGACTGGATGATAATGAGATGAAATCAATATATATATATATATATATATATAATATCACTAGTACTGCAGCCGGACAGGTATATAATATATATTTATTATGTACTAATGACTGATGACGGACCTGCTGGACACTGTCAGCTCAGCAGCACCGCAGACTGCTACAGTAAGCTACTATAGTAGTATGTATCAAGAAGAAAGAAAAAAAAAACCACGGGTAGGTGGTATACAATTATGGATGGACCAGCGACTGCCGACACAGAGGTAGCTACAGCCGTGGACTACCGTACTGTGTCTGCTGATAATATAGACTGGATGATAATGAGATGAAATCAATATATATATATATATATATAATATCACACTAGTACTGCAGCCGGACAGGTATATAATATATATTTATTATGTACTAATGACTGATGACGGACCTGCTGGACACTGTCAGCTCAGCAGCACCGCAGACTGCTACAGTAAGCTACTATAGTAGTATGTATCAAGAAGAAAGAAAAAAAAAAACCACGGGTAGGTGGTATACAATTATGGATGGACCAGCGACTGCCGACACAGAGGTAGCTACAGACGTGGACTACCGTACTGTGTCTGCTGCTAATATAGACTGGATGATAATGAGATGAAATCAATATATATATATATATATATATATATAATATCACACTAATACTGCAGCCAGACAGGTATATAATATATATTTATTATGTACTAATGACTGATGACGGACCTGCTGGACACTGTCAGCTCAGCAGCACCGCAGACTGCTACAGTAAGCTACTATAGTAGTATGTATCAAGAAGAAAGAAAGAAAAAAAACCACGGGTAGGTGGTATACAATTATGGATGGACCAGCGACTGCCGACACAGAGGTAGCTACAGCCGTGGACTACCGTACTGTGTCTGCTGCTAATATAGACTGGATGATAATGAGATGAAATCAATATATATATATATATATAATATCACTAGTACTGCAGCCGGACAGGTATATAATATATATTTATTATGTAATGACTGATGACGGACCTGCTGGACACTGTCAGCTCAGCAGCACCGCAGACTGCTACAGTAAGCTACTATAGTAGTATGTATCAAGAAGAAAGAAAAAAAAAAAAACCACGGGTAGGTGGTATAAAATATTATATATATATTATATACAATTATATATATATATTATATATATTAAACTGGTGGTGATTATTATAAACTGGTGGTCAGGTCACTGGTCACACTATCAGCAACTTGCAAGTAGTACTCCTAAGCAGACAATCACAATATATATTATACTGGTGGTCAGTGTGGTCACAATGGCAGTGTGGCACTCTGGCAGCAAAAGTGTGCACTGTACGTTATATGTACTCCTGAGTCCTGCTCTCAGACTCTAACTGCTCCCCACTGTCAGTGTCTCCCCCACAAGTCAGATATACATTATACAGTCACACTATCTATCTATCTATCTATCACTTCAGCAAGTAGTAGTACTCCTCCTAAAGTACTCCTCCTAATGCTCCCCAAAATTACTACTGTGTCTCTCTCTACTCTAGTCTCACTCTCTATAAACGGAGAGGACGCCAGCCACGTCCTCTCCCTATCAATCTCAATGCACGTGTGAAAATGGCGGCGACGCGCGGCTCCTTATATAGAATCCGAGTCTCGCGATAGAATCCGAGCCTCGCGAGAATCCGACAGCGGGATGATGACGTTCGGGCGCGCTCGGGTTGACCGAGCAAGGCGGGAAGATCCGAGTCGCTCGGACCCGTGTAAAAAAACATGAAGTTCGGGCGGGTTCGGATTCCGAGGAACCGAACCCGCTCATCTCTAATAAATACATTGGAAAGTGTACAAAGAAAGGCAATTAAAATGGTGCATGGCCTACAACACAAAACTTTGTAGAAAAGACTACAAATTCTTGTACAGTTTTTGTTCTATGGTTTGGAGCAGAAGGGGGGACATGATAGAAACGTTCAAGTATATCAAAGGTCTTAGCCAGTTCCAGGAGGGAAACATTCTTCAAAGGGAGAGATGTTTTGAGAACATAAAGACATTAGCTGAAACTGGAGGGAGGGTATTCATGTGAAAATTAAGAAAAAAACTACTTCACAGAATGCATAGTGTATGAGTGGAATAGCCTCTCACCAGAGGTGGTTGAGGCTAAGTCAGTAGAGCAATTTAAACATGCTTGGGATAGACATATGAATATACGTACAAAGGACTAAGGATTAAATATCTGTATTATACATAGATAGGTTAAAAAGGGGGCAGGCTAGATGGGCCAAGTGGTTCTTATCTGCCATCAAATTCTTTGTTTCTGTGTCTGTACTGTGGAACCAGAGTAGGGAAGGGAAGGGAAGGAAAAGGAAAGGAGAGGTGAAAGGAATTCTCACTGGTGGCACTTCTTAACTTCGTCCCGTTTATTTTCTTACAGGTCCTGTAAGGAGACAATACACACCACAGCTATGCATGGCTCTATTCTAACTTACAATGTGTCACACTGCTCCACTTGATAATCAAAGAAAATTGCAGCGCCAATGTTTAACCGATATTCAACAAGCAAGATTTTTTATATATAATAAAATCTAGTATCCTATAACCAGGGAAATAAACAATGTTAGGTGCACGTACGCTTCTATAAGGAGTTGTGTGATGCTCCTATGTATATAGATGAACTCAAGAAAGAATAATAGAAGCGCTCATGACACCATAAACATTGTAATGCCCTAAGACAATTTACAACCAAAGGAGTCAAAAACAATAAAAAAAAATATTTTAAAAGAAAGATATCAATCTTAATGGTAAAATCCACAAATTAAATATCATATAGTAATATTCACTGTTTGCTGGATTGTTCACTTTAACCATTTAAAAACAGTTACTTTGTAGATACTTGTCTATTATAAGGGAATTTTGTATCAACAAAGTAACTATTAATGACTTTGTAGAAAACTTATATAAATGGGTGACAACACTTTTATAAAAACAGAAATATAAAACATTACCGGAAAAAATACAGCTATATAACAACACCGTTCTTCAGTATATTGAGAAATTATCAATATACTCAGTTTAAATAGCCGGGCGTCCCCGGATAGAGAGGTTAGATGGCTGAAATTATTTTCCAGAGGAATGAAGCAAAGTTAAATAGAGCCGCTATTGATGAAAGGGTGATGAATATTTACCAAGTCTCAATAAGCGGTGAATATGGTGAGGCACACTTGTAAACTGTGGCTGATCCCGGTGATGAGAGGTCCTCGGTTTCCTCCGTGTGCGGGCTCCAACCGGGGTGATGACTAATAACAGCCGCAGCTGTGCTGTGATTACAGCGCTGAGAATGGAAAGGCTGCCAGTGCTGGCGGTATACAGACCGTGTGGTTAATTTAGATGAAGACCCCAATGGTAGCCGGTGGAAAGTCAATCAATGGGCATGTGAGGATATTGCAATGATTGTCCAAGCTGGAGGGGGATTGGCTAACCGTCTCCCGTGCAGTGCATGAGATTGCTGAGGGCAATGTGAACCCGGGCAGCGGTGCCGATGTCTGACCAGTTATCGGTAACTTGCTTCCAACAAAACTGGAAAATAATTTCAGCCATCTAACCTCTCTATCCGGGGACGCCCGGCTATTTAAACTGAGTATATTGATAATTTCTCAATACACTGAAGAACAGTGTTGTTATATAGTTGTATTTTTTCCGGTAATGTTTTATATTTCTGTTTTTATAAAAGTATTGTCACCCATTTATATAAGTTTTCTACAAAGTCATTAATAGTTACACTGCTCCACTTACTTGCTACAAAACAATGGCCCTCAACTCACTGGCCTAACAAATTATAACTATGTACTGTATGTAGTGCAATACAAAAAGAGCCGGCCCTAACCAATATGATGCCCTAGGCAAGATTTTGGCTGGTGCCCCCTAGCACCACCGCTGGTTCTGCCTCTGACCTTGCACCTCTTTCCCAGCACCATCACCCCTCACCCATAGCAGTCCTTGTACCCCCTATATTTTAAATAGGAACAGTTCGCACATTTGACGCACAGCCCAAAAATGGGCATCTTCTTGCTGGGAAGGGGCATGGCCATACAATAGTAGTCATTCCAATTACGCCACAAAGTGCTGCAACTTTATTCACATTTTATCTTGCGATAGTGTCGATAATTCATATTACATCCCACAGCAGTATCAATTTACCTTATAAACGTTACTCCTCACAGTAGAGCCCCGTATTCACATTACATCACACTGAATTGCTCCTTATTCACATTACTCCACACCTTATTGCTCTTTATTCACATTAGGCGACACAGTAGTGCACTTTCTATATGCAATGCCACATAGTAGAGCACCTTATACACATAATGCCACACATTAGTAATGCATTTATACACAATTCCACACAGTAATGCCCCTTACACATATGAGACACATTAATGTCCTTATAAACATAATGCACCTTACACATTATGACAACCTTTATTAATGCCCTTTTACACATAATGTCCCTTACACATATGCCGCACATTATTAATGCCCTTATACACATAATGACACACATAGTGCCCCCTACACATTTGCTGCACATTATTAGTGCCCCTATACACATAATGACACACATACAGTAGTACCCTGTTACACATAGGCCGCACATTATTAATGCCCTTATACACATAATGACACACATAGTGGCCCTTTACACATATGTTGCACATTATTAAAGCATTTTTACATGACACACATAATGCTCCTTACACATATTCTAAACACTACTGCACAACCAACCCACTCACATGCACACAGCACTCACACTTCCACTAACACTGTGACCTCTGCCTCTGCTTGGATACAGATGTATCCTCACAAATCTTGCATCAATGCTAACGTCGGGCACCTTTTTTTTAATGAAAATGCATCTTATTTGCATTGGTATGTGGCTAGGATGCACAAGCAGCTTCTGCTGATTAAACTGATATGCAGCATGCCAATATACTGTGTGAGACTGTGGCTGTATCTGCATATGAAATGCTACATACAGAATATAGGCATGCCGCATATCATTTTAATCAGCAGAAGCTGATGATGCCCCTAGGCATATCAAATGCCCTAGGCAATTGCCTAGTTTGCCTATGCCTATGGCCGGCTCTGAATACAAACAATCGTATATCTATTCTTACGTTTTTACCTGCATGGTTACAGCAACAGCAAAGACATTTGTGCAATACATGAGTAACCACATATAACAAAACTGCCTATGACAACTTCTTATACACTGCTATAGAATGTGGTAGCCGGCCTTGTTTGGAGACTCCAGCAGCTTTACTGAGTTGTAGGCATTGCCTTGCATGGTCAGTCTGGGTTCACTGTATTAAACAACCAGGACATATTACCCAGGTCCAGGATGGTATTGATTGATTAATAACTGTGGCCTACTGTCCAGGCATATTATAGGGGCAAGCTAGTTAACATTATAGTAACATAGTTTATGAGGTTGAAAAAGACCATTTTTCCATCGAGTTCAACCTATTTGTGTTCTCCTACTCTGTATTATTTTCATGATTAGTTTCATGTTTGATAAAGTTGGCCGTTGTGTTGTATTTCCTCATTTTAGTATAACTATAGTAGGTGATCTATCCTCCATAACCCTGTATATCCTTATCCGTTAGGAATTTATCTTGCCCATTCTTAAAAGTATTGACCGAGGCTGCCATCACTACTCTCTCAGGACGGGAATTCCTCCTTTCGCCTCTGTGTGCAGAATCTCCTCTCCTCTAACCTAAGCGGGTGTCCACGTGTCTTCTGTGTTGATCTTAACAAAAACAGATCCCCCGCAAGCTCTGTGTATTGTCCCCTTAAATATTTATAAATGTTGATCCTGTCCCCTCTTAATCTCCTCTTTTTCCAGTGTGAACATGTCAAGTCTTGCAAGTCTTTCCTGGTATTCAAGCGTCTCCATCCCCTTAATTAGTTTGGTCGCCTATCTCTGAACCTTTTCTAGTTCCAGGATATCCTTTTTGCAGTAAGGTGCCCAAAATTGTGCGCAGTATTCAAGATGGGACCTCAGTAGGGTTTTATATAGTGGGAGTATAACACTGTCATCCCTTGCATCAATACCCCTCTTTATGCATGCTAGTACCTTGTTTGCCTTTTTTGCTGCGATCCTACATTGGGTGCTGCTGCTAAGTTTATTATCTATGTGAACAAGTCTTTTTTCAGTACGGAGTCCCCTAACACCACCCCATTTAGTATGTAGGTGTTATTTTTGTTCTTGCTACCAAGGTGCATTACCTTGCACTTGTTTGTATTGAAACTCATTCTCCATTTTGCTGCCCATGACTCCAGTTTGAATAAATCGTTCTGGAGAGACTCAGCATCTCCCTCCGAATTTATAACCTCACACAGTTTGATATTGTCTGAAAAAATTGACACCATGCTCTCTAGACCTTCTGCTAGATCGTTAATGTTGAACAATAGCAGTCCAAGAACAGACCCTCGTGGCACACCACTTAGAACTTCAGTCCAATTTGAAAAAGATCCATTTACCACAACGCGCTGCTCCCTATTATCTAACCAGTTACTAACCCAAGTGCATATTGTGCTCCTTTGCCCCAATTTTTGTAACTTAAAGATAAGTCTCATGTGTGGCACTGTGTCAAAAGCCTTTGCAAAGTCTAAAAATATTACATCCACCACCTTACCCTGATCAAGGTTCGCACTAACTTTTTCATAAAAGCCCAGTAAGTTTGTTTGACATGATCTATCCTTCACAAATCCATGTTGGTTCCTAATAATAATCTTTTTGGCTTCAAGGATCTTCTGTACACTATGCCTTAGAATGCTTTCTAGCACTTTCCCCACTATAGATGTAAGACTAACTGGTCTATAATTGCCTGGTTCAGCTTTACATCCCTTTTTGAAGATCAGCACTACTTTCACTATACGCCAATCTTTGGGAACCATACCTGATGAAAGTGAATCATTGAAGATTAAAAATAGAGGTCTTGCTAATTCAGAATGTAGCTCCATGAGAACCCTTGGGTGAATACCGTCTGGACCAGGTGACTTGTTAATCTTAGTTTTTTTCAATCGGTCACAGACTTCCTCCTCACTTAAATAAGCAGTTAGCAGTGGGACATTATCCTTATTGAGGTTGGGTGTAAGTTCATACATCTGGTCCTCTATTGTAAATACCGATGAGAAAAACTTGTTTAATTTATCCGCTATGTCGTTATCGTTTTTGATTAAGACTCCCAACTTGTCCTTTAAAGGGCCTATACTCTACTTTAATCTTTTGCTGTTGATATATTTAAAGAATTTTTTGGGGTTTGATTTACTTTCATTTGCTACTAGCTTTTCAGTTTCTACTTTAGCCGCTCTTATTTCTTTTTTGCATATTTTGTTGCAAACCTTATAGTAACATAGTAACAGAGTAACCAAGGTTGAAAAAGACAATTGTCCATCGAGATCAACCTATTAGTGGTCTCCTACGCAGTCTTATTATAGGACTAGTTATTTTTATGTTAGGACTAGTTATATTAACTATAATGCGTGCCTACGCACCATAACACTGAATATCTTTATCCAATAGGAATATATAGTACTGGAATGACTCCGCCTTCCCGTCTGATTTGTATTTTTTGAATGCTCACCTTTTTTTGCCCATTAGTTCCTTGATATTTTTGTTAAGCCACATTGGTTTGGAGTTTTAAGTCCTTTGTTTGCTGCCCATGGGAATAAATTTACGAGTAATCTCATCGAGCAGTGATTTTAACACCTTCCATTTCTCAGTGGTGTTTTTTTCCTGAAACAAAAATTCCCATTCAGTGTCCCTTAAAGCTTCCCTCATCATGTCAAACTTGGCTTTGCTAAAGTTCAGAGTCCTAATTGAACCTATATAGTACTGCTTATGAAAATTGAAATTGAATGTAACCATATTGTGGTCGCTGTTTCCTATGGGCTCCCCTACAATAATATTTGATATCAAATCCCCATTGTTTGTCAACAACAGGACTAAGATTACATTGTACCTAGTTGGCTCCTCAATAAGTTGAAGTAAGTAGTTATCATTTAGTGTGTTTATAAACATATTACCCCTTGCAGTATCACATGAATCTTTTGTCCAATTTATCTCTGGATAGTTGAAATCCCCATCACTATTACGTCCCCTACTCCCACCGCTTTATCAATTTGCTTCAGCAACATTTCCTCGTCAAACACATTAATACCAGGGGGCTTGTAGCATAGCCCCAGTACTATCTTTTTCTTTCCCTTTCCCCCAAATGCAATTTCAACCTATAACATCTCAACAGTGTTTACAGTTTCCTCATGAATATCTTTCCGTACATCAGGTTTTAAAAACAGCTTTACATAAAGACATAACCCTCCACCCCATTTGTTTGATCTATCTCTCCTGAACAGCGTATAACTCTCCATATTAACTGACCAATCATGAGATTCGTCCCATCAGGTTTCAGTAATGCCTATAATATCGTACTGTTTGCTTGCGGCAAGGACTTCTAGTTCCCCCTTTTTATCTGTTACGCTTCTAGCGTTTACATACATACAAGATAAGTATTTCCCCCTGTGCAAGTGACATAATTTTCTGTATGGAGTAACGATGATCCATAATCGTCACCAGTCAGTGTTTTGGCAATACCCTTGGTAATACCCTCATCAGTACCCATGTTAATGGCCGTGGAGTCTGCTCTTTCCCTTCCCCCTTCTCCACCCCCATTTGGTTCACTACCACCATCCCTACTATTCTCACTGCATGACCCGTAGTTTCTAACAAAACCCTCCCCCCGGGCACCTAGTTTAAAATCTCCTCCAACCATCTAACCATCCTTCCCCCCATGACCGCTGAACCCCTCCTCATTCAGGTACAATCCATCACGACAAAAAAGATGGTGCCTAACTAAGAAGTCCGCCCAGTGTTCGAGGAACACAAAACCCTCTTTCCTGCACCAATTCCTAAGCCACACATTTACCTCCCTAATCTCCCTCTGCCTCCCTTGGCTAGCACGTGGCACGGGTAATATTGTGTAGAATATTACCTTAGATCTACTTGCCTTAAGTTTCTTGCCTAAGTCCTTATAGTTTTTCTTAAGGACATCCCACCTTCCACTTACTTTGTCGTCGGTGCCAACATGCACCAAGACCGCTGGGTCATGCCCAGCCCCACCCAACAATCTAGCTACCCGGTCCACGATGTGCTGCACCCGAGCACCCGGGAGACAACAGACTATATGGCAATCATGGTCCCGGTAGCAGATTGCCCTATCTGTCTTCCTGATAATAAAATCCCCTACCACCACAATCTGACTAGGTACCTCACTATCTTTTATCCCAACTGTGCCAGAGGGACCACTCCTCTGGTTGCTAGAGGGAACAGTCTCCTCCGGCACCGTCATTTTCACACTACCATCCATCAAATCCTCATCCAATTGGGGGAAATTGTTGGGGTTTGGTAGTTCAGAGATGTTGAGCCTCCCCCTCTTTTTCTTCCTTCTAACTGTGACCCAGCTAGCTGCCTGGTCATCCTCATCTACCGGTGACCCCTCCTGCAACTCCTCCACCGTTCTATCTAAGCCTTGCTCAAGATTCTCAATCTCCCACAGATGCATAACGGTTTGCTCTAGATCAGTTACCTGGGCTTCCAGGGCAGCCGTTCGCACACACCCCACGCAGATGTATTCACACTGGGACGGCTGACCCAGGTGCGCATACATCTTGCACGACATACACTGAGTGAGAGCCCCAGTCCCAGCCCCACCCATATTGTTTGTAAGGTCTAACTCCCTGTTACCTTCAGAAGGAAAAAAGAAAAACCAAATCAATCTATGCAATGCAATACAGTACTATTTCCTAGCTGTGATGAGAAACAATATACAATAGGACAGTAATTGATAATACAAAATAATCAAGGACATCGGCAGATAAAGAAGAACAGAGAGAACAGGAGAAAAAAAAAGAGAAAAAAAAGAACACTCACTTATACAATAATGTAATTAGACTTATACTTATCAATCCTTGTGCGCCCCCTGATTCTTTTCTTTTATGCAGGCAGGCTGTGGTAGCAGCAATTCGCGACTCGGCCGCAGCAGCATCACCGGGCAGCACCTAGTACACACCCACACACACAAAAACGCAGCCCCTGACACTTAAACAAAACAGGCAGCTACACACAAAATCTCAGCCCCTCACACACACACACAAAATCTCAGCCCCTCAAACATACCCATACACAAGAAATCTTAGCCCCTCACAGTCACACAAAATCACAGCCCCTCACTCACAAAGTCGCAGCCCCTCACCAAAACAAAAAGGCAGCCTCTCGCACAAACTTTCACAAAGAGCAGGAGCGGCAGCTTTTACTCTTGCTGCACGCTCCGCTCAGCAGCTCTGGCCCCCTTTCCGGCACTCGCTCTCTCCCCCTCCGGTACCTGATCCGGTCCCCCTCTCCGGCACTTCCGCACACACCCTCACATGCGTCCGACCACTTCCGCTTCCGATTCACAGTTGTGAACTGGTTTCCGATTCACAGCGTCAGCCTCCTCCTCCGTTTGTCCCTTCTGGAGAACCAATGATGCCCAGACCACTTTACCCAGGGGCTCAGCTTAGACCTGCCTAGTTATATATACAGTGACCTGGGCCTAATACCTAGATCACTTTAGTTAAGGCAGCTCTGGCACATTTCCTGCCTGACTTCTGCTTAAACCAAGTGACCTGGGCCTAATGCCCAGAGTCACTCTAATTAAGAGGCTCAGACTTGAAGCCTGCCGACTGCAGAGCATGTAAGTGACCTGGGCTTAGTGTCCATACTGACTAACTGGGAGGCACTTAATATCTACATGGCCTAGTGCCCTCTAATCCACTGGGCCGAAGGCCTGCCTACCATAACAATTCCTGGTCAGCTGACCTTCCAGGGTCCAATTCGGATTCACTTCCGCATCATGTGAGCCGCTCATCCACTCAGCTGTAAGCACTGGGTATAAGTTCCAGGTCTCAAGCACTAGCAAGCTGTCAGAGCTTTGGTGTCTCTTAGCCTGGAGTGAGCTCCAGAATCTCCTGCTGGTAATAGACTCTGTGCAAGTTACCAACCCCCGCACTGCCTGACTCCCTGGATGATTTAAAGGGACATCACTGCCACTATATCCCGGCAGCTCCAGATTCACTGGAAGTCCTCCAGTGATCCAGAGGCACTATCCTATATCCCTAGTGGCATTTGCAATTGTCATCTCATGCACTTCCTGACTCCCTGGATGATTTAAAGGGCCATCACTGCCACTACATCCTGGCATCTCCAGACCCACTGGAAGTCCTCCAATGAATCAGAGGGATAGTCCTATATCCCTAGCAACCTTAGAGACTTTGCTGGTTCTTGTCAGCTTCCAGTTCTCTGCTGCGCAAGGTAGCGCACCATAGTATCTGGAAAACCTGCCACTGCTGTCTACAACATTGCAGTATCCATTGTGCAGAACCAGCGCATCACAGCTACTGGGAAACCAGCAGTGCCGACTTTGCACTGCACAGCATACGGAATCCACATTGCGCTACCTCAGCTGCCCAGCATCTGGAAACTTGTGTTGCTGACATCCTCAGCTTCGGTTACAAGTATTGCGAACGTCCTCAGTTTCTGCTACAACTACAAGCATTGCCGACGTCCTTGGCTTCGGTTACAAGTACTGCTGACGTCCTCAGCTTCTGCTACAAGCATTGCTGACGTCCTCGGCTTCGGTTACAAGTCTTGTTGACGTCCTCAGCTTCTTCTACAAGCATTGCCAACATTCTCGGCTTCGTGTTCAAGTATCGCTGACATCCTCAGCTTCGTCTCTAAGTACTGCTGTTGTCCTTAGCCTCGTCGAAAGCCATCACACTGGTTCCAGCCAGTGATCTGTGACTTTCCTGCATTGCTGATCCTCCCAGCATTCCGTCAACTCACCAGTTCTCACGTGACTCCCCATTAGGCGACAACCCAGCTACCCATTGCACTGGTGGGTTCCACAACCAGTGTTCCAGTCAGAGGTGTATCTAGGGGACCGGGCGCCCCAGGCAAATTAAGGGACTGGTGCGATCCCCCCCAATATTTGAAATAGGGAAGGTGCATGTGCAAAAAGGGGCATCATCTTGTGGGAAAGGGGCATGACCACACAATAGCACTCCCAGTTCAAATTACGTTACACAATAGTACCCTTTATACTAGAGATGAGCGGGTTCGGTTCCTCTGAATCCGAACCCGCCCGAACTTCAGGTTTTTTACACGGGTCCGAGCAGGCTCGGATCTTCCCGCCTTGCTCGGCTAACCCGAGCGCGCCCGAACGTCATCATCACGCTGTCGGATTCTCGCGAGGCTCGGATTCTATCGCAAGACTCGGATTCTATATAAGGAGCCGCGCGTCGCCGCCATTTTCACACGTGCATTGAGAGTCATAGGGAGAGGACGTGGCTGGCGTCCTCTCCGTTTAGAGAAGAGAGAGACACAGTATTTTGGGGAGCATTATTAGGAGGAGTACTACTATACTGTATACTACTATACTACTTGCTGAAGTGATATTTATAGATTAGATAGTGTGACTGTAAGTGTATTATCTGACTTGTGGGGGAGACACTGACAGTGGGGAGCAGTTAGAGTCTGAGAGCAGGACTCAGGAGTACAAATAACGTACAGTGCACACTTTTGCTGCCAGAGTCAGTGCCACACTGCCATTGTTGTGACCACACTGACCACCAGTATAATAATATATTTTGTGATTGTCTGATTAGGCCTCGGAGTACTAGTTGCAAGTTGCAACGTGACCTGAAGTGACCACCAGTTTAATAATCAATCACCACCAGTTTAATATATATATATATATATATATGGTGGAATAGTGGTAGTATGGCGCCACAGGTGTATGTGAACAAAGTAAGTAAAAATATATATTCAATAGTGGACACTCCTTAAAGAATATAAGGTGTCAGCTAGCCCCCAAGTAAATTCAAGCAGTGATAAGCTGCCTTGGATTTAGGGATATAGAGAGGGGGATGGGGGCACCAGCGACCAACGGTGTCAAAATACGTCTAAAAATATTCTAAAAGAAGTGGCTGGATACGTTCAGATTAAAAAGTAAAATTACATTTATTTATAATAAGGGTTAAGATATCAAAAAAGTTGTAGAATAGAAGTAAAAATGACATAAAAAGAGAACTGGAGAAAAAATAAAAATATATATATATAAAAAAATACAAACATATAAATACCGAGTATCAAAATCTAATATGATAAAAGAATGATGCTTATCTTTAAAAAATGGAGGGTCAGTTAGAGGCACACCCAACGCGTTTCGTCCGTTCAGACTTCTTCAAGGGGTTAGGTACTACTGAACAAGGAGCTTATTTATAGCTAGTACAAGTGTTGATTGGTAATTGTGACATCACTTCCTGTTGGAACTATCAATTGTATTTGCATTCACAAATCTACGTTTTAATACATTAGTCCTAAGGAGTTTGCAGTTAAGGGTCCATATATAGTTTTTGCGGTAAAAAACGAGTCCTATAAATGATGTTTTTAGGGCTTAGGAGTTCCAGGACGCATTCCGCGTCACTTCCGCCCCGTTTCCGGCGTCCGTCTCATTGATGTGCGCATGCGCGTCATGCCGCACTTCCGGTATCAGCGTCCGGCTGTATGCGTGGTGTTTTCCCCATTTCCGTCCGTGCAAACTGCTGACAGGCGCCACACACTTCCTGTTAGGACGGGAACAGACTGCTCCCTTGGCTTCATTGGTTTAGGGAAGCTGTCAATCATGCGGCGGCCATCTTAATGGAGTTCTTAAGATTGCAGACGTAAAATGTAGGTTCAGATAATAAAGACGTCGTCTCCATGGAAACCGATAAAATGAGATGTTAAAAAAAAACACATGTTAGAACACCATAGAGATTCAGATTTAGTAAGTTACAATAAGGAGGTTGATAATGTTATTAGGTATGAATAGTATACATATAATATTAGGGGATTAATAAATAAATATATATATTACTTATTAGACAGGTTAGCATTCATTTAGGCAGAGATATTATGTACTATCCCTTGTCCGACTGCCTGTTGTATATAAAAGGGGTAGAATAATAAATAGAATTCATTACTAGAACACATGGTAGCAAGAGGTTTTGTTATATATATATAGTGAGGTGCCATAAACATATAAGCGGAGTAGTTTCCAGTTATTACGGCTTGTATATCGTTGCCCATTCCAAAGTGTTTAAGGGAATGATAAATATTCTCAGTGCAGTGAGTATAGATATGATATATTTAATAAATATAATAATTATAATAAATATTATAGTACAAGGTGCCTATAAGGAGATACTATTAAATGGTCCATTGAGATTAAAGGTGCATATAGTAAGTTATTATAGTCTAGTGTGCATGTGTATATACGCACCCCCACATAAATATATCTATACGTGCACACATATGCACATGCACATACAAGTGCACATAAGTCCATGTAGTAAGGTGGATTACTATAAAAGGTCTGCCATATTTGACTATATGTGTTGTGTATGTTACTAGTGCACGTGTTTATGACAGACAGTGATTACTAAATAATAGTGATAATATAGACGAGATATATTGTGAACTAGTGGACCGCTGGTGTGTCAATATTCAGGAATCTGCTTGTGGTCCACCATGGCCCACCATGTACAGTACCCAATCTTCGCAAATGGTGCCCCATTTGGTACTGGTTGGGCCCTACACTGCTTAGCTTCCAAGATCGGCCGAGATTGGGCGTTCACCAGTGTGGTATGACTGTATCTTGTGGTGAAGTGACTCAGAGACACAGTAATCCTTTTTATTAAAAGTATTGACATACTATACAAGACATAGTGTTTTTACAATTAGGGTACTAAAAAAGTGCAGAGTGCTTAAATAATGAAATGGGAGATTAAAAACCAGATTGATCGATCAGGAACTTCTTTCATAGGAACGGTGCGATTTCGTATCCTTCGTTGAAACCCATAGGATGCGTAGTTTTCAGATGGAATATCCAATACATTTCCCTCTGGGACAGTTTCTTCGCTAGGTCACCGCCTCTTTCACTGTTCCCAACGTGTTCTATCGCCTTGAAAGAGAGTTCCTCTGGATCGGAGTTATGTTCAGATTTGAAATGTCTGTATATTAGATGTGTCTCTAGTTTGTTCTTAATGCTCCTTATGTGCTCCTGTATCCTGATTTTTAGTGTCCTTTTTGTTTTTCCCACATATTTTTTGTGGCATGTGCATTCTAATAAGTAGATAACCGATGTGCTGTTACAGTTCATGAACTCCTTTATCTTGAACTCCTGCGTGTTTTCTGTGTCACTGAAGGTTCTTCTATTAGGATTTAGAAATTTACACACGTTACAATGTCCGCATTTATATGCACCGATGCATTTTGGGAGGGAATGGTGGTTGGTCTCTGGTGGTAGTTCCCGTAGCATACTGGGAGCGAGAATGTCTTTCAGATTCTTTGATTTTCGAAAGATAAGCTCTGGATGGGAGGGAAGGATTTTCTTAAGGATGGGATCCATCAGTAAAATGTCCCAGTGTGACCTTAATGAAGTTCTGATATCGTGTTCGTGGCTGTTGTATGTGGTTATAAATGAGACGGATTCATGTTTATCAATTTTCTTTTTGTACGTAAGAAGGCTGTCCCTCTCAAGATTTCTAGTCTTCACAATGGCTTCATCTAATATTGCTTTGGGGTACCTCTTTTCTTCAAATATTTTCCTGTATGTTGCTAGTTGTTGTTCGCAGTCTTCTGTTTTGTTGCAGTTTCTCCGAATTCTATGGAATTGCGAATACGGGATATTGTTTCTCCATTTCTTTGAGTGGTTGCTTTTGTAATGGAGATAACTGTTCATGTCAACCTCTTTGATATAGTTTTTGGTGGTGATCGCCCCTTCTTCGCCTTTTAAAATCAGATCCAAAAATTCAATAGAGCTTTCATTTAGATTATAGGTAAAAGACAGGTTAAAATCGTTGGTTTGTAAAATCTTAAAAAAGTCCATGAATGACTCAGAGGTTCCATCCCAAATGATTAAGATGTCGTCAATGTATCTCTTATACATTACAACAGAATCCTTAAAATATTGTGCAGTATACATGTATTTCTCCTCCCATTGTCCCATAAATAAATTGGCGAAGCTTGGTGCGAAAATCGTGCCCATTGCAGTGCCACATCTCTGCAGGTAAAATTTATCTAAAAATTTAAAATAATTCCGGCTTAAAATAAATAACATTAATTCGCAGATAAAGTTCCTGTGTGTTTCTGTGAGGGAGGGGTCCTTATTCAGGTATTCCCGACTTGCTTCAATGCCTTTTTGATGTTCTATGCAGGTGTATAATGACTGAACATCAATGGTTACCCATAGGTATGAGTCTTTCCATACAATCTTTTTCACCTCATTCAATACCGTAGTTGTGTCTTGTAGGAACGACGGTAGCTCTCTGACATATAGATTTAGGAAAACATCCACGTATTTGGATAGATTAGAAGTCAGGGAATCTATCCCTGCAACGATGGGTCTCCCTGGGGGATTGGTCAGACATTTATGGATTTTGGGTAAAAAATAAAATATGGGGGTTGTGGGGTTGGATTGCATTAAAAATGAAAATTCATCTTTGGTGATAATATCATTTCTCAGACCCTTTAAAAGTAGTGATCTGAGTTCTTCTATAAAGGCGTCCTTAGGATCATCTGGTAGTATCATATAGGAGTGGTTGTCTCCTAGGAGTCTCTGTGCTTCTTGGACATATTTATCTCGGTCCATTACAACCAACCCCCCCCCCTTTATCAGCCGGTTTTATAACAATATGTTTATTCTTTTGTAAGTTTTTCATTGCTTCTATTTCTTTGTTATGGAGATTTTTCTTCGTGATAGGTGTGGGTTCTGTCTCGCAGAGATCTTTTTTCACCAAGACGTAGAAGATACTTATATTATTCCCTTTGGATTCCACCGGATAGTACTTGCTTTTCGGTTTTAGGCCAGATTTGGACCTTGCTTCGTAATTAGATATGGCGGCATTCTCTTTCCTTAAGAAGTGTCTTTTCAGTGTGAGTTTACGCACAAACTTGTTGAGGTCGATGAAGGTTTCAAATTTATTTAGTCCTTCTGTAGGTGCAAACGACAATCCTTTGCTGAGTAGGGATTGTTCAGAGTCAGTCAATTCGTGTGTTGATAGGTTGAATATTCCTTTCTTCATTATGTTGCTAGTTACAGGTTTCTCTTTTTGAATTCTTTCCCTCCTACCGCCCCGTTTTCCTCTATGTCTGCAAACCTTCTTTTGAGTGGGGAGGCATGTTTGACGTCCTCGTGTATTGAACTTTTGGGAGGAGCTTTTGGCCTCGCTCCTTGTCTTGTGGATAAAAAATCCTGGTCATTGCTGGATTTCAAACGGTTCAAGGCAGTAAATCTGTTTGATATTCTAGTGTATGGTGTTCTAGGTGAGTCGTCTCTCCGTGATGGTCTCGTTCTTTGTGGTGCCGTTTTCCATTGATATCTTTGGTCTGTTTTCTGTTGTTTATCATAGGTTTTGAATCTACTCCAATTTTTGGTAGCTCCTTGTTCGTAGTCCCTTTTATCTCTGAGAAATTTTTTCTCCTTTCCTCGTATGACCTCCTCCTCGATACGTTCAAGCTTTTTATTAAGAACATTTTCGTTCACCCGATAATCCTCCTTGTCTTTGTGGGGTTCCAAGTCAGCTTCTTTTTCTTTGATATCTTTTTCTAGAGCCGTGGCATTCTTCCTCCTTTCACTTATAAGAAGTTTCATTAAGTTGAGGGAGCATGTGTGTAAAATGGAATCCCACTTCTCAATGAATTCAGGATCCATATTTCCCACGGTGGGTTGTTTCAGGATCCTTAGTCCTCTCGGTATTCTATTGACTTCGATGTAGTGCTCCAGTCCTTTGATATCCCACCAATTTTTAATCTCTTTAGCTAATAAACGTTCCATTCCCCAAAACAGGTCGTCTAGGTCGCCCGATGGGGGTGAAAAGTTAGTCTGTACTTCTTCATTAAATATTTTCTGGCACCATTCGTTACGTTTAGTGGTGCGTTCATTAACTCTGAACATTCTAAAAAAGAGACTCTATACACAATCACCAGGCTGCCTTACAAAATATATCAGATAAGGTGGAATAGTGGTAGTATGGCGCCACAGGTGTATGTGAACAAAGTAAGTAAAAATATATATTCAATAGTGGACACTCCTTAAAGAATATAAGGTGTCAGCTAGCCCCCAAGTAAATTCAGGCAGTGATAAGCTGCCTTGGATTTAGGGATATAGAGAGGGGGATGGGGGCACCAGCGACCAACGGTGTCAAAATACGTCTAAAAATATTCTAAAAGAAGTGGCTGGATACGTTCAGATTAAAAAGTAAAATTACATTTATTTATAATAAGGGTTAAGATATCAAAAAAGTTGTAGAATAGAAGTAAAAATGACATAAAAAGAGAACTGGAGAAAAAATAAAAAAATATATATATAAAAAAATACAAACATATAAATACCGAGTATCAAAATCTAATATGATAAAAGAATGATGCTTATCTTTAAAAAATGGAGGGTCAGTTAGAGGCACACCCAACGCGTTTCGTCCATTCAGACTTCTTCAAGGGGTTAGGTACTACTGAACAAGGAGCTTATTTATAGCTAGTACAAGTGTTGATTGGTAATTGTGACATCACTTCCTGTTGGAACTATCAATTGTATTTGCATTCACAAATCTACGTTTTAATACATTAGTCCTAAGGAGTTTGCAGTTAAGGGTCCATATATAGTTTTTGCGGTAAAAAACGAGTCCTATAAATGATGTTTTTAGGGCTTAGGAGTTCCAGGACGCATTCCGCGTCACTTCCGCCCCGTTTCCGGCGTCCGTCTCATTGATGTGCGCATGCGCGTCATGCCGCACTTCCGGTATCAGCGTCCGGCTGTATGCGTGGTGTTTTCCCCATTTCCGTCCGTGCAAACTGCTGACAGGCGCCACACTTCCTGTTAGGACGGGAACAGACTGCTCCCTTGGCTTCATTGGTTTAGGGAAGCTGTCAATCATGCGGCGGCCATCTTAATGGAGTTCTTAAGATTGCAGACGTAAAATGTAGGTTCAGATAATAAAAACGTCGTCTCCATGGAAACCGATAAAATGAGATGTTAAAAAAAAACACATGTTAGAACACCATAGAGATTCAGATTTAGTAAGTTACAATAAGGAGGTTGATAATGTTATTAGGTATGAATAGTATACATATAATATTAGGGGATTAATAAATAAATATATATATTACTTATAAGACAGGTTAGCATTCATTTAGGCAGAGATATTATGTACTATCCCTTGTCCGACTGCCTGTTGTATATAAAAGGGGTAGAATAATAAATAGAATTCATTACTAGAACACATGGTAGCAAGAGGTTTTGTTATATATATATATAGTGAGGTGCCATAAACATATAAGCGGAGTAGTTTCCAGTTATTACGGCTTGTATATCGTTGCCCATTCCAAAGTGTTTAAGGGAATGATAAATATTCTCAGTGCAGTGAGTATAGATATGATATATTTAATAAATATAATAATTATAATAAATATTATAGTACAAGGTGCCTATAAGGAGATACTATTAAATGGTCCATTGAGATTAAAGGTGCATATAGTAAGTTATTATAGTCTAGTGTGCATGTGTATATACGCACCCCCACATAAATATATCTATACGTGCACACATATGCACATGCACATACAAGTGCACATAAGTCCATGTAGTAAGGTGGATTACTATAAAAGGTCTGCCATATTTGACTATATGTGTTGTGTATGTTACTAGTGCACGTGTTTATGACAGACAGTGATTACTAAATAATAGTGATAATATAGACGAGATATATTGTGAACTAGTGGACCGCTGGTGTGTCAATATTCAGGAATCTGCTTGTGGTCCACCATGGCCCACCATGTACAGTACCCAATCTTCGCAAATGGTGCCCCATTTGGTACTGGTTGGGCCCTACACTGCTTAGCTTCCAAGATCGGCCGAGATTGGGCGTTCACCAGTGTGGTATGACTGTATCTTGTGGTGAAGTGACTCAGAGACACAGTAATCCTTTTTATTAAAAGTATTGACATACTATACAAAACATAGTGTTTTTACAATTAGGGTACTAAAAAAGTGCAGAGTGCTTAAATAATGAAATGGGAGATTAAAAACCAGATTGATCGATCAGGAACTTCTTTCATAGGAACGGTGCGATTTCGTATCCTTCGTTGAAACCCATAGGATGCGTAGTTTTCAGATGGAATATCCAATACATTTCCCTCTGGGACAGTTTCTTCGCTAGGTCACCGCCTCTTTCACTGTTCCCAACGTGTTCTATCGCCTTGAAAGAGAGTTCCTCTGGATCGGAGTTATGTTCAGATTTGAAATGTCTGTATATTAGATGTGTCTCTAGTTTGTTCTTAATGCTCCTTATGTGCTCCTGTATCCTGATTTTTAGTGTCCTTTTTGTTTTTCCCACATATTTTTTGTGGCATGTGCATTCTAATAAGTAGATAACCGATGTGCTGTTACAGTTCATGAACTCCTTTATCTTGAACTCCTGCGTGTTTTCTGTGTCACTGAAGGTTCTTCTATTAGGATTTAGAAATTTACACACGTTACAATGTCCGCATTTATATGCACCGATGCATTTTGGGAGGGAATGGTGGTTGGTCTCTGGTGGTAGTTCCCGTAGCATACTGGGAGCGAGAATGTCTTTCAGATTCTTTGATTTTCGAAAGATAAGCTCTGGATGGGAGGGAAGGATTTTATTAAGGATGGGATCCATCAGTAAAATGTCCCAGTGTGACCTTAATGAAGTTCTGATATCGTGTTCGTGGCTGTTGTATGTGGTTATAAATGAGACGGATTCATGTTTATCAATTTTCTTTTTGTACGTAAGAAGGCTGTCCCTCTCAAGATTTCTAGTCTTCACAATGGCTTCATCTAATATTGCTTTGGGGTACCTCTTTTCTTCAAATCTTTTCCTGTATGTTGCTAGTTGTTGTTCGCAGTCTTCTGTTTTGTTGCAGTTTCTCCGAATTCTATGGAATTGCGAATACGGGATATTGTTTCTCCATTTCTTTGAGTGGTTGCTTTTGTAATGGAGATAACTGTTCATGTCAACCTCTTTGATATAGTTTTTGGTGGTGATCGCCCCTTCTTCGCCTTTTAAAATCAGATCCAAAAATTCAATAGAGCTTTCATTTAGATTATAGGTAAAAGACAGGTTAAAATCGTTGGTTTGTAAAATCTTAAAAAAGTCCATGAATGACTCAGAGGTTCCATCCCAAATGATTAAGATGTCGTCAATGTATCTCTTATACATTACAACAGAATCCTTAAAATATTGTGCAGTATACATGTATTTCTCCTCCCATTGTCCCATAAATAAATTGGCGAAGCTTGGTGCGAAAATCGTGCCCATTGCAGTGCCACATCTCTGCAGGTAAAATTTATCTAAAAATTTAAAATAATTCCGGCTTAAAATAAATAACATTAATTCGCAGATAAAGTTCCTGTGTGTTTCTGTGAGGGAGGGGTCCTTATTCAGGTATTCCCGACTTGCTTCAATGCCTTTTTGAGACCCATCGTTGCAGGGATAGATTCCCTGACTTCTAATCTATCCAAATACGTGGATGTTTTCCTAAATCTATATGTCAGAGAGCTACCGTCGTTCCTACAAGACACAACTACGGTATTGAATGAGGTGAAAAAGATTGTATGGAAAGACTCATACCTATGGGTAACCATTGATGTTCAGTCATTATACACCTGCATAGAACATCAAAAAGGCATTGAAGCAAGTCGGGAATACCTGAATAAGGACCCCTCCCTCACAGAAACACACAGGAACTTTATCTGCGAATTAATGTTATTTATTTTAAGCCGGAATTATTTTAAATTTTTAGATAAATTTTACCTGCAGAGATGTGGCACTGCAATGGGCACGATTTTCGCACCAAGCTTCGCCAATTTATTTATGGGACAATGGGAGGAGAAATACATGTATACTGCACAATATTTTAAGGATTCTGTTGTAATGTATAAGAGATACATTGACGACATCTTAATCATTTGGGATGGAACCTCTGAGTCATTCATGGACTTTTTTAAGATTTTACAAACCAACGATTTTAACCTGTCTTTTACCTATAATCTAAATGAAAGCTCTATTGAATTTTTGGATCTGATTTTAAAAGGCGAAGAAGGGGCGATCACCATCAAAAACTATATCAAAGAGGTTGACATGAACAGTTATCTCCATTACAAAAGCAACCACTCAAAGAAATGGAGAAACAATATCCCGTATTCGCAATTCCATAGAATTCGGAGAAACTGCAACAAAACAGAAGACTGCGAACAACAACTAGCAACATACAGGAAAAGATTTGAAGAAAAGAGGTACCCCAAAGCAATATTAGATGAAGCCATTGTGAAGACTAGAAATCTTGAGAGGGACAGCCTTTGTCACGATCCGGGTATCTGGACGCCATTTCTTACCCATCAGATGCCTCCTAAGGCTGGCTCAGCGCTCCAGGACCGGATCCCATCTGTTATCCTGATGTGTACATTCCTGTATCCTCTCCTGTCACTCTGGGACGCTGTCACAGTAAACGCCATATTACACCTGGCATGGCGTCTCCCGCGGCCTCCGCCGCCGTCCCTGAACTTCTGCATGCAGAGTGTCTGAGTGGCGATTACATCAGCCGCGGCCTCCGCTGTGTCCGCGTGGTTGGATGTGCATCTGTCAGCCTGGCGCCTCCTGTCTCCGGTGGCCGGCGCCGCCATTACTGTTTTCATTACCACATGGATTACAAACCAAACTTCCCTCCAAGTGTCTGCATGGGCGCAGCCATCTTGGATTCTGTCAGATGATCATTTCCACCAATCTGTTCTCAGTATTGATAATCTGCATAATTGCCTAGCCAATCCCTTCCTTGCTGCAGGTATAAATACACTGTGCCTGAGCAAGGAAGGCGTCAGTGCTTTGGTTGTCAAACCTAGTTCCTGTTTGTCTCTCTCCTGTGATTGTCTTCCAGGTTCCAGCTCCTGTCTCAAGACTTCCACCATAGAGACCCGCACCAGCATTCCACCTGCGGTGTAGCCTGACTCTCCAATCCATTGTGGATTCATCTGTTTCCAGCTACAACTTTACCTGCTTCCAGCTCAGCTTCCAGCAGAGTACAGCTTCCCTTAAAGGGCCGGTGTCCTTTCTACACTTTACCACTCTCCACCGGTATTATTATTTCTCCGCTCTCAAGTTCTACATTTCAGTTCATATTTCATCGCTCCCAAGTTCATTTATTATTTAACTGGTTCCAGCCAGTATCCACTCCGTGCTAACAACAGTCTGGTTCCAGCGAGTATCCACAGCAGCTGTTTTATCTTCAGCAACCCAGCTTTTCCTGGAACACCAGCTGGCACAATCCTGGGTTATCTCCATTGCTACAGTCGGGCCTGGTAAGGACTTTCCATCTAGAAGATCATAAGAACTATCTCACACTACCAGTGCCCTGTGGCTCCTGCCATCCTGTAGTACCCAGGAACTGTATTTATTCTTTGCTGACTTTTACGTTTTCTTTTACTGCTGCTGTGTTGCGGAGTTGTCATAATAAACATCATTGACTTTTATCCAAGTTGTCATGGTCACGCCTTCGGGCAGTTATTATTCATGTTACTTACATGTCCAGGGGTCTGATACAACCTCCCAGGTTCCGGTACATCTCAGCCCCTACAACTGAGGCTGCCTCCCGTCAGCTCAGGCCCTCAGTTGTGACAGTAAGCACTGACCTAATGAATCCAGCCGGAGACCAGGATCAAGCGGCCAGGCCGATGCAAGAACTGGCAGCCCGACTAGAACATCAGGAGGCTGCACAGGGCCACATCATCCGCTGTCTCCAGGATCTCTCTACTCGGCTGGATGGGATTCAGACAACTCTCCGTGGATCAGGCGCGTCTGGTGCGTCAACCACAGTGACTCCAGCTATAACCCCACCCACCTTACCCATTTCTGCTCCACGTCTTCATCTTCCAACGCCAGCAAAATTTGACGGATCTCCAAGATTCTGCAGGGGATTTCTCAACCAGTGTGAGATTCAGTTTGAGCTACAACCTGGCAATTTTCCCAGTGACCGTACAAAAATTGCCTACATTATTTCTCTTCTCAGTGGCTCAGCCCTTGATTGGGCATCACCGTTATGGGAGAGGTTCGACACCCTGCTATCTTCCTACACTGCCTTCGTGTCAACATTCAGGCGCATCTTCGACGAGCCAGGCCGGGTAACCTCAGCTTCATCCGAGATTCTCCGTTTACGCCAGGGGTCACGTACTGTAGGACAATATCTGATACAGTTCCAGATCCTGGCATCCGAACTGGCATGGAACGACGAGGCCCTGTATGCTGCATTCTGGCATGGCTTATCTGAGCGTATTAAAGATGAGTTAGCTACCAGAGACTTACCTTCTAAGTTAGATGAGCTAATCTCACTCTGCACGAAAGTTGATTTACGTTTCAGAGAGAGAGCAACTGAGCGTGGAAGATCATCTGCTCCAAAATCTTCTGCTCCTCCTCCTCGTCAACTGTCACCATCTAAAGATGAGCCCATGCAACTTGGCCGTTCCCGTTTAACTCCTGCTGAGCGCCGAAGACGTCTCTCCGAGTTTCTCTGTCTCTATTGTGCAGCTCCGTCTCACACCATTAATGCCTGTCCCAAACGTCCGGGAAACTCCAAATCCTAGCTCGCCAAGGAGAGGGCCGGCTAGGAGTAATGATCTCCTCTCCATCTCCTCAAGATTGCAATCTCCCAGTCTCGCTTCAAGTTGCTCAACGTTATCGGAACGTCATTGCCCTCCTTGATTCCGGAGCAGCTGGGAACTTTATTACCGAAGCCTATGTTAAACGGTGGTCCCTACCCACCGAGAGACTTCCTTCGTCCATTTCTTTAACAGCCGTGGATGGCAGCAAAATTTTTGATGCAGTTATTTCTTTAAGGACTCTACCAGTTCGTCTGAGAGTGGGAGTTCTTCATTCCGAACTTATTTCTTTTTTAGTGATTCCAAGAGCCACACATCCTGTGGTCCTGGGCCTTCCATGGCTCCGTCTTCACAATCCTACAATTGATTGGACGACTACGCAAATCCTGGCATGGGGTTCCTCCTGTGCTGAGACATGTTTGTTTAAAGTATTGCCTGTCTGTTCTTCCTCCCCCAGGTCGTCTGATGTTCCACCTCCTCCATATCAAGATTTCACGGATGTGTTCAGTAAAGCTTCTGCTGATATCCTTCCTCCTCATAGAGAATGGGACTGTCCGATTGATCTCGTTCCAGGGAAGGTTCCACCTCGAGGCCGAACTTATCCGTTGTCTCTGCCTGAGACGCATTCTATGGAGGAATATATTAAAGAGAACCTAGCAAAGGGGTTCATTCGACCTTCTTCTTCTCCAGCCGGCGCAGGCTTCTTTTTTGTAAAAAAGAAAGATGGTGGTCTGCGGCCGTGCATCGACTACAGAGGTTTGAACGACATTACCATCAAGAACCGTTATCCTTTACCCCTGATTACTGAGCTCTTTGACAGAGTTAGCGGAGCTACCATCTTTACAAAGCTGGACTTGCATACAATCTCATCCGGATCCGTGAGGGTGACGAGTGGAAGACCGCCTTTAACACCCGTGACGGACATTATGAGTACCTCGTCATGCCCTTCGGATTGAGCAATGCTCCAGCTGTCTTCCAGCATTTTGTCAATGAGATCTTCAGAGACATTCTATATCGTCATGTCGTGGTCTATCTAGACGATATCCTCATTTTTGCCAACGATTTAGAGGAACATCGTTTTTGGGTTAAAGAGGTTCTGTCCCGTCTCCGTGTCAATCATCTCTATTGCAAATTAGAAAAATGCGTCTTTGAAGTCAAGTCCATTCCGTTTCTAGGGTACATTGTGTCCGGTTCCGGACTAGAGATGGATCCTGAGAAACTACAAGCAATACAAAATTGGCCGGTACCCTTAACCCTCAAAGGGGTCCAGAGGTTCTTAGGGTTCGCCAACTATTACCGAAAGTTTATACGAGACTTTTCCACCATTGTGGCGCCTATTACTGCTTTCACTAAGAAGGGTGCTAACCCGTCCAAGTGGTCTGAAGAAGCCATGCAAGCATTTCATCTTTTAAAACAAAGGTTCATCTCTGCGCCTGTTCTGAAACAGCATGACATCGACTCTCCTTTCATCTTAGAGGTGGATGCCTCCTCCGTTGGAGTAGGAGCGGTGTTATCTCAGAGGGCTAAAGATGGCCATTTACACCCTTGCAGTTTCTTCTCCCGGAAGTTCTCCCCAGCTGAGCGCAACTATGCCATTGGCGACCAGGAGTTGCTAGCCATCAAGCTCGCTCTAGAAGAGTGGAGGTATCTGTTGGAGGGAGCTTCTCATTCAATCACCATACTTACAGACCACAAGAACCTTTTATACCTGAAGGGCGCACAATGTCTCAACCCTCGTCAGGCCAGATGGGCACTTTTCTTTTCCAGGTTCGACTTTAAACTCCAGTTCTGTCCGGGCTCTCAGAATCGCAAGGCCGATGCCCTTTCCCGCTCATGGGAGCAAGAAAATGAGTCAGAGTCATCAGACAAGCATCCTATTATAAATCCGTTGGCATTCTCCACGGTAGGGATGGACTCTACGCCCCCATCAGGGAAAAGTTTTGTGAAGCCGATGCTAAGGAAGAAGCTCATGCATTGGGCCCATGCTTCCCGTTTTGCCGGACATACAGGTATCCAAAAAACCCTGGAGTTTATCTCTAGGTCCTATTGGTGGCCAACTCTGAAAAAGGACGTCTTGGAGTTTATTGCATCTTGCCCAAAGTGTGCCCAACATAAAGTATCCCGCCAGTCGCCTGTGGGGCAACTGGTTCCACTATCCGTTCCCCGTCGACCATGGACCCACTTGTCGATGGATTTCATTACAGACTTACCCATGTGCAACAAGTTCAATACCATCTGGGTGGTAGTTGACCGGTTCACCAAGATGGCACACTTCATTCCTCTCACCGGTCTTCCGTCAGCTTCCAAGTTGGCTCAAGTATTCATACAAGAGATCTTCCGACTCCACGGTCTTCCTGAAGAAATTATCTCAGATCGAGGAGTTCAATTCACAGCCAAATTCTGGCGAAGTTTATGTCAAGTCCTTCAAGTCAAGCTAAAGTTTTCCACGGCTTACCATCCTCAGACCAATGGTCAAACCGAGAGGGTGAATCAGGACTTGGAGGCCTTCCTCCGCATCTATGTGTCCTCCTCTCAAGATGACTGGGTTCAATTACTTCCCTGGGCCGAGTTCTGTCATAACAACCAGTATCATTCTTCATCTGCTTCAACACCATTCTTCACTAACTTTGGATTCCACCCTAAAGTCCCTGAGTTCCAACCGCTTCCAGCAACTTCTGTTCCCGCAGTGGATATCACCTTGCATCAGTTTGCCAATATCTGGAAGAGCGTACGATCAGCTCTGCTCAAGGCATCGTTCAGGTACAAGAAGTTTGCGGATAAGAAGCGTCGAGCAGTTCCTGCTCTCAAGGTGGGTGATCGGGTATGGTTATCCACGAAGAATTTGAGGTTAAGAGTTCCCAGTATGAAGTTTGCACCTCGCTATATCGGTCCTTTCAAGATTGAACAAGTCATCAATCCTGTTGCTTACAGACTCCAGTTGCCTCCCTTCTTAAAAATACCCAGGACATTCCATGTTTCCCTGTTGAAACCGCTGATCTTGAATCGGTTTCATTCCTCACTAGCTCCAACTCCGAAAGTCCAAACTCAACGAGGCGTTGAGTATGAAGTGGCCAAGATCCTGGACTCACGTCACCGTTACGGTCAACTACAATATCTTATTGACTGGAAGGGTTATGGTCCTGAGGAACGTTCATGGACCAATGCTTCTGATGTCCATGCTCCTGCCTTGGTCCGGAGATTCCATTCCAAGTTTCCTCAAAAGCCAAAGAAGTGTCCTGGGGCCACTCCTAAAGGGGGGGGGGTGCTGTCACGATCCGGGTATCTGGACGCCATTTCTTACCCATCAGATGCCTCCTAAGGCTGGCTCAGCGCTCCAGGACCGGATCCCATCTGTTATCCTGATGTGTACATTCCTGTATCCTCTCCTGTCACTCTGGGACGCTGTCACAGTAAACGCCATATTACACCTGGCATGGCGTCTCCCGCGGCCTCCGCCGCCGTCCCTGAACTTCTGCATGCAGAGTGTCTGAGTGGCGATTACGTCAGCCGCGGCCTCCGCTGTGTCCGCGTGGTTGGATGTGCATCTGTCAGCCTGGCGCCTCCTGTCTCCGGTGGCCGGCGCCGCCATTACTGTTTTCATTACCACATGGATTACAAACCAAACTTCCCTCTAAGTGTCTGCATGGGCGCAGCCATCTTGGATTCTGTCAGCTGATCATTTCCACCAATCTGTTCTCAGTATTGATAATCTGCATAATTGCCTAGCCAATCCCTTCCTTGCTGCAGGTATAAATACACTGTGCCTGAGCAAGGAAGGCGTCAGTGCTTTGGTTGTCAAACCTAGTTCCTGTTTGTCTCTCTCCTGTGATTGTCTTCCAGGTTCCAGCTCCTGTCTCAAGACTTCCACCATAGAGACCCGCACCAGCATTCCACCTGCGGTGTAGCCTGACTCTCCAATCCATTGTGGATTCATCTGTTTCCAGCTACAACTTTACCTGCTTCCAGCTCAGCTTCCAGCAGAGTACAGCTTCCCTTAAAGGGCCGGTGTCCTTTCTACACTTTACCACTCTCCACCGGTATTATTATTTCTCCGCTCTCAAGTTCTACATTTCAGTTCATATTTCATCGCTCCCAAGTTCATTTATTATTTAACTGGTTCCAGCCAGTATCCACTCCGTGCTAACAACAGTCTGGTTCCAGCCAGTATCCACAGCAGCTGTTTTATCTTCAGCAACCCAGCTTTTCCTGGAACACCAGCTGGCACAATCCTGGGTTATCTCCATTGCTACAGTCGGGCCTGGTAAGGACTTTCCATCTAGAAGATCATAAGAACTATCTCACACTACCAGTGCCCTGTGGCTCCTGCCATCCTGTAGTACCCAGGAACTGTATTTATTCTTTGCTGACTTTTACGTTTTCTTTTACTGCTGCTGTGTTGCGGAGTTGTCATAATAAACATCATTGACTTTTATCCAAGTTGTCGTGGTCACGCCTTCGGGCAGTTATTATTCATGTTACTTACATGTCCAGGGGTCTGATACAACCTCCCAGGTTCCGGTACATCTCAGCCCCTACAACTGAGGCTGCCTCCCGTCAGCTCAGGCCCTCAGTTGTGACAGCCTTCTTACGTACAAAAAGAAAATTGATAAACATGAATCCGTCTCATTTATAACCACATACAACAGCCACGAACACGATATCAGAACTTCATTAAGGTCACACTGGGACATTTTACTGATGGATCCCATCCTTAATAAAATCCTTCCCTCCCATCCAGAGCTTATGTTTCGAAAATCAAAGAATCTGAAAGACATTCTCGCTCCCAGTATGCTACGGGAACTACCACCAGAGACCAACCACCATTCCCTCCCAAAATGCATCGGTGCATATAAATGCGGACATTGTAACGTGTGTAAATTTCTAAATCCTAATTGAAGAACCTTCAGTGACACAGAAAACACGCAGGAGTTCAAGATAAAGGAGTTCATGAACTGTAACAGCACATCGGTTATCTACTTATTAGAATGCACATGCCACAAAAAATATGTGGGAAAAACAAAAAGGACACTAAAAATCAGGATACAGGAGCACATAAGGAGCATTAAGAACAAACTAGAGACACATCTAATATACAGACATTTCAAATCTGAACATAACTCCGATCCAGAGGAACTCTCTTTCAAGGCGATAGAACACGTTGGGAACAGTGAAAGAGGCGGTGACCTAGCGAAGAAACTGTCCCAGAGGGAAATGTATTGGATATTCCATCTGAAAACTACGCATCCTATGGGTTTCAACGAAGGATACGAAATCGCACCGTTCCTATGAAAGAAGTTCCTGATCGATCAATCTGGTTTTTAATCTCCCATTTCATTATTTAAGCACTCTGCACTTTTTTAGTACCCTAATTGTAAAAACACTATGTCTTGTATAGTATGTCAATCCTTTTAATAAAAAGGATTACTGTGTCTCTGAGTCACTTCACCACAAGATACAGTCATACCACACTGGTGAACGCCCAATCTCGGCCGATCTTGGAAGCTAAGCAGTGTAGGGCCCAACCAGTACCAAATGGGGCACCATTTGCGAAGATTGGGTACTGTACATGGTGGGCCATGGTGGACCACAAGCAGATTCCTGAATATTGACACACCAGCGGTCCACTAGTTCACAATATATCTCGTCTATATTATCACTATTATTTAGTAATCACTGTCTGTCATAAACACGTGCACTAGTAACATACACAACACATATAGTCAAATATGGCAGACCTTTTATAGTAATCCACCTTACTACATGGACTTATGTGCACTTGTATGTGCATGTGCATATGTGTGCACGTATAGATATATTTATGTGGGGGTGCGTATATACACATGCACACTAGACTATAATAACTTACTATATGCACCTTTAATCTCAATGGACCATTTAATAGTATCTCCTTATAGGCACCTTGTACTATAATATTTATTATAATTATTATATTTATTAAATATATCATATCTATACTCACTGCACTGAGAATATTTATCATTCCCTTAAACACTTTGGAATGGGCAACGATATACAAGCCGTAATAACTGGAAACTACTCCGCTTATATGTTTATGGCACCTCACTATATATATATAACAAAACCTCTTGCTACCATGTGTTCTAGTAATGGATTCTATTTATTATTCTACCCCTTTTATATACAACAGGCAGTCGGACAAGGGATAGTACATAATATCTCTGCCTAAATGAATGCTAACCTGTCTTATAAGTAATATATATATTTATTTATTAATCCCCTAATATTATATGTATACTATTCATACCTAATAACATTATCAACCTCCTTATTGTAACTTACTAAATCTGAATCTCTATGGTGTTCTAACATGTGTTTTTTTTTAACATCTCATTTTATCGGTTTCCATGGAGACGACGTTTTTATTATCTGAACCTACATTTTACGTCTGCAATCTTAAGAACTCCATTAAGATGGCCGCCGCATGATTGACAGCTTCCCTAAACCAATGAAGCCAAGGGAGCAGTCTGTTCCCGTCCTAACAGGAAGTGTGGCGCCTGTCAGCAGTTTGCACGGACGGAAATGGGGAAAACACCACGCATACAGCCGGACGCTGATACCGGAAGTGCGGCATGACGCGCATGCGCACATCAATGAGACGGACGCCGGAAACGGGGCGGAAGTGATGCGGAATGCGTCCTGGAACTCCTAAGCCCTAAAAACATAATTTATAGGACTCGTTTTTTACCGCAAAAACTATATATGGACCCTTAACTGCAAACTCCTTAGGACTAATGTATTAAAACGTAGATTTGTGAATGCAAATACAATTGATAGTTCCAACAGGAAGTGATGTCACAATTACCAATCAACACTTGTACTAGCTATAAATAAGCTCCTTGTTCAGTAGTACCTAACCCCTTGAAGAAGTCTGAACGGACGAAACGCGTTGGGTGTGCCTCTAACTGACCCTCCATTTTTTAAAGATAAGCATCATTCTTTTATCATATTAGATTTTGATACTCGGTATTTATATGTTTGTATTTTTTTATATATATATATTTTTATTTTTTCTCCAGTTCTCTTTTTATGTCATTTTTAGTTCTATTCTACAACTTTTTTGATATCTTAACCCTTATTATAAATAAATGTAATTTTACTTTTTAATCTGAACGTATCCAGCCACTTCTTTTAGAATATTTTTAGACGTATTTTGACACCGTTGGTCGCTGGTGCCCCCATCCCCCTCTCTCTCTCTATATATATATATATATATATATATACAGGTTGAGTATCCCTTATCCAAAATGCTTGGGACCAGAAGTATTTTGGATATCGGATTTTTCCGTATTTTGGAATAATTGCATGCCATAATGAGATATCATGGTGATGGGACCTACGTCTAAGCACAGAATGCATTTATGTTTCATATACACCTTATACACACAGCCTGAAGGTAATTATAGCCAATATTTTTAATAACTTTGTGCATTAAACAAAGTGTGTGTACATTCACACAATTCATTTATGCTTCATATATACCTTATACCAGTGGTTCCCAAACTTTTGTGAGTCACGGCACCCTGGAGTGTCAGATTTTTTTTCACAGCACCCCTAGGCCACAAGTTTCTTATTGAGAAATTTCGAAAAAAATATTAGATTAAGTAAATTATGTTTATATGTCATCCTTAGGGTCAGTTATGTGGTGAGGGACAAGATTTGCTTCTGTTTGTCCACATATTTTATTACTGGAAGCCATCAGCACTGGTTTTGCCTATTAAATTGACAATAAATAGTTTGAATTGGTCCTTGACCACCAACCTGAGGCACCCCTGCAAGTGTCCCGCGGCACCCCAGGGTGCCACGGCACACAGTTTGGGAACCACTGCCTTATACACACAGCCTGAAGGTCATTTAATACAATATATTTAATAACTTTCTGTATTAAACAAAGTTTGTGTACATTGAGCCATCAGAAAACAAAGGTTTCACCTTCTCAGTCTCACTCCAAAAAATCCGTATTTCGGAATATTCCGTATTTCGGAATATTCCGTATTTCGGAATATTTGGATATGGGATACTCAACCTGTATAATTGTATATAATATATATATATATATAATATTGTATACCACCTACCCGTGTTTTTTTTTTTTTCATTCTTCTTTATACATACTACTATAGTAGCTTACTGTAGCAGTCTGCGGTGCTGTGCTGACCTGACAGTGTCCAGCAGGTCCGTCATCAGTCATTACATAATAAATATATATAGTACCTGTCCGGCTGCAGTACTAGTGATATTATATTGATTTAATCTCATTATCAATAATTTATCATCCAGTCTAGACTCTATATTAGCAGCAGACACAGTACGTTAGTCCACGGCTGTAGCTACCTCTGTGTCGGCACTCGGCAGTCCATCCATAATTGTATACCACCTACCCGTGGTTTTTTTTTTCCTTTCTTCTTTGTACATACTACTATAGAGTATAGTAGCTTACTGTAGCAGTCTGCGGTGCTGCTGAGCTGACAGTGTCCAGCAGGTCCGTCATCAGTCATCATTACCTAATAAATATATTATCTACCTGTCCGGCTGCAGTACTAGTGATATTATATATACATACATATATATATTGATTTCATCTCATTATCAATCATCCAGTCTATATTAGCAGCAGACACAGTACGTTAGTCCACGGCTGTAGCTACCTCTGTGTCGGCACTCGGCAGTCCATCCATAATTGTATACCACCTACCCGTGTTTTTTTTTTTTTTTTCTTCTTTGTACATACTACTATAGAGTATAGTAGCTTACTGTAGCAGTCTGCGGTGCTGCTGAGCTGACAGTGTCCAGCAGGTCCGTCATCAGTCATCATTACCTAATAAATATATTATCTACCTGTCCGGCTGCAGTACTAGTGATATTATATATATATACATACATATATATATTGATTTCATCTCATTATCAATCATCCAGTCTATATTAGCAGCAGACACAGTACGTTAGTCCACGGCAGTAGCTACCTCTGTGTCGGCACTCGGCAGTCCATCCATAATTGTATACCACCTACCCGTGGTTTTTTTTTTCTTTCTTCTTTGTACATACTACTATAGTATAGTAGCTTACTGTAGCAGTCTGCGGTGCTGCTGAGCTGACAGTGTCCATCAGGTCCATCATCAGTCATCATTACCTAATAAATATATTATCTACCTGTCCGGCTGCAGTACTAGTGATATTATATATACATACATATATATATTGATTTCATCTCATTATCAATCATCCAGTCTATATTAGCAGCAGACACAGTACGTTAGTCCACGGCTGTAGCTACCTCTGTGTCGGCACTCGGCAGTCCATCCATAATTGTATACCACCTACCCGTGGTTTTTTTTTTTTCTTTCTTCTTTGTACATACTACTATAGAGTATAGTAGCTTACTGTAGCAGTCTGCGGTGCTGCTGAGCTGACAGTGTCCAGCAGGTCCGTCATCAGTCATCATTACCTAATAAATATATTATCTACCTGTCCGGCTGCAGTACTAGTGATATTATATATACATACATATATATATTGATTTCATCTCATTATCAATCATCCAGTCTATATTAGCAGCAGACACAGTACGTTAGTCCACGGCTGTAGCTACCTCTGTGTCGGCACTCGGCAGTCCATCCATAATTGTATACCACCTACCCGTGGTTTTTTTTTTTCTTTCTTCTTTGTACATACTACTATAGTATAGTAGCTTACTGTAGCAGTCTGCGGTGCTGCTGAGCTGACAGTGTCCAGCAGGTCCGTCATCAGTCATCATTACCTAATAAATATATTATCTACCTGTCCGGCTGCAGTACTAGTGATATTATATATACATACATATATATATTGATTTCATCTCATTATCAATCATCCAGTCTATATTAGCAGCAGACACAGTACGTTAGTCCACGGCTGTAGCTACCTCTGTGTCGGCACTCGGCAGTCCATCCATAATTGTATACCACCTACCCGTGGTTTTTTTTTTCTTTCTTCTTTGTACATACTACTATAGTATAGTAGCTTACTGTAGCAGTCTGCGGTGCTGCTGAGCTGACAGCGTCCAGCAGGTCCGTCATCAGTCATCATTACCTAATAAATATATTATCTACCTGTCCGGCTGCAGTACTAGTGATATTATATATACATACATATATATATATTGATTTCATCTCATTATCATCCAGTCTATATTAGCAGCAGACACAGTACGGTAGTCCACGGCTGTAGCTACCTCTGTGTCGGCACTCGGCAGTCCATCCATAAGTATACTAGTATCCATCCATCTCCATTGTTTACCTGAGGTGCCTTTTAGTTGTGCCTATTAAAATATGGAGAACAAAAATGTTGAGGTTCCAAAATTAGGGAAAGATCAAGATCCACTTCCACCTCGTGCTGAAGCTGCTGCCACTAGTCATGGCCGAGACGATGAAATGCCAGCAACGTCGTCTGCCAAGGCCGATGCCCAATGTCATAGTACAGAGCATGTCAAATCCAAAACACCAAATATCAGTAAAAAAAGGACTCCAAAACCTAAAATAAAATTGTCGGAGGAGAAGCGTAAACTTGCCAATATGCCATTTACCACACGGAGTGGCAAGGAACGGCTGTGGCCCTGGCCTATGTTCATGGCTAGTGGTTCAGCTTCACATGAGGATGGAAGCACTCAGCCTCTCGCTAGAAAACTGAAAAGACTCAAGCTGGCAAAAGCACCGCAAAGAACTGTGCGTTCTTCGAAATCCCAAATCCACAAGGAGAGTCCAATTGTGTCGGTTGCGATGCCTGACCTTCCCAACACTGGACGTGAAGAGCATGCGCCTTCCACCATTTGCACGCCCCCTGCAAGTGCTGGAAGGAGCACCCGCAGTCCAGTTCCTGATAGTCAGATTGAAGATGTCAGTGTTGAAGTACACCAGGATGAGGAGGATATGGGTGTTGCTGGCGCTGGGGAGGAAATTGACCAGGAGGATTCTGATGGTGAGGTGGTTTGTTTAAGTCAGGCACCCGGGGAGACACCTGTTGTCCGTGGGAGGAATATGGCCGTTGACATGCCTGGTGAAAATACCAAAAAAAATCAGCTCTTCAGTGTGAAGGTATTTCAACAGAAAAGCGGACAACAGGTGTCAAGCCGTGGGTTGCCTTTGTCAAGCTGTAATAAGTAGGGGTAAGGACGTTAACCACCTCGGAACATCCTCCCTTATACGTCACCTGCAGCGCATTCATAATAAGTCAGTGACAAGTTCAAAAACTTTGGGTGACAGCGGAAGCAGTCCACTGACCAGTAAATCCCTTCCTCTTGTAACCAAGCTCACGCAAACCACCCCACCAACTCCCTCAGTGTCAATTTCCTCCTTCCCCAGGAATGCCAATAGTCCTGCAGGCCATGTCACTGGCAATTCTGATGATTCCTCTCCTGCCTGGGATTCCTCCGATGCATCCTTGCGTGTAACGCCTACTGCTGCTGGCGCTGCTGTTGTTGCTGCTGGGAGTCGATGGTCATCCCAGAGGGGAAGTCGGAAGACCACTTGTACTACTTCCAGTAAGCAATTGACTGTCCAACAGTCCTTTGCGAGGAAGATGAAATATCACAGCAGTCATCCTGCTGCAAAGCGGATAACTGAGGCCTTGACAACTATGTTGGTGTTAGACGTGCGTCCGGTATCCGCCGTTAGTTCACAGGGAACTACACAATTTCTTGAGGTAGTGTGCCCCCGTTACCAAATACCATCTAGGTTCCACTTCTCTAGGCAGGCGATACCGAAAATGTACACAGACCTCAGAAAAAGACTCACCAGTGTCCTAAAAAATGCAGCTGTACCCAATGTCCACTTAACCACGGACATGTGGACAAGTGGAGCAGGGCAAATTCCAGCACGTCCCATGTTTTGCACATACCTTGAATTTGGTGGTGCAGAATTTTTTTTAAAACGACAGGGGCGTGCAAGAGATGCTGTCGGTGGCCAGAAGAATTGCGGGACACTTTCGGCGTACAGGCACCACGTACAGAAGACTGGAGCACCACCAAAAACTACTGAACCTGCCCTGCCATCATCTGAAGCAAGAAGTGGTAACGAGGTGGAATTCAACCCTCTATATGCTTCAGAGGTTGGAGGAGCAGCAAAAGGCCATTCAAGCCTATACAATTGAGCATGATATAGGAGGTGGAATGCACCTGTCTCAAGCGCAGTGGAGAATGATTTCAACGTTGTGCAAGGTTCTGATGCCCTTTGAACTTGCCACACGTGAAGTCAGTTCAGACACTGCCAGCCTGAGTCAGGTCATTCCCCTCATCAGGCTTTTGCAGAAGAAGCTGGAGACATTGAAGGAGGAGCTAACACGGAGCGATTCCGCTAGGCATGTGGGACTTGTGGATGGAGCCCTTAATTCGCTTAACAAGGATTCACGGGTGGTCAATCTGTTGAAATCAGAGCACTACATTTTGGCCACCGTGCTCGATCCTAGATTTAAAGCCTACCTTGGATCTCTCTTTCCGGCAGACACAAGTCTGCTGGGGTTGAAAGACCTGCTGGTGAGAAAATTGTCAAGTCAAGCGGAACGCGACCTGTCAACATCTCCTCCTTCACATTCTCCCGCAACTGGGGGTGCGAGGAAAAGGCTCAGAATTCCGAGCCCACCCGCTGGCGGTGATGCAGGGCAGTCTGGAGCGACTGCTGATGCTGACATCTGGTCCGGACTGAAGGACCTGACAACGATTACGGACATGTCGTCTACTGTCACTGCATATGATTCTCTCACCATTGAAAGAATGGTGGAGGATTATATGAGTGACCGCATCCAAGTAGGCACGTCACACAGTCCGTACTTATACTGGCAGGAAAAAGAGGCAATTTGGAGGCCCTTGCACAAACTGGCTTTATTCTACCTAAGTTGCCCTCCCACAAGTGTGTACTCCGAAAGAGTGTTTAGTGCCGCCGCTCACCTTGTCAGCAATCGGCGTACGAGGTTACATCCAGAAAATGTGGAGAAGATGATGTTCATTAAAATGAATTATAATCAATTCCTCCGTGGAGACATTGACCAGCAGCAATTGCCTCCACAAAGTACACAGGGAGCTGAGATGGTGGATTCCAGTGGGGACGAATTGATAATCTGTGAGGAGGGGGATGTACACGGTGATATATCGGAGGATGATGATGAGGTGGACATCTTGCCTCTGTAGAGCCAGTTTGTGCAAGGAGAGATTAATTGCTTCTTTTTTGGTGGGGGTCCAAACCAACCCGTCATTTCAGTCACAGTCGTGTGGCAGACCCTGTCACTGAAATGATGGGTTGGTTAAAGTGTGCATGTCCTGTTTATACAACATAAGGGTGGGTGGGAGGGCCCAAGGACAATTCCATCTTGCACCTCTTTTTTCTTTAATTTTTCTTTGCGTCATGTGCTGTTTGGGGAGGGTTTTTTGGAAGGGACATCCTGCGTGACACTGCAGTGCCACTCCTAGATGGGCCCGGTGTTTGTGTCGGCCACTAGGGTCGCTTATCTTACTCACACAGCTACCTCATTGCGCCTCTTTTTTTCTTTGCGTCATGTGCTGTTTGGGGAGGGTTTTTTGGAAGGGACATCCTGCGTGACACTGCAGTGACACTCCTAGATGGGCCCGGTGTTTGTGTCGGCCACTAGGGTCGCTTATCTTACTCACACAGCTACCTCATTGCGCCTCTTTTTTTCTTTGCGTCATGTGCTGTTTGGGGAGGGTTTTTTGGAAGGGCCATCCTGCGTGACACTGCAGTGACACTCCTAGATGGGCCCGGTGTTTGTGTCGGCCACTAGGGTCGCTTATCTTACTCACACAGCTACCTCATTGCGCCTCTTTTTTTCTTTGCGTCATGTGCTGTTTGGGGAGGGTTTTTTGGAAGGGACATCCTGCGTGACACTGCAGTGACACTCCTAGATGGGCCCGGTGTTTGTGTCGGCCACTAGGGTCGCTTATCTTACTCACACAGCTACCTCATTGCGCCTCTTTTTTTCTTTGCGTCATGTGCTGTTTGGGGAGGGTTTTTTGGAAGGGACATCCTGCGTGACACTGCAGTGACACTCCTAGATGGGCCCGGTGTTTGTGTCGGCCACTAGGGTCGCTTATCTTACTCACACAGCTACCTCATTGCGCCTCTTTTTTTCTTTGCGTCATGTGCTGTTTGGGGAGGGTTTTTTGGAAGGGACGTCCTGCGTGACACTGCAGTGACACTCCTAGATGGGCCCGGTGTTTGTGTCGGCCACTAGGGTCGCTCATCTTACTCACACAGCTACCTCATTGCGCCTCTTTTTTTCTTTGCGTCATGTGCTGTTTGGGGAGGGTTTTTTGGAAGGGACATCCTGCGTGACACTGCAGTGACACTCCTAGATGGGCCCGGTGTTTGTGTCGGCCACTAGGGTCGCTTAGCTTAGTCATCCAGCGACCTAGGTGCAAATTTTAGGACTAAAAATAATATTGTGAGGTGTGAGGTATTCAGAATAGACTGAAAATGAGTGTAAATTATGGTTTTTGAGGTTAATAATACTTTGGGATCAAAATGACCCCCAAATTCTATGATTTAAGCTGTTTTTTAGTGTTTTTTGAAAAAAACACCCGAATCCAAAACACACCCGAATCCGACAAAAAAAATTCGGTGAGGTTTTGCCAAAACGCGGTCGAACCCAAAACACGGCCGCGGAACCGAACCCAAAACCAAAACACAAAACCCGAAAAATTTCCGGCGCTCATCTCTACTTTATACTACACATTATGTCACACACTAGTGCCCCTTACACATCATTCCCACACAGTAATCCTTGTCACACTGTGGAGAAATCAGCAGTGCCTGGCGCGGTCAAGGAGGGGCACTGCCCAGCGATGCCACCCGCAGTCAGGGGGTATAATCAAATATTAATGGCAGTGAAAAGGTATCTCTGCGCACTACCTAGTAGTGGTGATGTAGTGATATATTAAGAATAGCATTCTAGTAGTTCATTTTGAGTTTCTTCACTGTGGTGCATTGTGGTGCGCAACACCAGCGCCAGCTCTTGGCTGCTGTGCGAACCATTAGCCCAGGAACTGCCACTACTAAGTGATTCCACTCCCAGGCAGCGTCCCCTCCTCGGTGCACATGGTGAGTGCCATCCTGGCCAATGGGTAGATAACCTCCTGTCCCCATCACATAGAAGTAGTACCCACCTCCTGCCAGCACATAGAAGTAGTATCCACCCCCTCCAAGCACATAGAAGTAGTCCCCATCCCGCTCCAAGCACATAGCCATAGTCTCCATCCCACTCCCAGCACATAGCCGTAGTCTCTATGCTGCTCCCAGCACATAGCCGTAGTCCCCCTCCTTCTCCCAGCACATAGCGGTAATCTCCATTCCCCTCCCAGCACATAGCTGTAATCTCCATTCCCCACCCAGCACTTAGCCATGGTCTCCCCCCTCCCAGCACATAGCCATGGTCTCCCCCTTCCCAGCATATAGCCATGGTCTCCCCCCTCCCAGCATATAGCCATGGTCTCCCCCCTCCCTGCACATAGCCATTGTCTCCCCCCTCCCTGCACATAGCCATGGTCTCCCCCCTCCCAGCACATAGCCATGGTCTCCCCCCTCCCTGCACATAGCCATGGTCTCCCCCTTCCCAGCATATAGCCATGGTCTCCCCCTTCCCAGCATATAGCCATGGTCTCCCCCCTCCCAGCATATAGCCATGGTCTCCCCCCTCCCAGCATATAGCCATGGTCTCCCCCCTCCCTGCACATAGCCATTGTCTCCCCCCTCCCTGCACATAGCCATGGTCTCCCCCCTCCCAGCACATAGCCATGGTCTCACCCCTCCCCGCACATAGCCATGGTCTCCCCCTGCACATAGCCATGTCTCCCCCCTCTCTGCATATAGTCTTCTCCCCTCCCAGAGTCTCCCCCCTCCCTGCATATAGTCCTCTCCCCTCCCAGTACATATTCTCCCCCCTCCCTGCATATAGTCTTCTCAACTCACAGCACATACTCTCCCCCCTCCATGCATATAGTCTTCTCCCCTCCCAGCACATACTCTCCCCCCTCCCTGCATATAGTCCTTTCCTTCCCTTCATATAGTCCTCCCCACCTCAAAGAACATATCAATTAATATGTTGCAGTACCTAGTGTGCTGAGTTGGGCATCGCCTGGGCTGGAGGATTGCACAGTAGACAGGAACACCACACTTCGGCACCGCACCACACTTCGTGAAGAAAGTGAAAATAAACTATAGCTCCCAGCAACCCTTGCTGCCAGGAGCAACTGACAGCAAGGGCTACTGGGAACTGTAGTTTACTTTCACGTTCTTCACTAGTGCATTGCATTATCTGTTTCTGCCTACTGTGAGATCCTCCAACCCAGGCGATGCCACTACTAAGTGATTCCACCCATTGGCCGAGGGTGGCACTGCCGGGCAGCGCCCCCTCCTCGGATGGCGCCCCGGCGAGCGCCATCCTGGCCAATGGTTCCAGTACCCATAGCTGGTCACCTTTCCTCATAAAGTATACTGCCTGACTGCCACGTCTGGATGAGTGGATCATTCACTAAGCCAGCCCGTTTCTGTACACTGCGCTCAAGACCAAACCCAGTGTCCAGTACTAGTCCGGGTTCACAAATAACCTCAGCCGTGACACCCACGGCCTAGTGCCCAATCCATGGTAGTTTAAGGAGGGGTTAAATAATTACTGGTGACTAAGGGGGACATTTACTAAGCAGTGATAAGAGCGGAGAAGTGAGCCAGTGTAGAAATTGCTCCATCAACCAATCAGCAGCTTTGTATCATTTTATAGTATGCAAATTATAGATGATACTTCAGTGCTGATTGGTTGCTATGGGCAACTTCTCCACTGGCTCACTTCTCCGCTCTTATCACTGCTTAGTAAATGCCCCCCTTAGTCCACCTACTGGTATAAACTGATATGCTACAGTTAGGAGCTTTGGGCCTTAGTCAGACCCAATCGCTGCAGCGGCAGTGATCGCAGTCTGAAGCCCTTCGGGAAGTGCGTGCGCACAGTGGGTGCACTGCACGTGCACACGTCGTGAAGCCCAGTGAGATGCAAAAGCATCTCAGGGCTGCGATTGCCTCTGCCTGATTGACAAGCAGAGGCGGTCGCGGGGCAGGAGGGGGTGTGCCAACGGAGTAGATGTGCTAAATTTAGCACATCTACAATCAGCTCTGAATCACCTCCTTTGTTAGCTCTTTTGCAATACACCAGAAGCAGCACTTTTTGGTCCTCACCTTCTGTCTTCTATTCTTACAGAAATATAAACCTAGTAGTAACTGCTATCACATCAGAATTAAACTTAAGGTATGCTACCTGGTTTAAAGGTGAGACCAGTGGTCAAAGTGGAAATTTTGAAGTGGGGGTATGCAAAAGTCAAGGATGTAATTATGAGCGCGCCAAAGGCGTGCGCGCTCCAGAAAAGGGGCGTGGTCACCCAAAAAGGGGGCATGGTCACCCAAAAGGGGGCATGTCCCGTGTAGTAGAACCCCTTATACTATCTAGTACTGGTGCCCCTTTCACTTTATAGCACACGGTACGAGCTGAAATTCACATTATAGCACACGGTAATTCACCTTGTAGCACACTGAATAAGCCGAAATTCACATTGAAGCACACTGAATGAGCCGAAATTCACATTGTAGCACACTGAATGAGCCGAAATTCACATTGTAGCACACTGAATGAGCCGAAACTCACATTGTAGCACACTGAGGGGTACTTTTACTAAGCAGTGATAAGAGCGGAGAAGTGAGCCAGTGGAGAAGTTGCCCATGGCAACCAATCAGCACTGAAGTAACATCTATAATTTGCATACTATAAAATGATACAGAGCTGCTGATTGGTTGATGGGGAAATTTCTCCACTGGCTCACTTCTCCGCTCTTATCACTGCTTAGTAAATGTACCCCTGAATGAGCCGAAACTCACATTGTAACACACTGAATGAGCCGAAACTCACCTTGTAGCACACTGAATGAGCCGAAATTCACATTGTAGCACTCTGAATGAGCCGAAATTCACCTTGTAGCACACTGAATGAGCCGAAATTCACCTTGTAGCACACTGAATGATCCGAAATTCACCTAGTAGCATACCGAATGAACCGATATTCACCTTGTAGCACACTGAATGAGCCGAAATTCGCATTGTAGCGAAAATCACATTGTAAACACTGAATGAGCCAAAACTCACATTGTAGCACACTGAATGAGCCGAAATTCACATTGTAGCACACTGAATGAGCCGAAATTCACATTGTAGCACACTGAATGAGCCGAAACTCACATTGTAGCACACTGAATGAGCCGAAACTCACCTTGTAGCACACTGAATGAGCCAAAATTCACATTGTAGCACACTGAATGAGCCGAAATTCACATTGTAGCACACTGAATGAGCCGAAATTCACATTGTAGCACACTGAATGAGCCGAAATTCACATTGAAGCACACTGAATGAGCCGAAATTCACCTTGTAGCACACTGAATGAGCCGAAATTCACCTTGTAGCACACTGAATGATCCGAAATTCACCTAGTAGCATACCGAATGAACCGATATTCACCTTGTAGCACACTGAATGAGCCGAAATTCGCATTGTAGCGAAAATCACATTGTAAACACTGAATGAGCCAAAACTCACATTGTAGCACACTGAATGAGCCGAAATTCACATTGTAGCACACTGAATGAGCCGAAATTCACATTGTAGCACACTGAATGAGCCGAAACTCACATTGTAGCACACTGAATGAGCCGAAACTCACCTTGTAGCACACTGAATGAGCCAAAATTCACATTGTAGCACACTGAATGAGCCGAAATTCACATTGTAGCACACTGAATGAGCCGAAATTCACATTGAAGCACACTGAATGAGCCGAAATTCCCCTTGTAGCACACTGAATGAGCCGAAATTCACCTTGTAGCACACTGAATGATCCGAAATTCACCTAGTAGCATACTGAGGGGTAAATTTACTAAGATTCGTATTAGTACCGATTTGCAGTGAGAATCATCACGAATGTCATCGAAAGTGTATTTGTGCAACTTTTTGAATTTGTTACGCCTCATTTACTAAGCTGTCGTATTTGTATTTTTTGTGTTTTACGATGTCGATGTCATTCGTGGTTTTTTAAGGTATAATGCGGCCGATTTTGCATTTTGTCGGCCGTGTTCTGTGGTTTTTTTACGAATGCGTCACATTTCGGTTACGGCAGTGTTTGTCCGTTCACTCGCGCCTTTTTTTCCTAAGTTTAGTTTTTGTCACTCGTCCGTGATTGGTTAGATTCGTGATGGAGGAGTGTCTGTGCACATTACTATAAAAACGCCCCAAACCGGCCGAACCTCGTGGGTTTAGTTAGTGGAGAGGAGAGAGGAAGGTGTATTTGGAGTTGGTGAGTTTTGTGGAGTTTGTGGTGGTTTTGAGGCGGAGTTTTGTGATTGTTGAGTGCTGTACTGTGTGTGTAAGTAGTCTTGTCATAATTGTTGTGGAGTTATTTAAAAGTCTGTCTATTTTTTTGTCTTTTGTATTTTAGTTACGTCTATTGTCATTGTTTGTGAGTGAGTGAGTGAGTGAGTGAGTGAGTGAGTGAGTGTGTGTGTGTGTGGTGTGTAGTGGTAGTGGAGGAGTGTGTTATTTGTTTTTTTTTCTCTGTGTTTTTTGTGGTTTGTTCTGATTATGTCACAGTCAGAGGTGAGTGTGGTGGAGGAGGTGAGTGAGGTGGAGGAGGTGAGTGAGGTGGAGGAGGTGAGTGAGAGGGAGGAGGTGAGTGAGGTGGAGGAGGTGAGTGAGAGGGAGGAGGTGAGTGAGGTGGAGGAGGTGAGTGAGAGGGAGGAGGTTAGTGAGGAGGAGGGGGAGGTTGCGGCAGCGGCTTCCACTAATAGTGATAGTGATGGTGTTGTGGCTCCTCAGCCACGCACCACTACAAAGACGGGCCGCAATGTAAAGTTTAGTTATTCCGAAAATATGGCTCTGGTGCGGGAGCTGATGAGGCATCATCGCCAGTTGTTTGGGCCTGATGCAGCAAAGGTGTCGACCCGCAGGAAGACTGTTCTGTGGGGGAAGGTTGTTGCTGCTGTGAACATTGAGGGTGTGGTGAGGCGGACCGAGGACACCTGTCAGAAACGCTTCTATGACATCAAGCGCCGTGTGAAGGCCAAGATGGCTAAGGAGGCAAAATCTGCACGTCAAACCGGGGGTGGACACCCCTTCCGAGCCTCTTATAAAGATTGGGAGGAGCCGATGCGTACGCTGATTCCACCAGAGGTGGTTTCTGCCATTCATGTCCGTGATTCGGACCGGCCAAGGGCGGATGGTGAGTGTTTAATATTTCTGCCGTTATTTATAACATCTGTGCTTTGTCCTTAGTTGTGTTTTTTTTTTAAATATGGATTTTTCTAAATTTAAAAGTTATTCAAAATGTGTTTTTGATGTAGTGGAGGCCAGGCCACCCTGTGGTTCTCCAGCTGTTGTCAAACTCCAAGTCCCATCATGCCTTACCACAGTTTGGTACTTAGTGATTGACAAATGTGTTGGTTGGCATGCTGGGATGTGTAGTTGCACTACATCTGGAGAGACACAGGTTGGGCCGGGATGGTGTTTTGTGTGTCTTATTTTTAATAAAAAAAGCCATTATGTATTGTGAATGTTTTGTCTTGTGTTGGTCATTTTCTGCAGTCTGCTTTACAAAGTAAATGTTATGTTGAGAATATTATTGAAGTGTGATGACTGTTTTATGGCAATTTTTACAAATCTTATCCTTTTTCCCTGGATGTCTGTTTATTTTGTGTTATGGTTTGTCATTGGTTTTGATGATGTGTATTTGCATACATTAGTAGTTTTTTTGGTTTAATTTTATTGCAGATATTTGTGGCTACTGTAATTATTCTTGGTGTTCTTTTTTTAAAAATGACCATGTAATATTGTGGCTGTGTAAAGCTACGACGTATGTGTTTTAAGTGGTATAATATTGGACATTATGAGCATTTCTGTATGTTTTTTTATTTTTTTGGTTTTGACATTGAAAGTATACCCAGCCAATGTAGTCATGCATGCAAGGCTAAGCATCGCTTAGTTTAAGTCACAGCAGCTACCACATATGTTTGCAACCCTAACAAAAAAAATTAGTGTTAAAAAAACCAAAGAGTATGTTCATATCGACATTCTTCTTCTTTCTACAGTACGCCAGAGAAGCAGCACATCCAGGCCACAGCCAACCCTGCCTAGAGCTGATGATGGTGGGAATGCTGGTAAGATTTTACTGTAACCACATATTCTGCCAAAAAAAGAAAATTAAAAAATCTAATGAGGATACTATCATACAGGTTCTTCGTCTGTTCCGCGTCCAATAAGGCGCCCATCACAGGGCAGCGTTACTGTGGCTACAAGGCCACCCAAGAGGCCCCGTGTTCAGGCTCCTGCTCCTGCACCAGCATCACCACCCCGAAGGCGCATCTCTGCAGTGTCTGCCGTGCCACCACTTGCGCTTTTGGCCAGCCCCCAAAGTGATGAGCCACAATCCCCACAGTTGTCTGGTGAGTAATGTTTTATTTATTTATCCAAAACAATTAGTAAACAGTGTAGTAGATTAAATAACCAGGTGAAGGCATAAGGAAGTGAAAAAACACTGTTATGTGCAAGATGATAAAGGCAGCAGTACAAAAATTAAAAATTAAAAAAATATACATTTTGGAGATGCTTGCCTTGTGCCTTTAGCACCTTGCACATATCACTGGTTTTTCACTTACTTATGCCTTCTCCATGTTTTTACATGTGCACCACTGTTAGTACTGTAAATTCTAAACTCAAAAGAACCACTAAAATTTGAAATAATAAACAACTGCAAGCAGATGATTATAACGTTATTTTAGAATGTTATTTGCAAAACTTGAGGATATCCATATCCACACATTTTGTATAAAAATAATGTCAAACAAAAATTTAAAAAAAAAATACAAACTAAAATTTATAAAAAAACATGGTCCAAAATTCCACTTCTAAACATAGGGCACTTTAAAAATATATTAAAAAATGATAAAGTGTACATTTTAGACCACTATATTAGTATACGTTTTCGACAGACCAATGACTGCCATGACCAATGTATGATTGTATTGTTCCACACATTTTAATTTTTTGGTGTGTTGGGCCAAAGGAACCGTCCTAATCCAAATTAAAATGTATTACTTTAAATGTTGAAGAGTACATGGAGTGTAAACAGTATTTCAGACTCCTTCAATTTTCCACCATAAAAATTAAATAAAACATTAACGTTTGGAGCAACATCATTTAACTAAAAGGTGACCAACATAGTTAAGTTTCAGCATTAATCGATTTAGCCATAACATTTATATTCTGAAGTAATGCATGTTGCCGTAAAACTAGTGTAAAACCAATGCGCCATATGTACTAAATATTGCTTGTGTTCAACCCCATGCAGACCCAGCCATCATGAGCGACGATGGCCAGCAGGACCGTGGCCAGGAGACATTTACACTCCACCTGCAGCCAGGGGCGGATCCAGAAGAAAATGATAGGGGGGGCACCATGGAAGGGGAAGTACATTTGCGTGCGGCTTCGGTGCATGTGAGGTGGCGCTTCTTATACAATGCCCACAGTTGTAGCGCTCATTATGCAATGTCCACTGTACTGGTAGTGCCCCTTATATAGACCCCCAAGTAGTGGTGCCTCTTTTGCAATGCCCGTATTGCCCCCAGTAGTAATGTTGCCTGTAGTAATGCCCCCAGTCGTTATGCCCCCAGTGGTAATTCCCCTGCAGTCATGACCCCAATAGTTTACCCCTGCCCCCTTTAGTTTAGCCTCCCAGTGGTAATGCCCCCAGTAGTTTAGCCACCAGTAGTAATGCCCCCCTGTAGTTTGCCCCATTGTAGTTTAGTCCCTGTAGTTATGCCCCCTTGTAGCTTAGCCTTCAGTAGTAATGCCCCCAGTAGTTTAGCCCCTGTAGTTATCCCCCAGTAGTTTGGCTCCTGTAGTTAAGCCCCCAGTAGTTTGGCCCCCCTGTAGTTTAGCTCCCAAGTAGTAATGCCCCTGTAGTTAAGCCGCCAGTAGTAATGCCCTGTAGTTACGCCGCCAGTAGTTGGCACCTTTGTAGTTGGCCCCCAGTAATAGTCCCCCAGTAGTTTGCCCCCAGTAGATGCCACCCAGTAATAATGTCCCCCAGCAGTTTGCCCCCAGTAGATACCTCCCAGTAATAATGTCCTCCAGTAGTTTGCCCCCAGTAGTAATGCCCCTTATAAGTTTGCCCCCAATAGATGAACTCCCAGTAGTAATGCCCCCAGTAGATGCCCCCCAGTAGTAATGCCCCCAGTAGATGCCCCCCAGTAAAAATGTCCCCCAGTAGCTGCCCCCAATAGATGACCCCCCTGTAGTAATGCCCCCAGTAGATGGCCCCCAGTAAAAATGTCCCCCAGTAGCTGCCCCCAATAGATGACCCCTCAGTAGTGATGCTCCCAGTAGATGCCCCCCAGTTATAATGCCCCCAGTAGTTTGCCCCCCCAGTAGTAATGCCCCTTGTTGATGCCCCCCAGTAGTAATGTCCCCGTAGTTTGCCCCCAGGAGATGCCCCCGCTGCATTAAGGAAGAAAAAAACATACTTACCGAGCCCCGTTCCCGCGCCGCTGCAGTCCTCCTCCTCCCTGGGCGTCCGCTCCTCAGCACTATGAGAGAGACATCATGACTGACGTCTCTCCCATAGCGCACGGCGCACAGTGACAGCGCCGGAAGCCGGAGCTCAGTACTGAGATTCTGCCTCCGGCTACCGCTGTGCAGGGAGACGAGCGCCCGCTGGTAACACAATCTCAGCGGGCGCCCGTCATCTCCCTGTGAGGCGCCGGGGGAGAACGGGGGAGCGCAGGGGGAGAACGGGGTACGGAGGGGACGGAGGCCAGAAATGACAGGGGGGGCACGGGCCCGAGTGCCCCCCCCCTGGATCCGCCACTGCCTGCAGCCCATCGACCCAACACAGGCAAACATGCCTCAGGACATTCCCCAACCACCTCAAGCATCCCAAAGCCAACAAATGAGCACAACACCAGGGACAATACAAACGGACCAAGAGTTTTGGTCAGGTTGGGCAGCACAACAGGCACAACACTCCGCGTGCCTCACCACCCAAACACAACACCTGTCTAGTCAGCCCCATCATTTGCCAAAAGTAAGTCGCAACTCAGCCAGACTCATAGTGCAGGTGGGGCGGATAGCAAACACTATGGAGCAGATGAGGGCAGACAACACACAAATGCAGGCTAACCTGCAGCGCATCATGGATAAGCAACAGCGGCAACAGATAACTCTAATACAGATGATTCAACATAACCAAGTAATCAATGACAATCTGTCTCGCATCATTGCCAACAACACTGCCGCTTATACCCAGCTTACGGCAAGTTTAAACATTTTAAGCCAAAATCTCAGTGTGATGGTCCCACACCATGTGACGTCAAGCTCAGGCACAACAACCCCTAGCCAAACCCCTGTTCAATCACCAGTTCGACGTTCAAGTCGAAGCCGCACCCACGAGCCAACACAAGCCTCTGCACCCAGCACCCAAAAACGTAAGAAATAATATTCAGTGTCCAGAATATGGAGTCCAGTTAATGATTTCCAACATGTGTTATGCCTAAATTGGTATCTTGGTTAAAATAAAAATATAAAACCAAATATGTGTATTACTTAATTAGCTAACAAAATAACCAACACATTAGTGTCTAGGGACAGATGAGTATTGAGACAGGGCGAGAGCGTGCTGTCTCAGGGTCTAGGGTCAGTTTGACCAGATCATACAGAGTGAAATAAGTTATAACATTTAGTCTGAGCATCTGTATAACATGGGCATCAGCAAGTTAGTTTTAGTTTAAATGGAAAAAAAACAAAACGGCATGGCCAGCCTACGCGGAACATGTACAACCTGCTGACCCTGTTGTTTTTTTCTAGCCTGGGTTTATTGTAGCCTCATGGAGCAGTGTCAGGTATCCCACAGCAAACAATACAGCAGTACGACACACAGTAGCAGCCATTTCAGATTGAGAGTGTTGAGAAATGTGTTTGAGCCCCTTTTAAAGGTCAAAAACTACAGGTGTGAGTAATGTAGAATTGACAACACATGTAAACACGCTTCTCAAAAGCAGGTCTACTTTTTTTTAGGCTTTTTGTACGATTAGTAAATTATTACGACCGCAAAACCATTTTCACGGTAGAAAATACAAATACGAATGCTTAGTAAATGACCGAGTTCTATATCTAATCAGCCGCGTTTGACCGATGGTGTATTCATTCGTACTATTACTACACAGCCGTAATAAAAATACGAATGCCCTTATCACTGCCGTGATTTTTGCTTAGTAAATTACCGAGATGACACTTTGAAGAAAAAACGGCATCTCGGTCAAAATCGGGACCTTAGTAAATATACCCCTGAATGAGCCGAAATTCACCTTGTAGCACACTGAATGAGCCGAAATTCACATTGTAGCAAAATTCACATTGTAGCACACTGAGGGCGGGATGTATTAACATACATCGCCGCCCCTCGCCGGTTACCGCAGCGATGTTGATCGCATATGTACTAACATATGCGATCAACATCGCGATGCGGTGACGGAGGCCCCCCGCGATACCTGTTAGGTGGTCTGCGGGGGGTCTCCGTCACCTCCCCGGGGTCCCCACACTGGCTAGATGCCGGGAAGCAGCAGCAGGCTGCCCCCGGCACCTCCTCCTCCCCCCTGCAGCCGGAAGGACGTCCGGCTGCGTTGCTAGGGGGAGGAGGACACTACCTTCCGGGTCCAGGGCAGCCTGGAGGAAGGTAAGCCAGGGGGAAGGGGGGCCGGCGTCTGCGGCGGGGGTCGACGGTGTCGGCGGGTTGCGGCGGTCGGCGAAAAGAAGCCCATAGGCTTCTATAGGGTTTCGCCATCCAGAGATGGCGAAACCCTGGACGCCGAAAACGCTGCGGTAGGGTCTTAGTAAATATGAAAATGCGGTAAAACCCCCGTTTTCGGGGGTTTTACCGCATTTTTGCTTTAGTACATCCCGCCCTGAATAAGCCAAAATTCACATTATAGCACACTGAATGAGCCGAAATTCACCTTGTAGGACACTGAATGAGCCGAAATTCACATTATAGCACACTGAGTGAGCCGAAATTCACATTGTAACACACTGAATGAGCCGAAATACACATTGTAGCACACTGAATGAGCAGAAATTCACATTGTAGCACACTGAATGAGCTGAAATTGTGACAACAGGGACAGCCAGTGACAACAGGGAGAGAGACAGAGACGACAGGGAGAGAGACAGTGATGACAGGGAGAGAGAGACAGTGATGACAGGGAGAGAGAGACAGTGACGGCAGGGAGAGAGAGAGTGACGACACGGAGAGTGACGACAGGGAGAGAAAGTGACGACAGGGAGAGAGAGTGACAACAGGGAGAGAGAGTGACGACAGGGACGACAGGGAGAGAAAGTAACGACAGGGATGACAGGGAGAGAGAGTGATGACAGGGAGAGAGAGTGATAACAGGGAGAGTGAAGACAGGGAGAGAGACAGGGAGAGAGACAGTGAAGACAGGGAGAGAGACAGTGATGACAGAAAGAGGCAGGGAGCGAGAAAGGGACAACAAGGAGAGAGACAGTGATGACAGGGGAAGAGACAGTGACGACAGGGAGAGAGACAGTGATGACAGGGAGAGAGAGAGTGACGACAGGGAGAGAGAGTGACGACAGGGAGGGAGAGTGACGACAAGGAGAGTGACGACAGGGAGAGTGACAACAGTGACGACAGGGAGAGTGACAACAGTGATGACAGGGAGAGTGACGACAGTGAGAGTGACGACAGGGAGAGTGACGACAGGGACGACAGGGAGAGACGGTGACGACAGGGAGAGTGACGACAGTGACGACAGGGAGAGTGATGGCAGGGAGAGTGACGACAGTGATGACAGGGAGAGTGACGACAGTGTCAACAGGGAGAGTGATGACAGTGTCAACAGGGAGAGTGATGACAGTGAGAGTGACAACAGGGAGAGTGACGACAGTGACGACAGGGAGAGTGACGACAGTGATGACAGTGACAGCAGGGAGAGAGAGACAGTGACGGCAGGGAGAGAGAGACAGTGATGGCAGGGAGAGAGAGAGTGACGACAGGAAGAGTAACGACAGGGAGAGTGACGACAGGGAGAGAGAGTGACGACAGGGACGACAGGAAGAGAGAGTGATGACAGGGATGATACGGAGATAGAGTGACGACAGGGAGAGAGAGTGACGACAGGGACGACAGGGAGAGAGAGTGGCAACAGGGATGACAGGGAGAGAGAGTGATGACAGGGAGCGAGAGTGATGACAGGGAGAGAGACAGAGAGAGAGACAGTGACGACGGAGAGAGACAGTGACGACAGGGAGAGAAACAGGGACGACGGGGAGAGAGACAGTGACGACAGGGGGAGAGAGACAGTGACGACAGGGGGAGAGAGTGACGACAGGGAGAGAGACAGTGACGACAGGGAGAGAGAGTGACAACAGTGACGACAGGGAGAGTGACGACAGTGACGTCAGGGAGAGAGAGAGTGACGACAGGGAGAGTGACGTCAGGGAGAGTGACGACAGGGACGACAGGGAGAGAGAGTGACGACAGGGAGAGAGAGTGACGACAGGGACGACAGGGAGAGAGAGTGACGACATGGAGAGAGAGTGACGACAGGGACGACAGGGAGAGAGAGTGACGACAGGGACGACAGGGAGAGAGAGTGACGACAGGGAGAGAGAAAGGAAGAGAGACAGTGACGACAGGGAGAGAGACAGTGATGACAGGGAGAGAGACAGGGAGAGAGACAGGGACGACAGGGGGAGAGGCAGTGATGACAGGGGGAGAGACAGGAACGACAGGGAGAGAGAGAGTGACGACAGGGAGAGAGAGTGACGAGTCGACAGTGACGACAGGGAGAGTGACGACAGTGACGACAGGGAGAGTGACGACAGTGATGACAGGGAGCGTGACGACAGTGATGACAGGGAGAGATAGTGACGACAGAGAAAGTGACGACAGTGACGACAGTGAGAGTGATGACAGTGACGACAGGGAGAGTGACGACAGTGTCGACAGGGAGAGTGACGACAGTGATGACAGTGACGACAGTGACGACAGGGAGAGTGACGACAGTGACAGCAGGGAGAGAGGTGACAGCAGGGGAACATTACCTCTTTTGTTGCTGGCAGCAGTGAGCGGTGGGCTGCTGGCAGCGTCGGGCGGCTAGTGGCTGGCGCCAGGCGACTGGTGGCGGGCGGCTGGTGAGCGGCATGCGCGGGCGGTCTCGCGGCAGTGAGCGGCTGTGAGATACTACAGTGCTCTACACAGCCGCCGGCCGCCGCGCAGGGACGGGGAGCATCATGTGCAGCAGGATGGCCACTTCCATCGCCTCCTGCTGCACTTTCATGGGCTCATTTCCGGGTCAGTGGAAGAAGTGGCGGTATACCATACCGCCGTATACCGCCCCACTTCGACCACTGGGTGAGACAGTCACCAAGCATACAGTAGCTGCTGTAAAAGTACTAGGAAACAGCGGACACAGGTTAAAACAAATGAGCTTACACTTGTTCACGTTTAAAAGCCATATGTCAGTTGGCAAGTGAGCTTTAAACTAGTTAACATAGATTAAGTGTCATTCTGATGGGATAGCAGTTACCAGGTTTATAATTCTGAGTGATAGATTAGGACCTGCAGAAAAATGGGATCCGGTCTGAAGGTCGGCACTGTCTAGGTCGACAATGTTTAGGTCGACCACTATAGGTCGACAGTCACTAGGTCAACATGGATGGAAGGTTGACAGGGTTTCTAGGTCGACGTGCTAGGTTGACAGGTCAAAAAGTCGACATGAGTTTTAAAAAAAATAAAAAAATAACTTTTTCATACTTAACGATCCACATGGACTACGATTGGAACGGTAACCTTGCCTGAAGCATGACGAGCTAAGCGAGCCATGCGAGGGGACAGGGTGCACTAATTGGGGTCCTATAGTGGTCGACCTAAACATTGTCGACCTAGATACTGTCGATTTGATGATCCACACCCATATATATATATAATATATATAAGCTGAATGGCTCAGGAGGACCAGCACCAGAGACAGATTTACACGCAATAATGAGCCAAAGGGTACATCTAGGCATTATACACAGGTGCGGCAGTATAAACTCCTGGAAATTTGGTGACTGTTGGTCAGAGTTGTGAGGAAAAGATAGACAGGCACTGCCTCACTTGCCATATACTTTTTACTCCAGAATTTTGGATATAAAAATTATTAGAATACTTCAAAGTAGATATGTCAAACTTATTCTTTGTATATTTCATATACTTTATACAGTCAAAACTCTGGCAAATGTTAGTATGACAGGAAAGGCTCTACCTCACCTCACTATGTATATGTGTATATATATATATATATATATATATCCACAGAATGTCCTGCACTCTCATCAGTTCTCATAGGCAAATTAGCGGGTGCTCCCAATGACCAAATAGGCCACCAATATACCGCATCTACCACCAAAGTGGAAGGTGCACTCTCGCGAAAATCAGTCTCTGTAATCTCTTGCTGTGTCAACTTATTTTAATCAGGTTCAAAAGGTGATGCCGTTAACCCTCGACGTTTCGGTCCAAATGTGGACCATTATCAAGACAGGCACTTCATGACATTTAAACAATAGACATTGAAAACAATTAAAATCAATATTACATAAAAACCAGATCACCTACACCATCACCACCAGTGCCTCCCAGGCCCTAATGACAGAAAATGGCATAACGGTGCAAAATGAAACACTGACATGAAAGTACTAAAGTAATCAGGGAAAACCTCCACCTTCATATCTCACCCCAGGATAAATACACATATTTCAACAGGGGAAATTACCTGAACAAAATACCATATCGCAGTGGCAAGGCGAATTGTTCCTTATTAAACAACTAGGTGCTTCATCGCACCCTACGGGCGCTCTTCACACCGTCGGAAGGGGCTGCGCCCCTTTAACCCCTGCAGAGACGAGGGACGTCGGGGAGGGGACACAAAGACACGGGGCGGCGGGGAGGAGACAGACGGGGAGGGGACACAGAGATGCAGGGCGGGGACACAGAGACGCAGGGTGGCAGGGAGGAGATACAGAGAGGCGGGGCGGCAGGGAGGGGACGCAGAGAGGCAGGGCGGTAGGGAGGGGAGGCAGATACGCGGGGCGGAAGGGAGGGGACGCAGAGACACGGGCGGCAGGGAGGGGACGCAGAGACGCGGGGAGGGAGGGGACGCAGAGACGCATGGTACCAGGGAGGGGACGCAGAGATGTGGGGCGGCAGGGAGGGGATGCAGAGAGGCGGGGCGGCAGGGAGGGGAGGGGAGGCAGATACGCGGGGCGGCAGGGAAGGGATGCAGAGATGTGGGGTGGCAGGGAGGGGACGCAGAGACGCAGGGAGGGGACACAGACGCGGGGCAGCAGGGAGGGGACGCAGAGATGCGGGTGGCAGGGAGGGGACGCAGAGACGCGGGCGGCAGGGAGGGGACGCAGAGAGGCGGGCGGCAGGGAGGGGACGCAGAGACGCGGGCGGCAGGGAGGGGACGCAGAGAGGCGGGCGGCAGTGAGGGGACGCAGATACTCAGGGAGGGGACACAGACGCGGGGCGGCAGGGAGGGGACGCAGAGAGGCGGGACGGCAGGGAGGGGACGCAGAGACGCAGGGAGGGGACACAGACGCGGGGCAGCAGGGAGGGGACGCAGAGATGCGGGCGGCAGGGAGGGGACGCAGAGACGCGGGCGGCAGGGAGGGGACGCAGAGAGGCGGGCGGCAGGGAGGGGACGCAGAGAGGCGGGCGGCAGTGAGGGGACGCAGATACTCAGGGAGGGGACACAGACGCGGGGCGGCAGGGAGGGGACGCAGAGAGGCGGGACGGCAGGGAGGGGACGCAGAGACGCAGGGAGGGGACACAGACGCGGGGCAGCAGGGAGGGGACGCAGAGATGCGGGCGGCAGGGAGGGGACGCAGAGACTCGGGCGGCAGGGAGGGGACGCAGAGAGGTGGGCGGCAGGGATGGGACGCAGAGAGGCGGGCGGCAGGGAGGGGACGCAGAGACGCGGGCGGCAGGGAGGGGACGCAGAGAGGCGGGCGGCAGTGAGGGGACGCAGATACGCAGGGAGGGGACACAGACGCGGGGCGGCAGGGAGTGGACGCAGAAAGGCGGGGCGGCAGGGAGGGGACGCAGAGACGCAGGGAGGGGACACAGACGCGGGGCAGCAGGGAGAGGATGCAGAGATGCGGGCGGCAGGGAGGGGACGCAGAGACGCGGACTGAAGGGAGGGGACGCAGAGAGGCGGGCGGCAGGGAGGGGACGCAGAGAGGCGGGCGGCAGGGAGGGGACGCAGAGACGCAGGCGGCAGGGAGTGGACGCAGAGACGTGGGCGGCAGAGAGCGGACGCAGAGACGCGGGCGGCAGAGAGGGGAGGCAGAGACGCGGGGCGGCAGGGAGGGGACGCAGAGACGCGGGGTAGCAGGGAGGGGACGCAGAGACGCGGGCGGCAGGGAGGGGATAGAGAGACGTGGGGCGGCATGGAGGGGACGCAGAGACGCGGGCGGCAGGGAGGGGACACAGAGACGCGGGTGGCAGGGAGTGGAGGCAGAGACGCAGGCTGCAGGGAGAGGACGCAGAGACGCGGGCGGCAGGGAGGGGACGCAGAGACGCGGGGCGGCAGGGAGGGGATAGAGAGACGTGGGGCGGCAGGGAGGGGACGCAGAGACGCGGGCGGCAGGGAGGGGACGTAGAGACGCGGGTGGCAGGGAGGGGATGCAGAGACGCGGGCGGCAGGGAGGGGACGCAGAGACGCGGGCGGCAGGGAGAGGACACAGAGATGCGGGCGGCAGGGAGGGGACGCAGAGACGCGGGGTGGCAGGGAGGGGACATAGACGCGGGGTGGCAGGGAGGGGACACAGAGACGCGGGGCAGCAGGGAGGGGATGCGGGGCGGCACGGAAGGGATGCAGAGACGCGGGGCGGCAGGAAGGGAACGCAGAGACGCGGGGCGGAAGGGAGGGAACGCAGAGACGCAAGGCGGCAGGGAGGGAACGCAGAGACGCGGGGCGGCAGGGAGGGAACGCAGAGATGCGGGGCAGCAGGGAGGGGACGCAAAGACGCCGGGCGGCAGGGAGGGAACGCAGAGACGCAGGGCGGCAGGGAGGGGACGCAGAGACGCGGGGCGGCAGGGAGGGGACGCAGAGACGCGGAGCGGCAGGGAGGGGACACAGAGACGCGGGGCCACAGGGAGGGAATGCAGAGAGGCGGGGCGGCAGGGAGGGGACGCAGAGACGCGGGGCGGCAGGGAGGGGACGCAGAGACGCAGGGAGGGGATGCAGAGACGCAGGGGCGGCAGGGAGGGGGCGCAGAGACGCGGGCGGCAGGGAGGGGACGCAGAGAGGCGGAGCTGACTGTGCACTCTCACCTGTGAAGTTGGTGTAGCGGCCAAATTAGCAGGCGCGCTGTCCCCCGTCTCTGGCCTGTGGAGCCGGCAGCCTAGGCCCTGTGGTGTACAGTCCGGGAATCTGGGGATGGTGGGAGGCAGCGTTGTGTTCGGTGTGTGGAGGAGGCAGCGGGTGTCTGTACCGACGCAGGGGGGGCTATGAAGCCTTCTCCTGCGCCACCCGTCCCTCCTGATGTGAATGGCGGCGGCGGCAGCAGTTACAGGCGCGGGTGATGCTGCGCCGAAACTGCAATCTCTTCGTCTGTTGTGCGGACGGCGTCTGGCGGGACATTGGGTCCTAGGCGCGGCTGCAGTGCGGGAGCTGGCGTTGGGGGGGTGTGGAGGGTGGGAGGGGTGGTGCCGGCTGCGGCTGTCTGGTCGGCCGTGGTGCGGGCGGCAGGGCCCGGCCACCGCGTCCGTGGCGCGGATGGCTGTGGGAGGTGCTGGCTTGTGCGGCGGGTGGGTTCGGTGCGGTGGGTTAGGCTGGGAAGTGTGTGCTGGTGAGTTATGCAGGCGTCGAGGTCGGGGGTGTCTGGGCTGTCAGTGGCTGCTGGAGGGGGGTTTGGGGTGTGTTGTTCGGGTGGCATTGGGGTGTAGGTGGCACGGGAGGGGTCTGTGGTTACCTGGCAGTGTGGGGTGTCCATGCCCTGGTGGGTTCTGGCTCAGTGGCAAACGCAGGATTTTCATGGGGGGGTTTCCGTGCGCACGCGTGTATGTGTGTGTGTGCTCGTATATACATATATACACACATATACATACGTACATACACACACATACATATATACACACACACACACACACACACAACATCTGTACATAGACATACACACATACTGTACACAGCATACATGTGTACACACACAGTTTACATGCACACATCATACACACACACACACACACACACACACACACACACAGTATACATACTAACAGTATACATTCAAACATACAAACATAGTATACATGCACACAGCCACACACGCACAGTATACATGCACACAACACACACACAGTACACATGCATACAGCATATATACATACACACACAGCATACATAGTTACACACTATACATGCACACAGCATACTGTACATACACACAGTATACATGCACACACAGTACACATGCATACAGCATATATACATACACACACTATATATGCACACAGCAAACATACATAGTTACACACACACACTATACATGTACTTAGCATACATACATTAATACACACACACTATACATTTAACATAGCAATACACACATCCATTAACATTGAACAGAACCCCCTCCTCACCTTACACTACAGTGGGAGCCGAAAACAGCAGACACTGCCTCACGTAGCTCTGTCTCATGGCCCCTTGAACTGCCTGAGAGGAGCTGCGTGCTTCCGCTGCAGCTCCCCCTACAGGCAGCCAGCAGCGGCAGCAGCCAGGTTCACACTGTCACTCGGACAGTGTAAAGAGGAGGGAGCTGCTGCATAAGCTTCTCCTCATTAAAAAAAAAAAAAATCGGACGGGAGCGCCAATGGATCGGAGACCAGGGGGGGTTTCTAGGTACTCGGAAACCCCCCCTGCGTGCGCGTATGTGGCTGGTGGGCGGATTATGTGTCTGCAGCTCCGTCCTGCTAGTGGTGTGCTGGGACAGGGGAGGAGCTGCTAACTCCGCCCACCACTGTGACTCCACCCAGCGTTAGAGGGCCAGGCACAGTCACAGGGCAAATATATAGGATATATATATATATATATATATTGTGGCAGAGACAGCATTTTTCCATGTGAAAGTAATGTGGAGGATTCAGACCAGGTTTTGGAAGCAGTAGCAGAATCCCTGGTGTGTGATCAGCAGCACCTGGGATTTCCTGATATAAGGGTTTCCAGGACAGAATCACCTTGCTCTTGACGGTGGAATAGCTACCCAAGTGACAGGCCGGGTTGTGTGTGTTAGACTAGGGACCACTGGAGCCTATCAAGAGTCTGCTATGCTGTGAGTGCCTGTATGCTACTGCCTGTAATACCAACTGCATATGGTTGTAACTTGCTATGTGGTGATCTGCTGTTCAAAATAAACACCAAAAGTGTTCATCTGAGTCCCCGTGTTTGTTATCCTTGTTACAAGTGGTGGAGAATGCGAGCAAGGACACGGTGTACAGCAGAAACTGTTGGTAAGCATACCGGTGTTTAAACTGCAAGTTTTCCCTTTTCTTTTCTTCCTCTCTGGTTATGCAGTGCAAGTGGCAGCCTTAAAGGGCCATAGCATTATAGGCAGACTGTTTGCTGTTATGTGTTAAATTGCCAGCAAAACAGGCAGGTGTCGGCTTGGACTGTTTGTAAAGCCTGGCACATTATATTAAACCTCCGAGATTTGTTCTTAAAGGGGCCACACAGGACATATGGAGGAGTTAATAAAACAATTTGCTGAACTTGCAGCTGGGCAACAAACCCAGATTCAGATGTTACATGAGGGGCAACAAACCCAGGCTGAAAGACAGCAAACTCAAATTCAAATGTTGTGCGATGAGTTAAAAGCGCTTAAAAAATCTGAGCCAGAGCTGGAAAGGCTACTAAAGCTCAGCCAAGCGGATGATATAGAAGCATTCCTTTGCACGTTTCAGCGCACGGGCACGCGGTTGGGATGGCCTGCAGAGGAATGGTCTGACAGGCTGGCTCCCTGTTTAACAGGGGAGGCACAGCGGGTGTTTGTGGACATGACTGTGGTTGAGGCACGCTCCTATCCTGGCCTGAAAAAGGCTATACTGGATAGGATTGGAGTGATGGGCCCCAGCAAAGCCCAAGAATTCCATGACTGGCAGCTGGAGGGCTCTGAGCCTCCCAGGATTCAGCTGGCCAAACTATCCCGACTGGCAAGGGCTTGGTTGCAGCTGGATAAAAACTCTGCAGTACAGACTGTTGAAGTAGTCGCACTGGACCAGGCTATATGGGTGTTAGACTGCTTGGTGCAGTAGTGGGTCCTTCAAGCTGACCCCCAGTCATTTGAGGAGTTGGCAGTGGTGATTGAGAGGCACCTGATGCTGGGAAAGCTGAATAAAGCCAGGTCAGGATACGGGCCACCACCTAAACCCAGAACTCAGGTCCCAGTAGTTAAACCAAAGGCTCCACCTCCCTCGGTGTGCTTTGAGTGCGGTGAGCCTGGTCATGTGCATCGGGACTGTCCGAAACAGGGCAAGCCGATGGATTGCAGTGTGGGGAAAATGGCTCACCCGTTGGTCAGCATGGCAGCGGCGGGGGTATCCCAAGCAGAGTCCTCCCTGTTTCGGGTGCAGGTACAGGTGGAAAACCTGGAGATTTGGGCCCTGGTGGATACCGGCAGTGAGCTCACCATTGTCATGCCAACGTGGTTCCTCCCGGAGCTGACAAGATCCAGCCTCCTGTCAGGGTGTTATGCGTCCATTGCAATGTGGAGGAGTGCCCACGTGTCTACTTAGCCCTGACCGTTCAAGGCCGGTAATCAACGGTGGTAGTGGTGGTGACCTCTAGACCCCCGTATCCGCTGATCCTGGGCCGGGACTTTCCATTGCTGCAGGAGCTGGTTATATGGCATGCTGCCAACAAACCGTCAATCACTGAAACAACTCAGAAGCGAAAGACCTGGGACTACCAAAGTTTAACATCCGGGAGAGAAGCTGCCGGGCCCAAACCACCCCAAGAGACTGAGTCCGAGGCCCATTGGAACCCAGTTGGTGAGAAGATATCACTGCAGGACTTTGGGAGAGATCAACGCGATGACAGCAATTTGGTACATGCTTTAGGTAGTTGATGCTCTACCAACAGAGGGAGTACCATATTTTGTTTTGGAAAATTATTCGCTATATAATGTCGCTACTTTACAAGGGAAAAAGGTAGATCAGCTCTTGGTTCCCCGAAAACTGAGCGCTTGGTGTTAGAAGCTGCCCATAAACATTTGTGGGGTGGCCATCTAGGGGAGGAGAAAACACTCCAACGCATCCAGTTAAGGTTCTTTTGGCCCGGCATCTATGCTTCCATTAAGAGGTATTGTCAGGAGTGCCCAGTCTGCCATAGGACAGCCCCTCGGCCAGAATTTAGAGCTCCACTGGTACCCCTCCCTATCATTTCCGTACCTTTTGAGCGGATTGGTATTGATCTGATAGGGCCAGTGGAAAAATCTGCTCGAGTGCACCAATACATATTGGTGGTATTGATTATGCCACCAGGTACCAAGAGGCTATACCCCTGTGCAATATGAAATCTAGCACTATTGCCAGAGAACTACTAACCATGTATACCTGCTTAGGAATATCGAAAGAGGTCTTAACGGACCAAGGTACTCTTTTCATGTCTAAACTCATGAAAGATTTATGTGGGTTGCTAAATGTAAACAGGATTGCCACCTCGGTGTACCACCAATGGCCTGGTAGACAGATTTAATAAAACCCTTAAGCAAATGATAAAGAGGGCAGTGTCACAAGAAAAATTAGATTGGGATCTGCTCCTACCTTACTTGATGTTTGCGGTCAGAGAGGTACCCCAATCATCTGCAGGGTTTAGTCCCTTTGAGCCCCTCTATGGGAGACAGCCCAGAGGAATTCTAGATCCCTTAAAAGAAGGGTGGGAAGAACAACCCTGCCAGGACCCTATCATCGTCCAGTTTGTGGCCCAGTTATACGGCCGTCTAAGGCAGATTGCCCCACTACTGAACAAACACATGGAAAGGGCCCAACAACGTCAGAAACAGAGGTATGACGTTACCTCAGTCAACTGGTCCTTTAATCCGGGAGACAAAGTGTTAGTGCTGGTGCCCACCACAGAAAGCAAGATGTATGCACAATGGCGGGGCCCTTATGAGATTATCAAGGCAGTGGGACCAGTCAATTACAGGGTTCGACAGGAGGGTAGAAGGAGGAAGATACAAATCTACCAAGTAAACATGTTAAAACCCTTGAAGGAAATTGCCAATCAGCCCACTTTGGTAGATAAAAAGATTTCAGAATGCCAGGTACCCATTGAAGTCACGCTTACTCCTGAACAGAAACGGGAAGTGGTGAACTTGTTGAAACGCTATCAAGATGTGTTTTCTGCCATTCCGGGAAAGAAACAGATCATCCAACATAATGTTGTGACTCCACCCGGGGTGGTCATTAAACAGAGGCCATATCGCATACCCGAAGTGAAGCGGGCAGCGGTAAAGCAGGAGGTGGAAGAGATGTTTCGCAAAGGGGTTATAGAAGAATCTACCAGTGAGTGGAATAATCCAATTGTCCTAGTACCAGGTGCCTTATGGTTCTGCATTGATCTCATAAATTAAATCAAGTGTCCCGGTTTGATTCTTACACTATGCCCTGGGTTGATGAGTTGGTAGAAAATTTAGCCAATAGGCAATATCTCACTGCACTTGATTTGACAAAAAGTTACTGTCAGATTCCGTTAACAGAAGCTGCTAAGGCAAAAACAGATTTCTCTACCACAGAAGGCTTATTCCAATATAAAATGCTCCCATTTGGTTTACCTGGTGCCCCAGCAACCTTCCAGAGAGCTATGAATAAGTTGCTGTGGCCCCACAGAGAATATGCGACTGCATATTTAGATGACATTGTTATTTTCAGCTCTGACTGGGAGTCACACCTACCAAATATAGAAGACGTTTTACAGTCTCTAAGGGCACACGGGTTTACCGCCAACCCTGAGAAATGTGCCATTGGTATGATTGAGGCCAATTATTTGGGTACATTGTGGGCAGAGGACAGGTTAAACCTCAGCCTAGTAAGGTAGAAGCAGTCCTCACCTGGTCTAGACCTAAATGTAAATCACAACTTAAGACTAGAGATGTGCACCGGAATTTTGGGGGGTTTTGTGTTTTGGTTTTGGATTCGGTTCCGCGGCCGTGTTTTGGATTCAGGTACGTTTTGGCAAAACCTCCCTTAAAAATTTTTCTCGGATTCGGGTGGTTTTTATTCAAAAACAGATTAAATCATAGAATTTGGGGGTAATTTTGACCCTATAGTATTATTAACCTCAATAACCATAATTTCCACTTATTTCCAGTCTATTCTGAACACCTCACAACGGGGGGTCATTCCGAGTTGTTCGCTCGCAAGCTGCTTTTAGCAGCTTTGCACACGCTAAGCCGCCGCCTACTGGGAGTGAATCTTAGATTATCAAAATTGCGAACGAAAGATTCGCAATATTGCGAAAATACTTCTCTGTGCAGTTTCTGAGTAGCTCGAGACTTACTCTGCCAGTGCGATCAGTTCAGTGCTTGTCGTTCCTGGTTTGACGTCACAAACACACCCAGCGTTCGTCCAGACACTCCTCCGTTTCTCCAGCCACTCCCGCGTTTTTCATAGAAACGGTAGCGTTTTTTCACACACTCCCATAAAACGGCCAGTTTCCGCCCAGAAACACCCACTTCCTGTCAATCACATTACGATCACCAGAACGAAGAAAAAACCTCGTAATGCCGTGAGTAAAATTCCTAACTGCATAGCAAATTTACTTGGCGCAGTCGCACTGCGGACATTGCGCATGCGCATTAGCGACTATTCGCTCCGTTGCGGAAAAAAATAATGAGTGAACAACTCGGAATGACCCCCAATATTACTTTTAGTCCTAAAATTTGCACCAAGGTCGCTAGATGACTAAGCTAAGCAACCCAAGTGGGCGGCACAAACACCGGGCCCATCTAAGCGTGGCACTGCAGTGTCAGACAGGATGGCACTTAAAAAAATTGGCACCAAACATCACATGATGCAAAGATAAATAAATAAAAAAGAGGTGCAAGATGGAATTGTCCTTGGGCCCTCCCACCCACCCTTATGTTGTATAAACAGGACATGCACACTTTAACAAACCCATCATTTCAGTGACAGGGTCTGCCACACGACTGTGGCTGAAATAACTGGTTGGTTTGGGCCCCCACCAAAAAAAGAAGCAATCAATCTCTCCTTGCTCAAACTGGCTCGACAGAGGCAAGATGTCGACCTCATCATCATCCTCCGATTCCTCACCCCTTTCACTGTGTACATCCCCCTCCTCACAGAGTATTAATTCGTCCCCACTGGAATACACCATCACAGGTCCCTGTGTACTTTCTGTAGGCAATTGCTGGTAAATGTCTCCACGGAGGAATTGATTATAATTCATTTTGATGAACATCATCTTCTCCACATTTTCTGGAAGTAACCTCATACGCCGATCGCTGACAAGGTGACCGGCTGCACTAAACACTCTTTCGGAGTACACAATGGAGGTGGGGCAACTTAGGTAAAATAAACCAGTTTGTGCAAGGGCCTCCAAATTGCCTCTTTGTCCTGCCAGTATACGTACAGACTGTCTGACATGCCTACAGTGATGCTGTCACTCATATAATCCTCCATCATTCTTTCAATGGTAACAGAATCATATGCAGTGACAGTAGACGACATGTCAGTAATCGTTGGCAGGTCCTTCAGTCCGGACCAGATGTCAGTTTTCGCTCCTGACTGCCCTGCATCACCGCCAGTGGGTGGTTTTGGAAATCTGATCATTTTCCTGGCAGCTCCAGTGGCAAAGGAAAATTAAGGAGCTGTTGGTGGGTCACGTTCCGCTTGACTTGACAAGTGTCTCACCAGCAGGTCTTTGAACATCTGCAGACTTGTGTCTGCCAGAAAGAGAGATACAACGTAGGCTTTAAACCTAGGATCGCGCACGGTGGCCAAAATGTAGTGCTCTGATTTCAACAGATTGACCACCCTTGAATCCTGGTTAAGTGAATGAAGGGCTCCATCCACAAGTTCCACATGCCTAGCGGAATCACTCCGTTTTAGCTCCTCCTTCAATCTCTCCAGCTGCTTCTGCAAAAGCCTGATGAGGGGAATGACCTGACTCAGACTGGCAGTGTCTGAACTGACTTCACGTGTGGCAAGTTCAAAGGGTTGCAGAACCTTGCACAACATTGAAATCATTCTCCACTGAGCTTGAGTCTGGTGCATTCCCCCTCCTTTGCCTATATATCGTAGGCAGATGTATAGGCTTGAATGGCCTTTTGCTGCTCCTCCATCCTCTGAAGCATATAGAGGGTTGAATTCCACCTCGTTACCACCTCTTGCTTCAGCTGATGGCGGGGCAGGTTCAGGACTGTTTGCTGGTGCTACAGTCTTCGGCACGCGGTGGCTGAATGCCGAAAGTGGCCCGCAATTTTTTGGCCACTGGAATCATCTCTTGCACGTCCCTGTCATTTTTTAAAAAATTATGCACCACCAAATTCATTGTATGTGCAAAACATGGGACGTGCTGGAATTTGCCCACATGTAATGCATGCACAATATTGGTGGCATTGTCCGATGTCACAAATCCCCAGGAGAGTCCAATTGGGGTAAGCCAATCTGCAATGATGTTCCTCAGTTTCTGTAAGAGGTTGTCAGCTGTGTGCCTCTTATGGAAAGCAGTGACACAAAGCGTAGCCTGCCTAGGAACGAGTTGGCATTTGCAAGATGCTGCTACTGGTGCCGCCGCTGCTGTTGTTGCTGCGGAAGGCAATACATCTACCCAGTGGGCTGTCACAGTCATATAGTCCTTAGTCTGCCCTGCTCCACTTGTCCACATGTCCGTGGTTAAGTGGACATTGGGTACAACTGCATTTTTTAGGACACTGGTGAGTCTTTTTCTGACGTCTGTGTACATTCTCGGTATCGTCTGCCTAGAGAAGTGGAACCTAGATGGCATTTGGTATCGGGGACACACTACCTCAAGAAATTCTCTAAGTCCCTGTGAACTAACGGCGGATACCAGACACACGTCTAACACCAACACAGCTGCCAAGGCCTGAGTTATCCGCTTTGCAACAGGATGACTGCTGTGATATTTCATCTTCCTCGCAAAGGATTGTTGGATAGTCAATTGCTTACTGGAAGTAGTACAAGTGGTCTTCCGACTTCCCCTCTGGTATGATGATCGACTCCCAGCAGCAACAACAGCAGAGCCAGGAGCAGTAGGCATTACACTCAAGGATCCATCAGAGGAATCCCAGTCGGGAGAGGACTCGTCAGACTTGCCAGTGACATGGCCTGCAGGACTATTGGCTTTCCTGCCTAAGGAGGAAATTGACACTGAGGGAGTTGGTGGTGTGGTTTGCAGGAGCTTGGGTACAAGAGGAAGAAGGGATTTAGTTGTCAGTGGACTGCTTCCACTGCCACCCAAAGTTTTTGAACTTGTCAATGACTTCTGATGCATTTGCTCCAGGTGACGTATAAGGGAGGATGTTCCTAGGTGGTTAACGTCCTTACCCCTACTTATTACAGCTTGACAAAGGCAACACACGGCTTGACACCAGTTGTCCGCATTTCTGTTGAAATAATTCCACACTGAAGAGGTGATGTTTTTGGTATTTTGACCAGGCATGTCAATGGCCTTATTCATCCCATAGACAACAGGTGTCTCCCCAGATGTCTGACTTAAACAAACCACCTCTCCATCACATTCCTCCATGTCAATTTCCTACTCAGCACCAGCAACACCCATATCCTCATCCTGGTGTACTTCAACAGTGACATCTTCAATTTGAATATCAGGAACTGGACTGTGGGTGCTCCTTCCAGCACTTGCAGGGGTCGTGCAAATGGTGGAAGGAGCCACCTCTTCCCGTCCAGTGTTGGGAAGGTCAGGCATCGCAACCGACACAATTGGACTCTCCTTGGGGATTTGTGATTTAGAAGAACGCACAGTTCTTTGCTGTGCTTTTGCCAGCTTAACTCTTTTGATTTATCTAGTGGGAGGATGAGTGCTTCCATTCTCATGTGAAGCTGAACCACTAGCCATGAACATAGGCCAGGGCCTCAGCCGTTCCTTGCCACTCCGTGTTGTAAATGGCATATTGGCAAGTTTACGCTTCTCAGCAGACGCTTTTAATTTTGCTTTTTTGGTCATTTTACTGAACTTTTGTTTTTTGGATTTTACATGCTCTCTACTATGACATTAAGCATCAGCCTTGGCAGACGACGTTGATGGCATATCGGCCATGACTAGTGGCAGCAACTTCAGCACTAGGTGGAAGTGGATCTTGATCTTTCCCTATTTTACCCTCCACATTTTTGTTCTCCATTTTTTAATGTGTGGAATTATATGCCAGTAATATATCAATAGCAATGGCCTACTGTACTGTACTACTAAATACTGGTGGTCACCACAATGCTGCACTGTACTAGTATATACTGGTCACAACAATGCAGCACAGATATGGATACTAGAAGAGACACAGAGCTGCAAGATACAGCAATGGCCTACTGTACTGTACTACTATATACTGGTGGTCACCACAATGCTGCACTGTATTACTATATACTGGTCACAACAATGCAGCACAGATATGGATACTAGACGTGACACAGAGCTGCAAGATACAGCAATGGCCTACTGTACTGTACTACTATATACTGGTGGTCACCACAATGCTGCACTGTACTACTATATACTGGTCACAACAATGCAGCAGATATTGAGCACTGATCAGGATACTAGAAGTGACACAGAGCAGCAAGAAACAGCAATGGCCTACTGTGCTGTACTACTATATACTGGTGGTCACCACAATGCTGCACTGTACTACTATATACTGGTCACAACAATGCAGCACATATATGGATACTAGAAGTGACACAGAGCTACAAGATACAGCAATGGCCTACTGTACTGTACTACTATATACTGGTGGTCACCACAAAGCTGCACTGTACTACTATATACTGGTCACAACAATGCAGCAGATATTGAGCACTGATCAGGATACTAGAAGTGGCACAAAGCAGCAAGAAAGAGCAATGGCCTACTGTACTGTACTACTATATACTGGTGGTCACCACAATGCTGTACTGTACTATTATATACTGGTCACAACAATGCAGCAGATATTGAGCACTGATCAGGATACTAGAAGTGACACAGAGCAGCAAGAAACAGCAATTTCCTACTGTACTGTACCACTATATACTGGTGGTCACCACAATGCTGTACTGTACTATTATATACTGGTCACAACAATGCAGCAGATATTGAGCACTGATCAGGATACTAGAAGTGACACAGAGCAGCAAGAAACAGCAATGGCCTACTGTACTGTACTACTATATACTGGTGGTCACCAAAATGCTGCACTGTACTACTATATACTGGTCACAACAATACAGCAGATATTGAGCACTGATCAGGATACTAGAAGTGACACAGAGCAGCAAGAAACAGCAATGGCCTGCTGTACTGTACTACTATATACTGGTGGTCACCACAATGCTGCACTATACTACTATATACTGGTCACAACAATGCAGCACAGATATGGATACTAGAAGAGACACAGAGCTGCAAGATACAGCAATGGCCTTCTGTACTGTACTACTATATACTGGTGGTCACCACAATGCTGCACTGTTCTACTATATACTGGTCACAACAATGCAGCACAGATATGGATACTAGAAGAGACACAGAGCTGCAAGATACAGCAATGGCCTACTGTACTGTACTATTATATACTGGTGATCACCACATTGCTGCACTGTACTACTACTGTATACTTGTCACAACAATGCAGCAGATATTGAGCACTGATCAGGATACTAGAAGTGACACAGAGCAGCAAGAAACAGCAATGGCCTACTGTACTGTACTACTATATACTGGTGATCACCACAATGCTGCACTGTACTACTATATACTTGTCACAACAATGCAGCAGATATTGAGCACCGATCAGGGTACTAGAAGTGACACAGAGCAGCAAGAAACAGCAATGGCCTACTGTACTGTACTACTATATACTGCTGGTCACCACAATGCTGCACTGTACTATTATATACTGGTCACAACAATGCAGCACATATATGGATACTAGAAGTGACACAGAGCTGCAAGATACAGCAATGGCCTACTGTACTGTACTACTATATACTGGTGGTCACCACAAAGCTGCACTGTACTACTATATACTGGTCACAACAATGCAGCAGATATTGAGCACTGATCAGGATACTAGAAGTGGCACAGAGCAGCAAGAAACAGCAATGGCCTACTGTACTGTACTACTATATACTGGTGGTCACCACAATGCTGTACTGTACTATTATATACTGGTCACAACAGTGCAGCAGATATTGAGCACTGATCAGGATACTAGAAGTGACACAGAGCAGCAAGAAACAGCAATGGCCTACTGTACTGTACTACTATATACTGGTGATCACCACAATGCTTCACTGTACTACTATATACTTGTCACAACAATGCAGCAGATATTGAGCACTGATCGGGATACTAGAAGTGACACAGAGCAGCAAGAAACAGCAATGGCCTACTGTAATGTACTTCTATATACTGGTGGTTACCACAATGCTGCACTGTACTACTATACTGGTCACAACAATGCAGCACATATATGGATACTAGAAGTGACACAGAGCTGCAAGATACAGCAATGGCCTACTGTACTGTACTACTATATACTTCTGGTCACCACAAAGCTGCACTGTACTACTATATACTGGTCACAACAATGCAGCAGATATTGAGCACTGATCAGGATACTAGAAGTGGCACAGAGCAGCAAGAAACAGCAATGGCCTACTGTACTGTACTACTATATACTGGTGGTCACCACAATGCTGCACTGAGCTAATATATACTTGTCACAACAATGCTGCAGATATTGAGCACTGATCGGGATACTAGAAGTGACACAGAGCAGCAAGAAACAGCAATGGCCTACTGTACTGTACTACTATATACTGGTGGTCACCACAATGCTGCACTGTACTACTATATACTGGTCACAACAATGCAGCACATATATGGATACTAGAAGTGACAGAGCTGCAAGATACAGCAATGGCCTACTGTACTGTACTACTATATATTGGTGGTCACCACAAAGCTGCACTATACTACTATATACTGGTCACAACAATGCAGCAGATATTGAGCACTGATCAGGATACTAAAAGTGCCACAGAGCAGCAAGAAACAGCAATGGCCTACTGTACTGTACTACTATATACTGGTTGTCACCACAATGTTGCACTGTACTACTATATACTTGTCACAACAATGCAGCAGATATTGAGCACTGATCGGGACACTAGACGTGACACAGAGCAGAAGAAACAGCAATGGCCTGCTGTACTGTACTACTATATACTGGTGGTCACCACAATGCTGCACTGTACTACTGTATACTGTGTCAAAGTCAGAAAAATATCTCTACACACACTGCCATATTTGCACCTCATACTGGTCCGCGCTGCGCATGCGTACGCTCTCCCGTACGTGCACATACTCACAGTCGCGGGCACCCGCAGGCGCACGGTATGCGTATTTACGGTAGAGTTTATGTAATCGTAGCGTGCGACTCATTCGTTACGTATTTTCAGTAATAATGTATTTTGTAGATCATGGTCCCTTTGATAGATTCTGAAAGTTTAGTTAACATAGCATGTTCCTGAACAGAGAGATCCCTCTTTGTATTGTACGAAGGGTCTAACAGGGGTCATACAGTGGTGTTTGGTACCCATCGGAAGAGTATTTAAATAGCAATATTCCGGTGTTGGTTTGGAGCGGATTAATCGCTCGTGCGAATAGTTATGGACATAAGAAGTTTATGTCCATTTACTATTATTTGTTCTTACTTAGTCATGCGGCGGAAAACCCTGTATCCCACCCACCTGGACAGTTGGAAACAGTCACAGCCCACCTGTATGAATCAACCTATGACCTTTTGTTATAATGCGAAGCCGAATTCCTGTGTCCAATGAACAATGAGATTGTAGGGACCATTGAATTGTATTGTGTGTGGGGCATAAATAGGCAGGCCGACCATATCCAGTGCACTCTCTTCAACGGTTCTCATTGCTGATAATCGGGAGCTGGATATCGAGGCGCATGCGATCGTTTCCCCTTGTGCGTAAGTGTTTCTCCGCAATCATATTGTCTTGATGTTATTGTGAGCCATCTCTCTCTCTCTCTCTCTCTCTTTTCTATTTCTCCCGTATTTCTCCCTTAATTGTATTGTATTGTATTTCCTGTGTAGTTATCTGGTTAGTTAGTCTATGTTATATTGTAGTGTATGCTTTGTACTGTGATTCTTTTGCAAGTATAATAGTCATAATACATATAATAGGTTTTGGACCCTAAGCCCAGGTATCTGTGTATTTCTTATAGTGTTAAGTATTCCCTGAGCGTCGGTGACGCTCAAGCAGCTTTGTAGTTAATCAGGTTACACCAGGTTGCACTTACACTCTGTCACCACACTAAGGTTTACTGTATATTTCGTTGTTAAAGGTATTGATATAAAGGTTTAACGTTATAAGCGTCTGCACCGCTGGTGATCTCCTCGTGGTCCCGAGCGTCCGCTACGCTATAGCGAATCATTACGTTAGTCGGCAGCCAATAGCGTGCCTGCCTGTGATCTCTGGGCCGTAAGCGAACGTGACGCTTGAGCGTCTCGACTACGGTTGAGCGATCGTTACGCAACTTGCGTACCCTTAAGGTACTTCTTACATAGATAGCGTACAGTGTTCTTAGACCTCTTAAAGTGTTTTATATACGATAAATATTTAGCTTTATCAATTGGAGGCTCGTCCAGTCCTTCACATATCTGCACTAGGTAGATCAGCAGACATTATCCCTCAGCAAAGGGCGGGAGGTTGTATCCCTCGTAGTGCTGACGGGATAAGCGTCTGCTTCGCTTAGGTAAAGGGTGCTGAAGGAATCCGGGAACTGGAGGTAAGAACAAAACGCTAGTGTCTTTTAAAACTTTATTTTTCTATCTTGCGTACACACGCACACATATATATCTGCATTCCTTTTTTTCATTTGTGTATTTTCGTATACCACTCTCCTGTCTGCCAGTTTTATAGTTGATAAAAGTGCTAAAAGAGATTTGCTGTTATTTCATAATTTAAGAATAGAGGTAATAAAGTTAAAATATAGACAAACACACAGTTTTGCCTGGGAGATAAGGCGAAGTCAGTGTGGTGTGTGGTAGATGATCAAGGATCATCTACATTGATAAAAGTATAAATTGTGTTACGGTGGATCTTTGCTTTGCGTGCACGTGTCCCTAACAAAGACTTGCGTACGCAATCCAAAGGCCGACGCACGCAGCGTATATTACGCAACGGAGCGTCCGGTTACGCCCACGTAGCTCAAGTCACGATAAGTTGATTTTTAACGCAAAGCGGTAAATAACGCGAGGCGAGAAATAACGCAAGTCTATTTTTGGGTGTCCGAAATTTAAATTAACAGATCCTGCTCCTAATTGGTAACACATCTGGTCTAAAGAAAAAATTTCTGCGCAGAAATAGAAATAGAAACAAAAGTGTACATGTGATGAGTGAGTGTTTTTGTATTACATAAGTTTATATAACTTGGAGGTTGAACCAAAAGAAATCACCGAGTACTCGTGAGGAACATACGTGTAAGTGACATGCACGGTGGCTAGGGAGGCATCCTTAGTTAAACATACAATTTGAGCATTAGAGTATAGCGGACCAGGAGGTCGTATAAAACAAGACCAGGAGGTCAGACCAGGAGGTCAGACCAGGAGGTCGTATAGAACAAGACCAGGAGGTCATAGTAGACCAGCAGGTCCAGGTACAGTAAACAAGGAAGTCCGCTATACAGTCCACAGGCACAACACCGAAAAGGGTTGGTGCAACACCCATATAGGCCATACAAGCTCTCGCTGAAGGAATTCGCAGCCGCAATTTTCGATTCCATTGGTCTTTCCGTACATAAGCTTAGTTGCTTGTGTGCTGAACGATTGGACCGCACGTAATTGTGTACAGTAGTTAGTAATCTGACCTAGTACCATTAGAGTAAAGGGGTCACAAACGCTATTTGTACATTCTAACGTGATTTGTGTAATTTTTTATTTTTTCAAAAAAGGGAAGTTCGCTGGTCACTCAGGAACTATCTGACAACCCCACCTTTACTGGAAAGGGTAGTGCTCTTCGGATCACACTCGCATTTTTCAAGTAAACAAAGGTTAATAGGTGCCCTGGGTCGAGTGCGCCAGCACCATATCGGTGTGATCAGGTCGCATTGGTCGGCGTGGGCGAGCGAGTGGGGTGCTCGGTAAACTTCACCGTCTGCCTATCGTGAATATTTTGGTTTTCTGTAAGGGTTCGCTGAAGACCCTGATATAGAGATCAGAGGTAGAGCAAGCAACACCTGCAGATTATGGGGGCCAGTTGTTCAGGAAGGGGGCGATCAACCTCGGTTCGGGTTGACTCTGTAAACCGACCAGTAGGATCGGCCAGATACGTAATGTGTGAGAAATATGGAAGTCACACAGAGGTTTTATGTGATGAATGGGAGAGAATGACGGTACATGACGGGGAGAAATTCCCAAGAATAGGTAGCTTCAGCCCAGAAGTGTTACAAAATTTAAGGAGGAGGATATGTCTCATAAAATCAGCAAAGAGACGAATCAAGCATTATGATTATTTGCAGTTGTGGCAACAGGAAGGTGAGATACAGAGAGGTTTGGCTCAGGCGGCGGGATCTGGGTCGGTCAGGAAACTGATAGCCACGGCCCCACCGCCACCATATATAGCGGGAGAGAAGTTGATTGCGGAGAAAGACGCACTAAGGTGTAACACACAATCACTTAGTAACCATGTAAATGTTAAAGATAATGTTGAACCATTAACCCATGCAAGTATTAACCCGTGCAAGTTGTACCCTGTTTTGAACTTTCCTCAGGAGTGTGATCAAGAAGACGATTCGGCAACAATTTCAGCGCTCTCTCTAGCGGCCACCATATCGGAAACCACAGTAGGAACTGCTCCACCCCCGAGATTAGTAACAAAGACCCCTAGCGGAGGGATAGGTGAGGTCGTGTCAACGGGTAAGTACGGCACCATACATTATGCTGAAACAATTTCACCACAGGCTGTAGAATCTACACAGAATGAGGTTGTTAGAGTAAATCCTGTTAAGGTAATAGTAGTTCCCAATGGGAAAACAGACACGTCAGGAGCCACACCCGTTAGGATCATTGCCATGTATTGCCCGTTTACCCGAATGGAATTGAGGACCATAGTGTCTGAATTCCCTGACCCTAGAAAAGATTTAGTTGCTAGCCAAAAATACATCAGGGACCTAGGAAACACTTTAGAGCCCAATAATAAAGATTGGCAGATATTGCTAAGAGCTTGTTTACCCTCCAATGTCGACGCAGCTCAATTCTTAGTTGACTGTGGATTAGATCAGGATGTACCTCTTACAGATGTGTACAACAAAGATAACGTAAAAAGGATAAATTTACAGTTAAAGGAGTATTTCCCAGCCGTTGTTAAATGGAACAAAATATTCTCCATTAAACAAAAGGAGTCATAAACGGCAGCAGAATATTTTCACCGGGCACTATTAGAAATGGCAAAGTACACTGGTATAGAGGACATTAAGACCAATGCAAACCATCAAGAAGTAGCAGTATCTGTACTAATGGATGGTTTAAAGGAAGCATTAAAGGCAAGGGTACAGACCACGCAACCATGTTGGCGAGGTCTGTCAGTGGCCACTTTGAGAGAGGCTGCTATTGATCACGACCGGAACATCACCAGACACAGGGAGTCACAAGGTGATAAGTTAATGTCAGTAAGTATACAGGCCCTGACCACAAAGCAGCCTGTGGTAATATCACCAAACCCTGTGGGTAAGTCAACTGTGGTAACATGTTATTTTTGTCACAAACAGGGACACTTTGCACGAGACTGTAGATCAAGAAATCGACAAAAGTCTTACCAACCCCCTAGACAACGACACGACACACGACATTGGGATCAGGGTCCACAGAGACGGAGTTATGAGCCACATACAGGGGAAACAAAAAGATATCCCCCGAACAGAGACTGGCATGCCTCTGGTAGTTCCCAGCTATCTCCCTCACAAGTAGTTGCTGCCAGCGGGATTCAGGGAGGTCACCATACCCAATAGGGGTGTGGCCATACCTGTAATCTGCAGCCAGTAAAATTGATTGCAAGCCTTGGAAGTGAACCCGAAATTGCAATTAATGTAGCTGGTAAATCATTAAACTTTCTTGTAGACACAGGGGCGGCCAAGTCAGTGATAAATTCGACAGTGGGCATGAGAACCACTGGTAGGACAATTCCAGCCATGGGAGTAACAGGAGTAGTCCAGCACTACCCTGTTAGCAAACCAGCCGAGATTACAATAGGGCCTTTGCATACCAAGCATTCCTTTTTGCTGGCTGCATCGGCACCAACTAATCTCCTGGGAAGAGACTTACTGTGTAAAATGGGGTGCGTCATTTATTGTACTCCTGAAGGTGTATTCTTGGACATACCTGAGAATCACGCTCAGGAAGTGCGAGACATGTTAGACTCCCCATCAAAATTAATGTCGCATACCATTATGACAAATAGGAATCCATCCCAAGTAGAAGAGATGACATCTCAGATACCAGAGTCACTTTGGACAAAAGACGGACAGGACACTGGATTAATGGCAAACGTAGCTCCAGTAGTTGTACAAGTAAAAGATGGTAGGATAGCTCCAAAAATCCCACAGTACCCTCTGAAGCCAGAGGTGGAGTTAGGAGTTTACCCAGTAATAGAGCGCTTGCTACAACAGGGCATTCTGGTAAGAACGTCCAGCACTGCCAATAGTCCCATCTTCCCTGTTAAAAAGAGTGGGGGGAGGGGTTACAGACTAGTGCAGGATCTAAGGGGGATTAACAAAATAGTTGAGAGTCAGTTCCCCGTAGTGCCAAATCCAGCTGTCATCCTAATGCAAATCCCTCCCACTGCCAAATTTTTCACTGTCATTGACCTCTGCTCCGCTTTCTTTTCGGTACCTCTGCACCCTGACAGCCAATATTTATTCGCATTCACATACAGAGGAGTCCAATACACGTGGACTCGATTACCCCAAGGTTTCATAGATAGTCCAAGTATATTTTCTCAGGCTTTGCATGATTGTTTACAGTCTTTCCAACCAGTGAGTGGATCAGTATTAATACAGTACGTGGATGATCTACTACTGTGTTCTGATTCATTGGAAGCATCCCTGAAGGATACGAAACAGCTCCTGTTTCATCTTTCAGACACAGGACACAAGGTTTCCAAAGACAAGTTACAATTATGCCAAACTAAGGTAAAATATTTGGGACACTGTCTAACACAAGGACTGAGACAAGTGACCGCTGATAGAATCCAAGCAATTAGAGACATGACTCTGCCACAAACCCAGCAACAGATCAGAACGTTTTTAGGAATGTGTGGGTATTGCCGTAATTGGATCCCAGGGTTTTCCATTTTAGCGTTACCTTTGCAGGAAATGGTCTCCTCAAACAAACCTGATAGGATTTCGCATACAGACGAGTCCGAAACAGCATTTGAGAGACTTAAACAGTGCCTAACGCAGGCACCAGCACTAGGTATGCCAGACTATGGGAAACCCTTTGAACTATACGGAACAGAAAGTGCTGGGTGCGCGGCAGGCGTACTAACCCAAAAGCACGGTGATGCCAGCAGGCCAGTAGCATATTACAGCGCTCAGCTAGACACGGTAGCGCGATCCCTCCCCACATGCTTGCGAAGCGTTGCTGCGATAGCATTGCTAGTGACAAAAAGCGAAGATGTCGTGCTAGGCCACAACCTCACAATCCATACGCCACATGCAGTGTCAGCCTTATTGAATTCTGCCCAAACCAGACACGTATCATCAGCGAGGTTTACAAGATGGGAATTGGCCCTAATGGCCCCCGTAAACATCACCATAAGGAGATGCAGTGCATTAAATCCTGCAACATATCTCCCAGGTGTGCCTGGTCAGGCACAAAGGGTGGAAGGTGAGAGTGATGGGGAAGGAGGATTTAATACAAAGGAAGATACACATGATTGTATGGAATATTTGACCCAAAATTTTACCGCAAGGCCTGACATCAGTGACAACCCACTGGAAGATGCAGAACTCACGTTCTACACGGACGGTAGTTGTCATAGACAGTCAGACTCGGGAGACTTGTGTACTGGATACGCAGTCGTAGATGACCAAGACACCATAGAAGCGGAACCGCTAGGCCCACCTCACTCAGCCCAGGTTGCTGAACTGGTCGCCCTAACCAGAGCATGTGAATTGGCTAAGGGTAAGTCAGCCAATATCTACACCGATTCTAGATACGCCTTCGGGGTAGTTCATGATTTCGGAGCCCTATGGCGCCTCAGAAATTTCATGACGGCAGCTGGTACACCGGTAGCGCATGCAGCTCACATAAAAAGGCTTCTAACAGCGATACAGGAACCCGACAGAGTGGCTGTTATCAAATGTAAAGCACATACGTATAGCCAAGACCCAGTATCGCTTGGTAACAGCCGAGCAGACGAAGCTGCTAAGTTAGCAGCTGCTACCCCCAGACAGACAGACACAACACAACTGATGGTATTTAATACCATCAACACACAAAAGTTGTGTGAGATGCAAAATTTGTGTTCCACACAGGAAAAGGCAGTCTGGAAGGCAAAGGGATATGGCCAGGAGTCCTCAGGACTCTGGACGGATGGACATGGTAAACCAGTGGCCCCCAGAGCATATCTTCCATGTCTGGCTGAAGCAGCTCACGGGCTGACTCATCTAGGCAAGGAAGGGATGTGCAAATTGGTAAGAGCATATTGGTGCGCCCCAGGATTCTCCTCTCATGCGAGTAAAAGAGCAATGTCATGCCTTACCTGTTTGAGAAAGAATATTGGAAAGGCAATACCTACAGAACCATCCCATATCCCACCTGCCGGCGGCCCTTTCCAGGTAATACAAATTGACTTTATACAATTACCCCCTTGTCGGAATTTGAAATATGTACTTGTCTGTATAGATGTTTTCTCAAATTGGGTCGAAGCATTTCCTGCGGCTACAAATACCGCTATGTTTACTGCTAAGAAAATTGTGCAGGAATTTGTATGTAGATATGGTATCCCTAGAATAATCGAAAGTGATAGGGGTACCCATTTTACAGGTGATGTCTTTCAAGGAATGTGTAAGTTGATGGGAATTGATAGCAAGCTGCACACTCCGTACCGTCCACAGGCGAGTGCGAAGGTCGAAAGAGTGAACAGCACTATTAAAAATAAATTGAGTAAAGTGATGGCAGAGACAGGATTGACATGGCCAGAAGCTTTACCCATTGTATTGTACAGTATCAGAACCACTCCCAGGTCCCCTCTTAATCTGTCCCCTTTTGAAATCTTGTTTGGTCGACAATCGCATGTCATGATTAACCCTCAGGATGATTTGAAATGTAACAATGAAGTGACTGTAAAGTACTTGATTAACATGAGTAAACAGTTAAGGAATCAAAATGATAATCTGAAGTTGGTGATTCCTGATTTACCAGATAGTAATTGTCATGACATTGAACCTGGGGATTATGTGATGATACGGAATTTTCTACGCTCAGGTTGCCTTATTGACAGATGGGAAGGACCATACCAGGTCTTATTGACTAGCACTACAGCATTGAAGGTTGCTGAGAGAGAGACTTGGGTTCATTCATCCCACTGCAAGAAGGTTGCTGATCCAGAGAAGTCCCGTGATAAGGAACAGACGGTAGAGGTTGTATCACTGGAGTGTCTGTTCCAGGAGGACTGAGGCGGCACCTGAGCCGTGAAAATCTCAAGACCAAGAGCTGTTGTCGACTCCCCACTCCCTTTTATTGTTTTTCTCCACTTCCCATCCCCTCTCCCTAAAATTTCTTTTTCCCCCTTCTCATTCTTCTCCGTTTCCTCCTATAAGATGGACTTGCCCCAAGAGACTGTGATCCGGATTTTCCTGTTAACCATAATGTTGACCAGAGCAGTCTGTTCCGGCGAGAGTACCATGGAGGTCGAGAGAGGTTCTGGAATGGGTTCTGATGACAGAGATGGAGGCGTAGTTTTCCGAGAACAACATAATCAACAAGCAAAGGCGAGTATCAGAAAACGATCCGATAGCATTGACCATAGAAGGAATTGTGAAGGATTGTTAGCTGAAGAAAACTGTATCTGTAGGCTCTGTAACAATGTCATTGAGGATGGGTGCATTAAGAAATGCCAATCCAGTTTTAATATCCATATGGACCGGCATCCATTGAGTGACTATCACTCCTTAGTGGGTAGCGTGTTAAACAAAACAGATTGTTGGGTATGCTCTCAAGTACCTCAGGGTCATAGCAAATCAGGGCTAGTACCATTTCCTTTAACGATAGAGGAGGTACTTGAGTTAAATGGTGGGAGACCGGTGGACCGGAGGTTTAATATCTCCAGTCCTCCTAGTTTAAAGCTCCACCAATACCACGTGGATAGGTCCCTATTATGTTTCAACATCTCCAATCCCCGAAAGCCAGGAAATTGGGAAGTGTCATGGAGCAACCAAACCATGACCTTTTCGCATAGAGCAGATAGAATGCCTACAGATACAGAGCTTGTACGCCACATAGCCAGTAGAGGAAAATCTTTCCGGTATAGGTATACCTTAGGAAATAGGATTACTAAAGTTGGAGAGGTATCACCAGGATACTGTGCACATATCGTACAACCTGATACGTGTACTAATCAGATGGAAGAATTAGGGTTAGGAGATTTCACATGGAAGGTGTGTAATATGGTTATGTCCTACTCCGTCCCATATGTTCTCCCCGATGATGCATATTTCATATGCGGGAGAAAGGCGTACAAGTGGCTTGCCCCAAACTCTGAAGGATTGTGTTATATTGGAAAAGTATTGCCTGAAGTAATGACTGTGTCACATGACAAAATGAAAGACATACACCGTGGTGCCCAAGCTCCTTATACTCACACCCATTACGAGCACGTTGTTAAAAGGCACCTGATAGAGAAGACAGAGCATCCGGCCTCTGATCTGATAAGTGAATCCACCGGGATTCAATTCTTAATCGCGTTAGATTTCACCCGCACCGCTAGAGGAGTGCTGAATTATAAATACATATTGGCACTCGCAAATTTGTTGGATAATATCACTGAAATGTATGATGACACGTTTAGGTATACTGGAAGAGAACTTCAGGCTTACAAAACAGAACTGGTACAGCATAGAATGGTTCTTAATTACCTCACAGCAGTGACAGGCGGATATTGTGTTACATTGGCAACACAGTATGGCGTGAAGTGTTGCACGTATATCACGAATAGCACCGAGGATCCGGTCGAGGTCATAGACCAAAAGATGGACGATATTCTCCAATTGAAGTGGGAATTTCGCCGAAAACACAATCTCACTCTTGCTGCTGTAGGTAATGAGCTGACTGGTTGGGTGTCATGGTTGAACCCGCGAAATTGGTTCTCCGGTTTAGGAGACTGGGCTCAAGGAGTCATAATGGATGTTGGGAAGTTTCTCCTATGTATCTTAGGTGTTGTCATATCAATTGGCTTGATATTTAGATGCGGTCAGGCTTTAATGAAGTGCAAACAAAGTACAAGAGTAATGAGTTTGAGGAGTGAGGAAACTGTAATTAACCTGGATTTGATTTATGACCCAACAATAGAAACAATGATGTAATGAAAATGCGATTATACGGTCCGTTTCTTTCACCTGTTTTTCTGGTTTTTCTCCAAGATAAAAAGACCCACTTGGACGAGGAAGTTGACGAGACGATATACAGACAACGGATTGACCAAAGAAGAAGTTTTGACCACTTTAGATACGGACATTTGATGAACTTTGCCATGGATCCCCAGTTTCCCTAGAATTCTTAAACTTACGCTAGCCCAACACTTTTTGTAAATCTAATGGCATTGACAAAGCTTTTTGCTCGCACCTAATGGGCAAAACGGCGCAAAGAAGACGACTTTCAACTGATACCGAACAAAACTTCAACCGACAGATGTATATTTACCTGACATAGAATACCACCGCATTTACCGTAATTATGTCTTTTCTTCATTTCTACAACCCTCAGGTAATAACACACATAGTCGATAGGGAATACAGGCACAGATATCAGCAACCACATACCTCCCCTATTCATGTATCATCAACTAAAAGGTGCTCCCCATTTTGTTCAAAATCCGAAAAGAGCTCGGTAAAGTTTGACAGCCCATCCACAGACCCGTACCACGGGATAAGAAGGAATTCAAATGTATACTTCGCAATACCTCGAAGCTTGATTTTACAACACGTACGGCACGATGATACATGACCCCCCCAAACATGGACTCATACACACATGCTTCTGCTATCTCACTAGGTCATACCCTCTTCCCACCTACTCCTCTCTCCTCCCTTACCCAACCATGGAAATGAATTAACCCCTGACATATATTTTTCTCCTTTTAAAATGTTTTAGAAGGTGGCAGTTATTATTGACTGCCAAAGGGTGGACTGTCAAAGTCAGAAAAATATCTCTACACACACTGCCATATTTGCACCTCATATTGGTCCGCGCTGCGCATGCGTACGCTCTCCCGTACGTGCACATACTCACAGTCGCGGGCACCCGCAGGCGCACGGTATGCGTATTTACGGTAGAGTTTATGTAATCGTAGCGTGCGACTCATTCGTTACGTATTTTCAGTAATAATGTATTTTGTAGATCATGGTCCCTTTGATAGATTCTGAAAGTTTAGTTAACATAGCATGTTCCTGAACAGAGAGATCCCTCTTTGTATTGTACGAAGGGTCTAACAGGGGTCATACAGTGGTGTTTGGTACCCATCGGAAGAGTATTTAAATAGCAATATTCCGGTGTTGGTTTGGAGCGGATTAATCGCTCGTGCGAATAGTTATGGACATAAGAAGTTTATGTCCATTTACTATTATTTGTTCTTACTTAGTCATGCGGCGGGAAACCCTGTATCCCACCCACCTGGACAGTTGGAAACAGTCACAGCCCACCTGTATGAATCAACCTATGACCTTTTGTTATAATGCGAAGCCGAATTCCTGTGTCCAATGAACAATGAGATTGTAGGGACCATTGAATTGTATTGTGTGTGGGGCATAAATAGGCAGGCCGACCATATCCAGTGCACTCTCTTCAACGGTTCTCATTGCTGATAATCGGGAGCTGGATATCGAGGCGCATGCGATCGTTTCCCCTTGTGCGTAAGTGTTTCTCCGCAATCATATTGTCTTGATGTTATTGTGAGCCATCTCTCTCTCTCTCTCTCTCTTTTCTATTTCTCCCGTATTTTTCCCTTAATTGTATTGTATTGTATTTCCTGTGTAGTTATCTGGTTAGTTAGTCTATGTTATATTGTAGTGTATGCTTTGTACTGTGATTCTTTTGCAAGTATAATAGTCATAATACATATAATAGGTTTTGGACCCTAAGCCCAGGTATCTGTGTATTTCTTATAGTGTTAAGTATTCCCTGAGCGTCGGTGACGCTCAAACAGCTTTGTAGTTAATCAGGTTACACCAGGTTGCACTTACACTCTGTCACCACACTAAGGTTTACTGTATATTTCGTTGTTAAAGGTATTGATATAAAGGTTTAACGTTATAAGCGTCTGCACCGCTGGTGATCTCCTCGTGGTCCCGAGCGTCCGCTACGCTATAGCGAATCATTACGTTAGTCGGCAGCCAATAGCGTGCCTGCCTGTGATCTCTGGGCCGTAAGCGAACGTGACGCTTGAGCGTCTCGACTACGGTTGAGCGATCGTTACGCAACTTGCGTACCCTTAAGGTACTTCTTACATAGATAGCGTACAGTGTTCTTAGACCTCTTAAAGTGTTTTATATACGATAAATATTTAGCTTTATCAACTGGTCACAACAAAGCAGCACAGAAACAGTATGGATACTAGAAGTGACACAGAGCTGCAAGATACAGCAATGGCCTACTGTACTGTCCTACTATATACTGGTGGCCACCACAATGCAGCAATGTACTACTATATACTGGTAACAACAATGCAGCAGATATTGAGCACTGATCAGGATACTAGAACTGAGTCTGACACGGAGCTGCAAGATACAGCAATGTCCTACTGTACTGTACTACTATAATATACTGGTGGTCACCACAATGCAGCACACTGAGCACAGATATTGAGCTTTCCAGGCAGAGAACGTAGCCACATCCTCTCCGCTCAATCTACAATGCACGAGTGAAAAGGGCAGCGACGCGCGGTTCTTTATATGGAATACGAATCTTGCGAGAATCCGACAGCGGGATGATGGCGTTCAGCCTCGTTTGGGTTAACCGAGCAAGGCGGGAAGATCCGAGGCTGCTTCGGACCCGTGTAAAACATGTGAAGTTGGGGGGGGGGGGGGTTCGGATCTTGACGAACCGAACCCGCTCATCTCTACCTAGAACATTTCTCGTTTGGTCGGATATTATCGCAGGTTCATTCGAGATTTTGCCGCTAGAGCGGCTCCACTAACCAAATGTCTTAAAAAACAATTCCCAGACAAGTTAACGTGGTCTAGACCAGTGGAAACTACTTGGCAGGATTTAAGACAAGCTTTGTGTACTGAGCCTGTCTTGCAAGCTCCTGACTTTAAAAAGCAATTTGTGTTACAAACGGATGCCTCTGGGACAGGATTAGGAGCAGTCCTATCCCAAGAGGTAGATGGAGAAGAGAAGCCCATCCTCTATCTTAGCCGTAAAATATTGCCCAGGGAGCGCAGGTACTCAACTGTGGAGCAGGAGTGCTTGGCCGTTAAATGGGCAGTTGGATCATTAAAGTGTTATTTATTGGGAAAATAATTTTTGTTGGTCACAGACCATGCACCCTTACAATGGATGCATACAAAGAGGTGAATGCTCATGTGACCCGTTGGTTTTTGGCTTTGCAGCCATTTAAGTTTTAGTAGAGGCATCGTCTGGGGAAACAGCTCCTCAATGCCGATGCCCTTTCCAGGAGGCTTGTAGGTACTGTTCCTCCAAGCAATCCTATGGTGAAGCTAGGGGAGGAGGAAGAAGGCGATGTGGGTGACCTCTGGATGGCAGTGGAAGGCTGTGTCCTGGGGCAGAAGACACAGGTAGGGGTGGGCAAGGCAGAGAGCTCGCCTGAAAATAGTGTAGCTTCACCAGGGTGGTTGAAGCTGAGGGGGGAGGAGTGTGTCAGAGACAGCCTTTTTCCATGTGAAAGTAATGTGGAGCATCCAGACCAGGTTTTGGAAGCAGTAGCAGAATCGCAGATGTGTGATCAGCAGCACCTGGGATTTCCTGATATAAGGCTTTCCAAGGCAGAGGCACCTTGCTCTTGAAGGTGGAATAGCTACCCAAGTGATAGGCCAGGTTGTGCGGGTTAGACTAGGGACCACTGGAGCCTATCAAGAGTCTGCTATGCTGAGAGTGCCTGTATGCTACTACCTGTAATACCGACTGCATATGGATGTAACTTGCTATGTGGTAACCTGCTGTTCAAAATAAACACCAAAAGTGTTCATCTGAGTCCCCGTGTTTGTGATCCTTGTCACAATATATATATATATATACACTAGCTGAATACCCGTGCTTCGCTACAGAATTTCAAGTGTATAATCACAAAATGATGAAAAGCGCTGGTGTTTAAGCATATTTAATACTGCTTTTAAAAATGTTTACATATATCTTTGTCAGGCCGCACCTCCGGGCGGGCCTTCACCTGGATAGTCGCTTTCACTGAGGAGAATAATCTGCCCCTTTCTCTGCCTGGCCCCGCCTCTGATGCTGCTCTGCTCAGTTCTGTAAATGCTGGGACGACAGGCCAAGCTTCGCAAGATCTATTCGAAAGGGCCATAGGTCTTCTTGCTTAGCTTCTCAATCTCCTTGGGGCCCCTCCTTTGAGGTAAAGAGGTAAAGATTTTCGCAAAACACTTAAGGTCACTGAGTGAGCTGTTGTTACCCTTTACACAGCAGATAAGCAGTTGCCTACTCAAGCTTTTCCTTAATGCATTTAAGAGTCAAAATATCTACAGTATCTCTCGTTTAGTTCAAGTGACAGGTTAACCTCTAAGAGTTGAGACACTATCCTCTCCTGACTGGAAATAGGTTGGTTAAGTACTTATACAGATGGAGTTGTGCTCATCTGAGGTGGCTCCTTCGCACAGCAGCGTTCCCGGTGTGACTAGGTGATCCATCCGCTTAGTCACGCCGGGATCGCACAGAGATGCTCCCATTCAAGTAGAAAAATGAGGCAGCACTCCAAGGCTTGTAACACGTGAAAAAACTTTTAGTGACAAAGCATCAACGTTTTGAGGAGTTTCACCCCAGAATTAGGATTAAGGGGTGTATTCAATAGCTGTTGGAAACTGCCGTCATGTCGGAAAGACGTCAGCTTCCGACCAATTTTCGGTTGGAAGGGGTACCAACCTATTTAATATTTGTTGTTTTTTTACGGCAAGTCGGGTAATCCCGACTTGTCAGAAAACACGTGGATCGGCGGAATAGCTGCCGATCCGCGTGCTTCTGTCGGAAATGGGGCCAAATCCAACAGGTTTTGGCCCCGTTTCTGACAATCTCAAACCGACTTTAAAAAAAGTTGGATTGAGGTGAGGATACAGGGGGGCAGTGCGGCTCCCTCCAGCAGCTCCCCGTGATCTCACACACAGGAAGCTGCTGACAGCAACTGCACGGACGTCAGCCAAATCCGACAGTCGGATTAGGCTCAAATCTGACAGTCGTATTTGGCCACTTTATTGAATAGGGCTTGTCGGATCCATTCTGACAAATGCATGTCGGAATGGATCCGACTCTTATTGAATATACCCCAAAGTGTACTGAGTGATCAAACCAAATATATATACTCACAAGAACTTCCACTCCCATTCCACGCTGGCCGCTGTCATGGGACACCACGCACTACTTCCGGTTTTTGACCTATGATGTCACCGGAAGTGAAGTTGCCATGAGACTGGCACCAGAGGGGAAACAGAGGCAGCATTTGGAAGGCATTGAATGGGAGCAGCATTTGGAAGGCTTGCTGTTCCTTGTAGTGCTAATGGGAGATCCTGGGGGTGGCTCCCAGGTAAGCTGGCCCTATGTGGGAACTGCCATAATGTAGTGTTAGAACTGCTGATATCGGAGTAGCCTTGACGCAGCTCAGCAGCTAAACATGTCTTTGCAAATGCATGCGACCAATTTCTCTGAAATTCTATTACCAGATAGGTTCAGATATGGTTATAGATCACTTTTAGTGTGCTGGGGGGATACTTGGGGGGGGGAGCCCCCCCCCACCACCACCACCCCGCTCCTCTGCCTGTGGAAACAGAGGCACATCAGGTTACTATGGTAACCGCTATACAATGAAAACATATATAAGGTGTAAGGAAAAATCCTTACACAAACTTACACATACAATAATAAGGCAATTGAGAAAAGGCAACAGAACTATAACTTACAAACATATATAAACTGCTGTATGTAGCATCACATATCATACAAATTGAGCCACTAGGGACAGAGTAGAAACAGTAAATCAACATTACATATTACGATATGTGTCTCAAAAGTCCAAAATGGCTAACTATAGATGAACTGAGACTACTAACACTTTTAAAGATGCAACTCATGTATTATAAAAAACATGACTGAGTGATTAATTTAATCCCCTGGAGCTAACTGTGTCAAGGGAAAAAATCCACCTTGCCTACAGTTGTAAAAGTTTCTTAGCTTTGTCCCCACCTCTTAACAATTTGGAGACCTGAGCTATCATCCTATAACGACGCATGACCAAGCTTGGTTGTGCTTGTGCAAAATGCCGGGCAACTGCCTGGTCACTCGTGCCTGAAATCATAACAGTTCTATGTTGTGCAATCCTCTCTTTGAACTGCCTCTCTGTGTTGCCCACATAGTGTAAGCCACATGGGCAAGTCAGGAGGTGCACCACAAACCTGGATGGATATGTCAAAGGGGTCTTGATCACATATTCTTTACCTGAATAGGAATGTGCAAATTTATTACCAGTAATAAGTGCACTGCATGTGGTACATCCAGCGCACCGATAGCAGCCACCTTTTCTGCTGAGAAACTGTTGTTTCACTGGACCCATCCCTGTGACATCAGCCCTAACTGACTTTCCCTATTTAGTGCCATGGTCTTCCTCTTGGCACATAACAAGGAAGACCTAGGGTAACCTCTATCAATAAATTTCTGCATCAGGTTCTCTAGTTGTTGTTCCCTGTCTACAGGGTCACTAGTGATGTGACAAGCTCGCACAAATTGTAAAAAAGATAGACTATCAATGGTGGCTTGTGGGTGAAAGCTGTTATGTCTAAGGATAGTATTCCTGTCAATGGGCTTAACATACAGGCTTGTCTGAATCTGTCCATTCAGGATAGAGATGCTAACATCCAAAAAATGTATTTGTTGGAAACTGGTATTCATAGTTAATTTAGCTGGACAAGATGAGTTATTGTGACGTTCAACAAAATCATTTAACTGATCCAACTCGCCAGACCATAAAACAAGGATATCATCAATGTAGCGATAAAATCTAAACACTGATTTAGATATTCCAGGATCAGCAAAAAACAACTTAAATTCTACTCCAAAAGAGTTTGCATGTGACGGTGCCACACAGCTCCCTATAGCACAACCTGTGCATTGTAAAAAGAACTGACCATCATACAAAAAATAATTATGTTTAAGCGTAAACTCTGGTAACTCAATGAAAAAATAGACATCCAGGCCCATATATTTTAGGATTGTCAGAAATTAACTGATGACCCAACTCATGAGGTATACACGTGTATAGACTGGTTACATCTATACTAGCTAATACCAGATCTTCAGGAAGTGAATTGATGTCACACAATTTCCTCAATAGTGAGGAGGTATCCTTCAAGTGTGTGAAGGTATCCTGAATCACTGGCTGTAAAAAAGAATCTAGAAAGATCGAAATTGGTTCACACAGAGACCCCCTGGCAGAAATGATAGGTCTACCTGGAGGTCTCTGTGGATCTTTATGTAGTATAGGAATATATATATATTCCAAGCAAAGAGTCGCACTCACATATATTCAACAAGTGTTGATGCTGGGATGTGTAGTCTTAAGTACATCAGCTAAGCCAGATGCCTTAATATAAGAACAGTGGTAGATAGAGAGCACTCACCAGGCTTCTCAACTGTAAATAATATGGAGCTTCATTCATAGAATAGCAACATGGAAGATGTTGACGTTTCGGTCCACTGAGTCATCTAATAAGAAAAGTGTAAAACCAGCTGTATGTCCCACATGGCCTATAAATACGTAGCATGCACCCTAAGTATCCTCCTATGTCAGATATTGTAACAACATACTAAGCTCAAAAACACACCTCCCATGCCGACCATATCAAATCAGGTATAAAACACTACCAGTAACAAAGTAATTACATAGCAAACAATCACAGTATAGCTTTTATGGTTTGCATTCCAAAGTGTGGAGTTCACAGACTGAAAGTCCATGACACAAGATAACTCAGTATTGGCCCCTCCCTCTTCAGATTCTCAATCGGTCACATCCTATCTGTGTTCTAGGAAATGGATCGCATAACACATTTTTTAACAAATTTGAGGAGAATATCTTACATTCAAGAGACATATAGATGACATATTTGTTATCTGGTAGGGTGATGTTGAGTATTTTTATACCATGGTGCAGAGTCTGAACAATCTAGACAGTCCATTTCTTTTTCAGTCGATAGTGATGCAACGAATTTCCTGCATGTCACAGTGTTGAGGAAACCATCTGGTTTGAACTATACAGGAAACAAACTGACAGAAATACCTTGCTATGGGCAACTAGCCACCACCCTGACTCCTTGAAATCTGACTTCCTGTTTCACAAGTTGTTACTGAGGAACCATTCAGACCCAACACGAGCTGAGGTCCAGTTGCGGCAGTGCAAGGAACTATTAATAGAACATGGGTATAAGATTGCCCCAGTTGAGAGATGTTTCACCAGAGCTAGGAGTATTTTACTACACAAGAATAGATGGGACAAGTTGTTTTTATCTGCCGTCAAACCGTCAAATTCTACATTATGTTTTTATGTTTTCTATGAAAGTTTACTCTAATATGGCGATCCTTAATATGCGATGTGACACAAATTTGAGGAATATATAGAGAGCCATTAAGAAATATTGTTCTATTGTCACAAACGATATGGCATTTAAGAGGGAAGGGGAGGGGGGAGACTATTACTACTGAAAGATTTCTTGTTGATAGCGGACATGCATCCAAATGCTAATGTAGAAACTCACTGGCTATCCCAGAATAATGGAGGTTACAAATCCCTGGGATGAACTACGTGTAGGGCCCTTATTACCGGCAGATACTTCTGGCACTCACACAATAGCAGAGAGATCTATTTACGACATCAGCTAACATGTCAATTGGACCATGAAACATACTATCTAATCTGCCCTCGTGGATTGCAATAAGTGAGCAAGATCGTGAGAACATTTAAGGTGGGTACTCACGGAGAGATCCATGCTTAAAATCTAAGCAATCTGACTAGATTGCTTAGATTTTAAGCATAGATCACTCGTGTGTACGCCCCTCAGCGATAGCGATGCGCTGCCCCGCACATCGCTATCGCCGGTGCTAGATTGAGCCTGCATGCAGGCCAATCTAGCAGGTCGCTCATTTCACCCGCTGGGTGAAATGAGAGGCCCCTGTCCACCCCCGCATCGCTCAGCACACATCACGCTGTTTTGAGCGGTGGGAAAGATGTGTGCTGAGCGGTTCGCTCAGCACACATCTCTCCCGTGTATAGGGCACTTTAGAGAGTGACTGTCTCAACACCGCTTTTCCATTCGTCTGGCATATACAACTGGTTTCTCAGACAAGTCTGTGGCGATGCATGTTTTGAAGGCGAGGCATCAAATCTAGATAGATAGATAGATAGATAGATAGATAGATAGATAGATAGATAGATAGATAGATTCAACCACTGGAGTAATGTTGAAAATGTGGATCATCAAAGGTTTAATTCCTATGCTGTCAACATAACATTAAAAAACATAATTCAATCAAATGTTTACAAAGCAATTAACTGTATCTGGAAATAAAATATGCAGATATAGCAAAAATTTCTGTAGATATCATTAATTATTTCTGTACAATAGCTATCAAAATGATTCTGATATGTTTGGTGGTTTTTGCAAGTGAATAGGATGGAGAACGTTTAATGTTGCGGTAATGCAGGGAATAAGACAGCTGCTATCAGTCATATCTTTACTTCCTGTTACTGGTTAGTCTTCCATTGCTGAGAAAACAGTCATTGTAATTTCCTTGCCTGGGTCCTCCAGATAGAGGTTTCTCATAACAAGAGGAGGACTTTTTAAGTTTCTGATTATGATAATTGTCTCTGATGTGCCGGCTCCACAAAACTTACACGAGTCCCTTCTGTCTCCAGCTTCTGTCTGTGAAATTTTGTGTTGCCAGAAAGTTCCTTCCTTATCTCAAAAATGCTGACACTAAGAAAATACTGCCACTTGCCATAGGAAACATCAATTCCTCATTGGCTAAGTTGACAATGTGTTATATTGAAGGTGAAAATGAAGACACCCACACAGTTCATTTGCAACTCAGTGAAGGAAACATTTTGTACAAAAAGGTGTCAAGATTATTGGTAGTAAGAATTTCTGTTTTCTCTGAAAAGCATTCAAGAGAAATAATAAATTCTTCCTAACATTTGGCTTTAGGTTACATCTCTCATCAAATTATGTAAAAAATAGCATTAGGGTGTTACATACTGCATAAAACAGTTTAACCACTAAACTGACAATTTTTTAGTAATCAAATGACCCAACTATTTTTAAAGATGAATTACATTTTACTGAAATATTTGTCTGTAGTCCCCCGTTGTAAATATGTATCCATAGGCTTTCATTGTAAAAAAAGATCTCCTACCGATATCGGCAATAGACCCCCCTCCCATCCCCAGTAGTAATTGTTCCTCATTATCACTACCCCCAGTGGTTTTGGATCCCTAGTTGTGTAACTCACCCCCCTCCCCCACGCCTACAGTGTAATAGGTCCCCTTTTTTGCACATGACCCCCTCCTCCCACAGTGATAACTATAATTTGTTGAATAATATAAAATCCCTCCATCCCCCATATATTGTTTTAAATTGGGGAGCAGCCGAGCATGTGTCTGGGTGGGAGGACCCAGAGCTGTATTAACAATGGGGTGGGTGGGGCTGCAGCTCCAGCCCCCCCCCCCCCCCAATGAAAATATACCCAGATGGTGATGCTAGACATTGGTGACAAGAAAAAAAATATTTTTTTGCTGTCACCATCAGTTGTCGTCCAAGGAACCGCCCAACCCCCCCACCTAATGCCCGTGTACACTACAGCTGCACTATCTCTGTGCAGCCAGCACAGTAGTATGCTGTGATGCCTGTACTGGGTGGGGGGTACTGTGATGCCTGTACTGGGTGGATAGGGGGGTACTGTGATGCCTCTGGATGGGGGGGTAAGTGTGATGCCTGTACTGGGTGGGCGGGTACTGAGATGCCTGTACTGGGTGAGGGGTGGGGTACTGTGATGCTTGTACTGGGTGGGGGGGCACCGTGATACCTATACATTACTGTGATGCCTGGACAAGGTGGGGGGGAAGTGCCGGTGTAATACCCTGGAGTTATAAAAAAAATGGGTACCCCCTGTTTTTTTTAAATATAGAAGACTGCAATACTGCCATCATACAGCCCCATAGTATATAGGGCTGAACTTTAGTGTTCCCTGTCATCCCTGGTGAGGGAAAATTTGAGCCACTGTAGTTAGAAGCTTTCCCCCCCCCCAACTCAGCAACAACAGAGCCCTGGAAACTGGGCCCCCACTTATAGGTCCCCCAGGTTGCAGGGCAGAATAATCCTAGGGAGGGCTGTTGCTGGGGCTGAAGGAGCCAGTGGGGACCCAGGAGAGGGGAGGTCCAGAGAGAGAGACAACATCAAAAAGAGGCACCACAGCGCGGGAGGAGAACCTTGGAGGAATGGGAAGACTACATTGGGAAGGTGTCACCATGTAGCCGCCAGGTGCCTGAAGTGCGGAGTCCCCCACTGAAGTCTGCCTGCTGCCCAGCCAAGCCGCCGCCGGGATCAGGAGCGATGACCAGCTTGGAGAGAGGAGCCGCCTGCCACGTCGTGGGGATCGTCAGCGCTGAGAGGACCAGAGACCCCTGTGGAAGAAGAAGTGCTAAACGCGTCACTGCCTGCCAGAACGGAACGCTGGGAAGAGCCGCCGCTGGGGAGGAGACTGCAGTGTCGAGCTAGAGGGTGACCTGCAGACCAACGAGGCCGTGGATGACCTCAGTTCCCAGGATCTCGGGGGTAGCGTCAGCGGGCGGCCAGTGATGGGCAGCGCAGGCATCGTGGAGGACGATCCTGGATGTGGAGACCCCTGCGAGGACCCCTGGCTGCCTTACTGGAGAGCACCTTGGTTGGAGAAGAGGATCCTGGGCTGCTGAGATAATGGTGAGGACCAACTGCGGCAAGGATGAAAACCCCGGACGGTGACTGGCTGCGGTAGAGCGACAAGGAGCCCAGAGTAAAAGTGCTGACCTGACGGAGCGGACTACCAGACATCTTGCCATTTGGACAGAGGTGCTGCCCGGTGTGGTGCTCAGCATTCCAGGCAGCGCTGAAGATGAGGAGCCGGATCGAAGGTGGCAGAAGCGCTGCAGCGGTGATGAGAGCACTGTTACCCCTTCCGCTGCATAACTGTGCCCCTGCAAGTCACCTTCTGCTGCCTATACTCTGCAATTTGGGGCATTATATATTATTCTTAAAGGGGGTAGGCTCCCCTTCATTAGTGCCCCACAGGACATCTTAGTAAAGGGGGTAGGCTCCCCTATATCGTGTCCCCCCAGCATCTGTGTTTCCCCTTTAACCCTTCCGCTGCCAAAACTCTGCATGGTGGGGGGGGGGACATATTGTTTTAAAGGGAATAGGCACCACTTCTGGTTATTGATAAAAGGGGGTAGGCTTCCCATGGTGAGACACGTCAGGAGTGAGTTATATACTGTATATATGCATCTGTCTGCTGTTCTGCAATGCTGGTGTTTCATTAATTATTTATGCAAGCTCCGCCTAGCCGAGTGATAGTTGAAGTTTATGCATCTGTCTGCTATTCTACATGTGTGGTATGGTATTACAAAGGCGGGTTATTATTGACTGTGTTATGCACGCTCCGCCCAGCAGCGCCTGACAAAGTTAATATATCTGTTTAATGCTAACACTGGTTACCTGAGACTGTATGAGAGAAGCCATAGCCAGCCTGTTTCAACGTGCACCTGTTTCTGCTTACCTGCCACTTGTTTAATGCTAACGCTGGTTACCTGAGACTCGTAGAGAAGCCATAGCCAGCCTGTTTCAACCGTGCAACTGTTTCTGCTTACCTGACACTTGTCTAATGCTAATGCTGGTTACCTGTGACTGTATGAGAGAAGCCATAGCCAGCCTGTTTCAACCGTGCACCTGTTTCTGCTTACCTGTTACTCGTCTAATGCTAGCGCTGGTTACCTGAGACTGTATGAGAGAAGCCATAGCCAGCCTGTTTCAACCATGCACCTGTTTCTGTTTACCTGCCACTTGCTTAATGCTAACGCTGGTTACCTGAGACTGTAGTAGAGAAGCCATAGCCAGCCTGTTTCAACCGTGCACCTGTTTCTGCTTACCTGCCACTTGTTTAATGCTAACGCTGGTTATCTGAGACTGTATGAGAGAAACCATAGCCAGCCTGTTTCAACAGTCCACCTGTTTCTGCCTACCTGCCACTTGTTTAATGCTAATGCTGGTTATCTAAGACTGTAGTAGAGAAGCCATAGCTAACCTGTTTCAACCATGCACCTGTTTCTGCTTACCTGTTACTCGTCTAATGCCAATGCTGGTTACCTGAGACTGTATTAGAAAAGCCATAGCCAGTCTGTTTTAAATGTTCAAACACATATTAATAAAATGGAGTTGGATACCGTATCATGTGTTGTCATTGACTCTGAGGGGTAAAGCAGCTCTAACTCTCTGATTGTAACCGAACCTGATTTATTAGTACCCCACACTTAGTTTAAGTTCCGGCACCAGATTTGTGGGCGTTACACTGGTCTCAGTTCTTTCTCCACCCTCTTTCTCATGCACTTTTCCCCTCTCACTCTGTCACCCCCTTCTCTTTCTCTCTGTTTGTCTGTCCCCTCTCTGTCTCCCTCCTCTCTCTCTCTGTCTCCCTCCATCTCACTGTCTCCCCCTTCATTTCTCTAGCTCTCTGGGGCAGATGTATTAACCTGGAGATGGCATAAGGAAGTGATAAACCAGTGATAAATGCAAGGTGATACACGTACCAGCCAATCACTTCCTAACTGTTAATTTACATATTGGAGCTGACTGGCTGGTGCGTTTATCACCTTGCATTTATCACTGGTTAATCACTTCGTTATGCCTTCTCCAGGTTAATACATCTGACCCTCTGTTTCTTCCCCTTCTCTCTCTCTCCCCTTCTCTGTGTGTATGTGTCTCCTACCCTTATCTCTTGCTTTCTCTCTGTCTCCCCACTCCTCTCTCTCTCTGTGTATCTCCCAACCTATTCTATCTCTCTCTTTCTCTCTCTCTGTCTTCATCTTCTCTCATTCTGTCTCCCAACCTTCTCTCTCTCTTTCTCTCTCTGTCTACCCCCTTCTCTGTGTGTGTCTCCCACCCTTCTCTTTCTTTCTTTCTTTCTTTCTTTCTTTCTTTCTTTCTTTCTTTCTTTCTTTCTTTCTCTCTCTGTCTCCCCCCTTCTCGTTCTGTATCCCCTTTTCTCTCGCTCTGTGTGTCTCCCACCCTTTTCTCCTCTCTCTCTCTTTCTGTTCCCACACGTCTCTCTCTCTCTCTCTCTGTCTCCCCCTTCTCTGTGTGTGTCCCACCCTTCTCTTTCTCTTATTATCTCTCTATTTCCCCCTTCTCTCTCCCCCCCATTCCTGCTCTCTCTGTCCTCCTTCTCTCTCTCTCTGTCTCCCACCCTCTCTCTCTCCCTTCTATTTCTCTCTCTACCCCATCTCTAGTTCCCCCTTTGCGCTCTCTCTCTCTCTCTGTCCCTTTCTTGCTCTCTCCCAACTTTATCTCTTTTTCTCTATCTCTCTCTGTGTCTCCCCCTTCTCTTTCTCTGTAGCTCCCCTTCTCTCTCTGTCTTCCCCTTCTTTCTGTTTCATCCTCTATCTCTCCCCCTTCTCTTTATGTCTCCCCTTTCTCTCTCTTTCTCTCAACCTCTCTCTGTCTCTGTCTCCACCTTCTCTGGCTCCCACCTTCACTTTCTCTCTTTCTGTCTCTCCCTTCTCTCTCTGCTCCCTCCCCCTCTCTCTGTCTCCCCTTCTCTTTGTCTCTCTCCGCTTCTCTATCTCTGTCTCCCCTTCTCTCTTCTTTCTCACTGTCTCCCCCTATTTCTCTCTACCCCTCTCTGTCTCTCTCTGTCTGTATCCACCCTTCCCTCTCCCTCCCTTTCTCTCTCTCTCTCTCTCTCTCTCACACACTCTCTCCTCTCCCTCTTTCCCCCTCTACCTCTCCCTCCCACTCTCTCTTACTCTGTCTCTCCTTCTCTCTCTCTCTCTCTGACTCCTCTCTCTTTCTCTATCCCCCCTTTCCCTAATGTAAGTATGCCACATAGGGTTAGGGATATGCTGCTGGAGGGGAGGTTGGAGTTAGGCACTAGGGTGAAGGTTAGTGTTAGGATGTGAGGGAAGGTTAGGGTTCGGCTGCATGGGTGGAGTGTTAGGGTTAGGCTGCAGGAGGTTTAGGGAGAGGTTAAGGGGTAGGGTTAGTTTACTTACCAAGAAGTGTCGGGATTCTGACTGGCGGCATCCTCACTGTCAGGAATACGCACCCAACCCTTAGAGAGGCACATATATGCATAGGCACATACAGACATGGGCACATTTGGACACAGATGAGCACATACAGACATAGGTACATATGGACATACAGGAGCACATACAGACATAGGCACATAAAGACATAGAGGAGTACATATAGGCATACTGTAGACATACAGACATAGGCACATGTGGACATAGAGGAGCACATACAGACATAGGCACATACAGGTTCACATACGGACATAGAAGAACACATACAGACATAGGCACATACGGACATAGAGGAGTACATACAGACAGAGGCACTTACGACCATAGAGGAGAACATATATGCATACTGTAGGCACATATGGACATAGAGGAGCACATACACTCCAAATTCTAACTTGCATTGGAATTACTTTGCACCCCTGGATGCCGCCCCACAGCACAGAAAACATCCCTGCATCACTAGTCATGCCACCACAGCACTGGTCACACTCCTGTGTTGGCACATAATAGGGCCTTCAGCAATTTCAGCTCCAGGCCCACGTGCACCTTAATCTGGCACTGAGAGGACTGATGAGGAATTGTTGATCTCTGCGCTAAAGAATAAGAAAAAGACTAAGGGGTAAATTTACTAAGATTCTCGGTCAAACACGGGTGATATCGATAAGACATGGGTGATTTTTTAAAACTAAAACACGGGAATTTACTATGTTCTTGTGTTTTATTTAATTGTATTTTCCAATGGTGTATGTAATCGTGTTTAGCTGCCATGTTAGCAGGCAGCCAAACACTCCCATACATGTGTAAAAACAAGAAGTTAACAAAAAGAAAAAACTGCATGGGGTCCACCCCATAAGCATAACCAGCCCCAGGCTTTTTGAGACGATCCTGGTACCAAAAATCCGGGGGAGGGGGGGGGGGAGCAAAAGACGTAGGGGTCAAATGTATTTTTAAAACCTGCACCAGCTTCACTAGCCAGGGAGGTAATTCCACAGTCCAGGGACACATTAATATTGGTCCTGGCGGCCGTGGTATTACCCCCCCCCCCCCCATCTAGTCATCCATGGCATGGTCATCCATTGTCATTCCTGGGGGAAAGGGAACCCCCCAATAAAGTTCTCCCCTCCAGGGCACCCTAGGCCAGGGCTCAAGCCTGTTGCTATCCTCAGCACCCCTAGGCGGTGACTGCAGAGTTGATAGCAATTCAGGAGTAAAAGTTAGAAATAAAATTGTCCTTTAAAGGTGGAACTAAAGGTCCCAGCAAGCATCTCCCGCATGCTGGTACTTGGAGAACCACAATTACCCGCATGCGTAGAATTAAGGGCCAGTTGGTACCTGTAGTCCCACCTCTAAAAGAAGTATTAAAAAAAGATAGGACACACACGTCGCAGAAAGTAAGTTTATAAAACACCCTTGCACACTCACACTCACACATACTTACCTACATCCTTTGTAGCCATTCAGGTCCTCTTCTCCAGTAGAATCCACAGTAACCTGTAAAAAGAAACAGAAAACAAAAAACTCACCTTTTCCAGTATAGATCAGTACTATTTGTTCTACTAGGCATCCAAGGGTTAAATAAAAAACACCAATATATGCATACCAAATGGCTGTAGGAGATTTATGTGTGTCCACTGATAATGTCGATATTATCTTAAACCATAAAGCTATACCTCTAAATACACTTTTACCATGGTGCTGCTGCGGCCGCTAGACTTAATACACACGCTACGCACTTTGTACGCTATTTGCGTACAGAGTCCCGTACCTTGTACGGACTTAGCGTACAGACGCCGCGCTGGGGGTACAAAGTACACACAGCGTGCGCACACACTGTTGATAAACTTTAAACCTTATTAGTAATGCAATGCAATGATGTTACACCTTAAACCTTACGCAGCGCTGACGGTATAAAGTACCCGCAGTGCGTACACACCTTATCAATACACTCTTAAACCTTATACAATTAGGTAATGTAATACGCTTTAAACCCTAGCAGGGAAAAGAGGACACAACACCGATTTGTAGTTAAACACTGGGCTCCGAAACCTCAGCGTATATATCTGGAAGGGGATAACAATACAATTTATACACTACAAAATACAACAGAGTAAAATGGCTACAGTCAATTGTACATACGTGAGAATATTCGCTTGCGCAACCTGGACCAGTCCTCCGCTCATCAGGTAGATAGCGTTCAGAGTCTTCTGACCGGCCAGGCAGCAACAGGCTTTTTATACACTACTTCCAAAAGCAATACAATGGATACTGTAATCCCTTTGTCCATTGGACACAGAGATGCATCTTTACATTACAGGAGAGGTCATAGGTTGATTTGAAAAGGTGGGCGATGTCTTTCTCAACTGCTCTTGTGGGTGGTCTCCTCTGGATTCCCGCTGCATACATAATATACAGTAAATACAGTTTATATCTATATTCTACTTCTGCACATAACTATACGCAGGAACATGCAATCTTCCTCTAACCAACACCGGAATGTTACCCTTAAAATACCCTACAGCTGGATACTAGACATCACCTTATAACCTTAGTCTGTCCCTTCCTATCATGCAAAGGCGAATCCCTTAGTCCTGGAATCATTTAAACTCTTGATACTTGCTGATGTGGTGCATGGGGACTATGTGTACAATGTGCACTATTTGGGTTAAATATGTAATGTTTTGATAACCCTCTATGTGCTCACAAACTCCGCCGTAAATACCCATACCACGCGCAGGAACGCAAGAGCGATCATACGCAAATTGCGGATATGTGCACGCACGGCGGAACAAGTGCACGCGCAGCGGGCATGTGTGTGTGGTTAGTACGTGGTGTGTGTACTACAATATTTTTCGACTTTGACAGTCCTCCCTTTGGCAGTCAACAATAACTGCCACTATCTAAACACTAAACAGAAAAATATACAATACAATATCTACAGATGATTGGATGGTAGGAAGAGAGGTGTAGGCGGGAAATGTATGAGCTAGTGGGATAGTAAAAGCATGTATGTATGAATCCATGTCTGAGGGGCATGTATCATCGTGCTGTATATGTTCTAGATAAGCTTTGAGGTATTGCGAAGTATACATTAAATCCTTCTTATCCCGTATTAAGGGTCTGTAAGTGGGCCAACAAACACTACCGAGCTCTTTTTGGCTTCTTGTTCCAACAAATGGGGTGCACATTTAGTTGATGATACATGGAGGGGGAACATATGTGAGTGCTAATATATGTGGATATCACCTGTCGACTATGTGTGTCACTAACTGAAGGTTGTAGAGATGAAGATAAGACACATCTAATATACATTTACATAACATTTTCATAAACATTCTTGGGTGTAGTCGATGTCTTTTCCGGATCGATGTATCTGGGCAAAGGGGGAGACAAAGGAAAAACGGGTGAAAGAAACGGGCCATGGAATTCATTTGCAATCCTTATCATAACATTGTCTCTATGGATGGGTTGTAAATTAAATCTGCTGCTGTAACAATGCCCCCGCTCCTTAAACTCATCAAATTTGTGCCGTGCTTGCGCCGCATTAGAATTCGAACACACCTAAATATCAAGCCAATAATTATGACGACTCCCAGGATACAAAGGAGAAACTTTCCTACACTCATAATAACATTTTGAGCCCATTCTCCTAAACCTGACAACCAATTGCGTGGGTTCAACCATGAGACCCAGCCGGTCAGTTCATTACTCACAGCAGTCAGGGTAAGGTTGTGTCTCCTTCGGAACTCCCACTTCAACTGCAAGATATCGTCCATCTTTTGATCGATGATCTCGGTTGGGTCATCAGTGCTGTTTGTAATATACGTGCAGCACTTCACACCATATTGAGTTGCCAAAGTGACACAGTACCCACCTGTCACGGCTGTGATATAATTAAGGACCATCCTGTGCTGGATCAGTTCCGTTTTGTAAGCTTGCAACTCCCTACCCGTATACCTGAAGGTGTCGTCATACATCTCAGTGATATTATCTATCAAGTTCGCTAGCGCATGGATATACCTATAATTTATAATTCCTCTGGCAGTACGGGTGATGTCTAATGCGAGAAGGAATTGAATCCCGGTGGATTCGTGGATCAAATCAGAGGCTACGTGCTCTGTCCTATCTATGAGGTGTCTCTTAACGATGTGTTCATAGTGAGTATGAGTATAAGGAGCCTGAGCACTGCGGTGAACGTCTTTCATCTTATCATGGGTTATGGTCATGACCTCTGGCAATACTCTTCCAACATAACACAATCCCTCTGAGTTTGGGGCAAGCCACTTATACGCCTTCCTCCCACATATGAAATAGGCATCATCGGGGAGAACTTATGGGACAGAATATGACATTAATACATACAACCAAGCGCGTCAATGGAGAGATAACTTTCTGGACCCACTGTCACGTGTGGTCCTGTCTCAGAATAGGTTTCCAATGTAATGTTTACCAGTAAAAAGTAGACAAATAAAGTGCATATAGTGAAGCACTGTTTGTACTTATTGTGAAGCAAAAGTAAAGTGCATAGAGTATAGCACAGATAAAAACAGTTTTAATGATAAAACATAAAACATAAAACAGATGTAGCAGCATCAACAGTATAACAGCCAGAGGTATCCAAACAGGGAGTCCAATCAAATGTAATTACCAGCAGCAGGTAGGATTAGAGGCATGTAAAGTTAGTTAGTCCTCATAAACTGCAGCAAACACCTCACCGCTTCCCCTGGTCCTCCGTACTGGATCTCCCGGTTCAGTCTCAGATAAAATTAAGCCAACGCGTTTCTACCCATGTTCATCGGGTATTTTTCAAGGCTATTCAGTAGTGTATCCTCCGTTGTGTCCCGTTCCTCTATTTAAATGCGGTTTCCCCCAATCCCCGTGCGGCGCGCGCAGGTGGCTCCTATACAGTCGGTTTCCTACAAGTCCCATGAGCACTTCCGCACCTCGCCGTCACTTCCGCTTCCGCTCGTCGCGTCTGTAGCCATGGCAACTCGGCTTAACGTGTCCGTCTCCGTGGCAACACGCTCCGTCCAGCAGAGGATATCTCACTCGTGGATGGTATAAATAGCTGTCCCATGTAGAAGTTCTCACGGATCATAGTGCGGACATGTAATTTGTCCACAAGAATATCGGGAGGAAAATATAAAGGAGATCACTTAATTAACCATATAGTGCACAAAAACTGTTATCACAATGGCTGGTACGAATCTCCTAGTTTAATAATAAAGTGCAACGTGCCAAGGAAATAAAGTGCAAACATATTATGTGCAATCAGAAAGAGGGTGGTAAAGGAAGGAAAAAAACTGGGTTAGAGGAACCATTTTATCTCGAAATCGAGGTTGAGCCCCCCTGGCTGTAATGTACCCAGCTCATATATACAGGGCCGGCGCTATCACTAGGCAGCTTTAGGCAGCTGCCTATGAGCGCCGGCCACTGGAGGGCGGCAGAACACACTGATGAGAAAATGCTGTCTCTACAAATCTGTCGCCCCCCACCTCCGTGATAGCGCCTCACATATTCACTTGAGGGCTCAGGCATGTTGCCTGCACCCTTACCACCCCCCCACCCCCAGGGCAAGGGCACTTTTATTTTCCCTTTGCAGCCACATGCTGCAGTGTGCTCATACAGAAGCCGACGCTCTGCTGAGTTTGCTTCCTGCATGGACAGGAACAGGAAGTCACTTGGTGCACATGTGAGAGAGGAGAGGAGAGGAGCCTTCAGACGTGAGGAGCAGCAGCCCAGCAGGTCTATCAGAAAGCCATACCATACGGGGGAGCACAGACTCAGGTACATTCTGCTGCTAATGAGGGAAACTGGTAATTTTAGTGAGGGGAGGGGAGGGGGGGGGTTGTATATTAGTGTGTGCAGGGGAGGAGGGGTGGTATATTAGTGTGTGCAGGGCGGGTATATTAGTGTGTGCAGGGGGGTATATTAGTGTGTGCAGGGGAGGAGGGGTGGTATATTAGTGTGTGTAGGGGGGGTATATTAGTGTGTGCTGGGGAGGGGGGTGGTATATTAGTGTGTGCAGGGGGGGTATATTAGTGTGTGCAGGGGAGGGGGTGGTATATTAGTGTGTGCAGGGGAGGGGGTGGTATATTAGTGTGTGCTGGGGAGGGGGGTGGTATATTAGTGTGTGCAGGGGGGGTATATTAGTGTGTGCAGGGGAGGAGGGGTGGTATATTAGTGTGTGCAGGGGGGGGTATATTAGTGTGTGCAGGGGAGGGGGTGGTATATTAGTGTGTGCAGGGGGGGTATATTAGTGTGTGCAGGGGAGGGGGTGGTATATTAGTGTGTGCAGGGGGGGTATATTAGTGTGTGCAGGGGAGGGGGGGTGGTATATTAGTGTGCGCAGGTGGGGTATATTAGTGTGTGCTGGGGAGGGGGGTATATTAATGTGTGCAGGGGGGGTTGTATATTAGTGTGTGCTGGGTAGGGGGGGTGGTATATTAATGTGTGCAGGTGAGGGGGGTGGGTGGTATATTAATGTGTTCAGGGGAGGGAGGGTGGTATATTAGTGTGTGCAGGGGGGTATATTAGTGTGTGCAGGGGAGGGGGGGTGGTATATTAATGTGTGCAGGGGAGGGGAGTATATTAATGTGTGCAGGGGAAGGGGGGTATATTAGTGTGTGCATGGGAGGGGGGTGGTATATTAGTGTGTGCATGGGAGGGGGGGTGGTATATTAGTGTGTGCATGGGAGGGGGGTATATTAGTGTGTGCAGCGGAGGGGGGTATATTAGTGTGTGCAGCGGAGGGGGGTATATTAGTGTGTGCAGCGGAGGGGGGTATATTAATGTGTGCAGCGGAGGGGGGTGGTATATTAGTGTGTGCAGCGGAGGGGGGTGGTATATTAGTGTGTGCAGCGGAGGGTGGTATATTAGTGTGTGCAGCGGAGGGGGGTGGTATATTAGTGTGTGCAGCGGAGGGTGGTATATTAGTGTGTGCAGCGGAGGGGGGTATATTAGTGTGTGCAGCGGAGGGGGGTACATTAGTGTGTGCAGCGGAGGGGGGGGGTATATTAGTGTGTGCAGCGGAGGGGGGGGGTATATTAGTGTGTGCAGCGGAGGGGGGGTGGTATATTAGTGTGTGCAGCGGAGGGGGAGTGGTATATTAGTGTGTGCAGGGGAGGGGGGGTATATTAGTGTGTGCAGGGGAGGTGGGGTGGTATATTAGTGTGTGCAGGGGGGTATATTAATGTGTGCAGGGGAGGTGGGGTGGTATATTAGTGTGTGCAGGGGGGTATATTAATGTGTGCAGGGGAGGGGGGGGTGGTATATTAATGTGTGCAGGGGAGGGGGTGGTGGTATATTAATGTGTGCAGGGGAGGGGGGGACGGTATATTAAAAATTTGTATGGGGGAGTGGCATATTAATGTGTTTTTGTTTTTTAATTAATGCAGTTTCCCACTGCCTATCACCCACTGCCTCTCCCCGCCCGTCACCTCTCTCCTGAGACCCTCTCCCTATCACTCACTGACTCTTATACCGCTTTTAGACCAACAGCGCGGGTCGCAGCCGGGAGCCTGACACGGGTGCTACCCGGCTGCGCCCTGCGTCAGCTCCCTTTCCCACTGCACTCGCCAACCCGGCATATTGCCAGTGACGCGGCGGGGGTGGCACTTGGAGATCACATGATCTCCAAGCGCCGCCCGCACATTCACTGTACACTGCAAAGTTTGCCGAGTTGAACACGTGTTCAACCCTGCAAACCACCCGAGTTGGAATACCGGGTCACTCAACCCGGATTATTCCAACTCGAACCTTTTACACCAGCCAGCAACACGGGTTATGCACCTTCAAGTGCAATAATCCGTGTTATATGCTGGCGGTGTAAAAGGGGTATTGCCCTCACTCCGTCACCTCTCTTCTATTACACTCTTCCTGTTGTTCACCATTTCCCCATCACCTCTCTCGCTTGTTACCCTCTCAATGTCACCCTCTGTTTTCACCCTCTGCTTGTCACCTTCCTCCACTCACTGGTCACTGCCTGTCCCTAGCTTCACTCTCTACCCTTCTCCCACTGCCTCTCCCTGCTGTTACCCTTTTCTCGTCCGCTCTCTCCTGTCACCCTCTCCCTGTCACCTACTGACTTTTCTGTCACCCACCGTCTCTAACACTCACCTGATCACCCTCTCTCTTTTCACATTTCTGTGGGGTCTATTCATGAAGCAGTGAAAAGTGTGGAGAAGTAAGTCAGTGAAGAAGTTGCCCATGGCAACCAATCAGCTTATATAATTGTATAGAATACACTTTATAAATGTTACCTCAACACTGATTGGTTGCCATAGGCAACTTCTCCACTGTTTACACTGCATCATGAATAGACCCACATCCTCCTCCCCCCCCCCCCCTCCCACACACACACACCTTGCGATTTCAGTCTCAGGCGTGTTTTTGACTACCACCCATTCAGCGATTGCAGACTCTCGCATGTTGCCCGCTAGCCCCCACCCCCACAATTGCAGACTCCTGCATGTACGGCATCCACCACGTACCACTATGTAAGCATGCAGAGGGGGGGGGGGGGAGCAGGCTAAAGTTTTGCCTAGGGTGTCAAGAAACCTTGCACCGGCCCTGCATATATACATTTAATTTCTGCTCTCGCTAGTTGTGCTGGGAGGTCCCTTTGTCTCCAATTACCTTTCACCCACTGTAAACCTAAAAATCTCCTAATTGCCATAGGATCTTTATTGTGTGCAATACGGAAATGATCTGACAGAGCATGCGTTACCAGACCATTTTTTTATATTTCTGAGGTGTTCGCTGATCCGCACCTTCAAAGGTCTGGAAGTTCTGCCAATGTAAAAAAGTCCACATGTACACTCGACAGCATACACAACATTTTTTGTGTTGCATGTAACAAAAGTTTTGATGTTCACCTTCTTCCCATTTACCATGAGTTCACTAGTTTTATTGTTACCATCACCTTTCACTGTGCGGCACCCAATGCACATCCCACATCAAAAGAATCCTTTCGGTTTGATCGTGGGAAGTGATTTTGCAGGTGGTAAAGCTCCCCTCACCAGTGCATTACTCAGATTTGTAGCCCTCCTGAAAATGCATTTCGGTTTGTTTGGAAGTTTATTACCCACTATGGGGTCCCTTTTCAGGATTCCCCAATGTCTCTTGAGAATCCTTTCTAAATCTCTGTGTTGACTGTTGAAAGACGAAATGAAATCCCATTCAAAAGGTGTGGGTTTGGTATTGGGTACCTTTTCTTTCTTATGCATAAGTTCTTCACTAGATAAATTGCCTGCCCTGGTTACTGACTCGCTTACTTTCCCCAGTTTGTAGCCGGATGCTATGAAGTTATTCTGCATCTCCCTGGCTTGTTCTTTGAAAGGAGCAGTCTCCGTACAGTTTCTCCTTAAGCGTCGCATCTGTCCACATGGTACGGATTTTAGCCAATCTGGGTGATGGCAACTGTTGTGTTGAAGATAAGCTCTAGAGTCAGTAGGTTTTCTATAATTCTTTGTCTGTAATGCACCGTTATTCGGATAAACAGTTACATCCAAGAAGTGTAACTCCTTATTACTTCTCTCGAAGGTGAGTGTTAAATTAAGGGAGTTGTGGTTTAAGTATTCACAAAATGCATCTAATGTTAGGCCATCGCCCCTCCATATAAAAAATATATCGTCGATATATCTAACCCAGGACACCAGGTTCGCTCCGAAGGGATTGTTGTAACAAATGTATAGAGGAACGGGACACAACAGAGGATACACTACTGGATAGCCTTGAAAAAGACCCGATGAACATGGGTAGAAACGCGTTGGATTAATTTTATCTGAGACTGAACCGGGAGATCCAGTACGGAGGACCAGGGGAAGCGGTGAGGTGTTTGCTGCAGTTTATGAGGACTAACTAACTTTACATGCCTCTAATCCTACCTGCTGCTGGTAATTACATTTGATTGGACTCCCTGTTTGGATACCTCTGGCTGCTATACTGTTGATGCTGCTACATCTGTTTTATGTTTTATCATTAAAACTGTTTTTATCTGTGCTATACTCTATGCACTTTACTTTTGCTTCACAATAAGTACAAACTGTGCTTCACTATATGCACTTTATTTGTCTCCTTTTTACCGGTAAATATTACATTGGAAACCTATTCTGAGACAGGACCACATGTGACAGTGGGTCCAGAAAGTTATCTCTCCATTGACGCGCTTGGTTGTATATATTAACACCATTTTTTCTTCTGCAATTGTTTGACCCTTTGGGTGGAGGTATTCAGGAGAGTTACCTCTGGGTGTTCACGACTATATCAAGCTGCTCTAAGTGCGCACCCTATACAGGTTCTATACTTTTGTCTTTCATGAATATGACATTACCATATTACAAACTTTCCAAGTGAAAAACCCAATTCCTAGTTCTCTCATCTGTTCAGTACAAGTATCAGGCTGTATGATATGAGCACAGTACCCTGGTGATACTTCTCCAACCCACATGGTCTTGCTTCTCCGAGTATATCTATACCGAAAATACCTTCCACTGTTGGCTATTTGGCATACAAGTTCAGAGTCTACGGGTATCCTATCAGCTCTGTGCGAAAATGCCATGGTTTGATTATTCCATGTCACCTCCCAATTTCCTGGTTTTCGGGAATTGGAAATGTTGAAACACACTAAGGATCTATCTACATGATACTGGTGGAGCTTCAAACTAGGGGGCCTAGAAATATTACATTTCTTGTCCACCGGTCTCCCACCCCGTAATTCGAGTACCTCATCTATTGCTAAAGGGTACGGTACTAATCCTGACTTGCTCTGACCTTGAGGTACTTGTGAGCACACCCAGCATTCTGTCTGGTTTAAGACCTTACCCACTAGTGAGTGGTAATCACTCAATGGATGACGGTCCATGTTGATATTAAGGCTGGACTGACATCTCTGGATGCACCCATCCTCGACTATGTTCTCACAATTCTTACAAATGCAATTTTCCTCAGCCAATAACCCTTCACAGTGCCTCCGAGCTCCCTGACTACCAGATCGTTTTCTGATACTCGCCTTTGCTCGAGTGATGTGTTGCTCTTGGAATTCTACAAATCCGTCCTCGCCATCAGAACCCATTCCAGATCCTTTCTCGACCTCTCTGGTACTCTCACCGAAACAGACTGTTCTGGTCAACAACAGGGTTAACAGGAAAACCCGGAACGCAGTCTCTTGGGGTAAGTCCATCTTGTTACGGGAAGAGAAAGGAAACAAGAAGGGGGAGGAAAAGGGAAGGAGAGAAGGAGGGTAGTGGGAGATGGAGAAAAAAAGAAAAAAAAGAAAAAGAAAAACTGGTGCGACAACCGCCTCTTGGTCTTGTTGTTCTCCACGCTCAGGTGCCGTTTCAACCGTACTGACTCTCAGCCTTCCTGGAACAGACACTCCAGTGATACGATGTTCTCTCCGGTACAGCGACCTTTCTGTAGGAAACATAAATTTGTTTAACTGTTGTGTATTATCAGTTGTATGATCTTTGGGAAGTGAGAAAAGAGGGGAAATAATAAAAAGAAAATTTGTCAGATTTGCGTTCACCATCAGGCTGTCACACCATCATGTACGCACGGTATCTATGCACAGTCTATCTAAACCAGTATTCCCATTCTCCACCCTTTGTGCATGACCAGGCACACTGATACTGGTGTCCCTATGCTGGTGAGATATACTGGATTTAGGCAGAGCTCTGAAAGACCGAATAGGCAATAGGCATGTGGCGTTTGAACTATAATCCTGTCAGTGAACGTAAGAAATGAAGAGGAAACTTTGATGACAAATCACAGAGTTTACCTGGCTGCCCCTGTATCTACAAGGAATGATCTACCAGCTACATCAACCATGACCTCAGGTTTACTACCAAGGCTAGCAATCAACTTCACTGGCTTCAGACTACAGGTGTTGCCCAACCCCTATTGTATATTGTGACCCTCCCGCAGCGCGCTGGCAGCTACAATATGTGAGGGGGGTAACTGAGAATTTTCAGAGGTCTGCCAGTCCCTCCTAGGTGGATACCTCCTTGTTTCCCCTGCGTGTGGATCATAACTTCTCCTATGTGATCCCTGATCCCAATTACATGTATCATAACTTTGCTCGTGTTCTTGTCTAGGGGGTCTGAATTTTTGTGTGCTGTTACAATTGCTAGCATAATGCCCTTCCCTTTTACACAGATAAACTCTTGGCTTTCTCCATGAGTCAGAGGCCTGGGGTTTTGGCTGATGGGGCTTTGCTGTAAGAGCCTGTATACTTACTGTCATCAGCCTTTCCCCCTGTACCTCCCTGTGCTTAATGATGTTCCTATCATGCTCGACAGCGGACTCTCTCAATGCAGCCACCGAGATACCTCTCCAGTTTGGTAGAGAGGTCTGTACCCTTGTTCTCAGTGCCTCCTTCAACCCGTCCATTAATACTGACACAGCGACCTCCCTGTGATGTACATTTTCCTTAATGTCCTCGATCCCAGTGTATCTAGTCATTTCCTGCAGTGCTCGATGGAAATATTCAGATGCCGTTTCACCTTCTTTTTGTCTTATGGAAAAGATTTTATTCCATTTGACAACAGTAGGGAAATATACTCCTAATTGCAGATTGATTTGTCGTACATTCTCCTGAGTGTACTATCCAGTGAGACGTACTTCTGCGTCTAATTTACAATCAGTAATGAATTTCGCGGGGTCAATATTGGAAGGTAAACATACTCGTAGCACTGTTCGCCAATCTTTGTTTGTGGGTTCGGTGGCGTTACCTAATTCTTTAATAAATCTCTGGCATGCGACTAGATCCTGGGATCGGGAAATTCAGACATAATTGTCCTCAATTCTGTCCGGGACCAAGGACAATGCATAGCAATATTCCTGATGGGAGTGACTCCCTGAGCGTCAGTCTTCCCATTGGGGACTGCGATCACCCTGACAGGATTTAATTCAATTACATCATTCTGAGTTGACTCTACAATCTGAGGTGCTATTGTCTTTGCATAATGTATGGTACCATACTTACCTGTGGACACGACCTCACTTATCCCTCCGCTAGGGGGCCTTACAACTGATCTTACTGGTTGGGCCGTGCCCACCTGAGTGTTCTGTATGGTGGCTGCTAGAGAGAGTGCCGATATCGTGCTGGGCTCATCTTCTTGCTCGCAGTCCTGAGGGAAGTTTAAAATGGGATACAACTTGCATGGGTTAGCATTAGTACATTTATCAACTATACTCTTATCAGATACCAGTATGCCATTGTCTGTAGCCACTTTCTCCCCTACAATATACGGTGGTGGTGGTGCGGTTGCCATCATTTTCTTGCTAGGTTTGGAACCTGCTGCGTGAGCTAGTTCCCTCTGCATATCGCCCTCTTGCTGCCATAAATTTAAACAATCTGTTTGTCTAATCCTTTGTTTTCTGGATTTTACTAGACATATCCTACTCCTTACATTGTGTAGTACCTCTGGATCAAAACTACTTATCCCAGGAAATGATGCTTTATCCCCCACAGTCATTCGTGTCCATTCATCACAAAAGGTCTCAGTGTGGGGACCATACTTCCCCCACATTACCAACCGAGCTGACCCCCTGGGTCTCAATTCTGCTGTCTGAACCCTGACTGAGGAACATCCCTGTGTTGTGCACTTGGCTCCCATTGTGGACCCTTTTAACACGGGAAAATTTCCTAAAATGCTCCAAACACAGTAACGGTGGAAGTCCTCAAAGTTCTTCCACTAACTTCTTCTGCTCCGAGTACCATGGATCTGCCCCTTTTAGCAGACACGTGTAGCCAATGCAGGCCCTACTTCGGCCTATATCCCCTGGGCCTTTAGGAGTAACTTACCGTACCCAGTGAATATCTGCCTAAAAGACAATTTTTACACAAATCACGCTTGCATGTGCTCTACACAACGTGTATGATGACGAGATTTACGCACAAATATGCAAAACTTCGTATCACGTTGCGCCATGTATTGCCCACACAACCGTGCGGTCCAATCGTACCGCTTATAGACACTTGCTATCTATAAGTTGTAGGATCACTGGAGTCTTCACACTGTGCTCCAAAACAGCCGGAGTGTAATACCAAGAAAACAACACCTTTAAAAAAAACTTTATCACACTACGTTGCACGTATTCACCTAGACCGTGCTCACCGAGTTCACCGAGTTCACAGAGTTCACCGAGTTCACCAAGCGGGGTGCAATACATTCACACCTTTTTCAGCCCACACTAACACTCTATAGTTTTCTGATCAGAAAAATATCCTTTCCTGTTGACTGATAGCTTTCCCCAGAGGTAATACAGTAGAAAAGGTTTTATTTAAACTAAATTTTGGAAACCGAGCAATTTGTGCTATTGTAGCGTGGCTACTGTTCCTCCCCTAAACTAAACAATGCTATTGTGTAATTTGTACTTAGCGGTTGTACCCTTACGCACGTTGCATAAACACGCGACCGTGCGTACGTCTTTACGTTGCATACGCAGTCCCGTACTTTGTCCGAGACACGTGTACAAAAACCGTACGTCCGCAATAGTACAAATCCCACACTTCTATAAATGCAAGCGATATTACCTATAATCGCTCACCTAACACAGCACAGTGTCTTTCTGTATAAACCTTTTTAACTAGGCCAGACTGTGTTTGTGTTTTACGTTTATTCCCTTAATATTTAGTCTATGTTTTAACTAAATAGCAACAAATTTCTCAGCACAGGTCAAACTGAATCTAATGATCAATACTTATGGCAACAATGCGAGCAGGTATACAAAGTACAGGTGTATGCTTGTGTTGTGTGCGCATTTGGCGCCAAACAGAAATTCACAGACTTTAAAAATACAGTAGCTTTGCGTATTTACCTTACGGATCCCACCAGCATCCCTACAAACCATGCAGAGCAGACGCCATCTTATCAGCAATGAGATAGGGTTTACTAGTGTATCCATCAACCAGGAGAAGGCTTACGTGGGATACCTGTCCGCCCTTTGCTGATAGATAAAGTCTGCTTTAACCTGCTAGGCAGCGGGTATGAGGAAAACCCGGACAATTTCCCCAATTGATAATGTCGATATTATCTTAAACCATAAAGCTATACCTCTAAATACACTTTTACCATGTAGCCGCTGCGGCCGCTAGACTTAATACACACGCTACGCACTTTGTACGCTATTTGCGTACAGAGTCCCGTACCTTGTACGTACTTAGCGTACAGACGCTTCGCTGGGGGTACAAAGTACACACAGCGCGCGCACACACTCTTGATAAACTTTAAACCTTATTAGTAATGCAATGCAATGATGTTACACCTTAAACCTTACGCAGCGCTGATGGTATAAAGCAGTGGTTCTCAAACTCGGTCCTCAGGACCCCACACGGTTAATGTTTTCCATGTCCCCCAGCAGCTGCACTGTGTATCACCAACTGTCACATTTTAAAAATCTACAGGTGACCTGCAAAATATGGACCGTGTGGGGTCCTGAGGACCGAGTTTGAGAACCTGTGGTATAAAGTACCCGCAGTGCGTACACACCTTATCAATACACTCTTAAACCTTATACAATTAGGTAATGTAATACGCTTTAAACCCTAGCAGGGAAAAGAGGACACAACACCGATTTGTAGTTAAACACTGGGTTCCGAAACCTCAGCGTATATATCTGGAAGGGGATAACAATACAATTTATACACTACAAAATACAACAGAGTAAAATGGCTACAGTCAATTGTACATACGTGAGAATATTCGCTTGCGCAACCTGGACCAGTCCTCCGCTCATCAGGTAGATAGCGTTCAGAGTCTTCTGACCGGCCAGGCAGCAACAGGCTTTTTATACACTACTTCCAAAAGCAATACAATGGATACTGTAATCCCTTTGTCCATTGGACACAGAGATGCATCTTTACATTACAGGAGAGGTCATAGGTTGATTTGAAAAGGTGGGCGATGTCTTTCTCAACTGCTCTTGTGGGTGGTCTCCTCTGGATTCCCGCCGCATACATAATATACAGTAAATACAGTTTATATCTATATTCTACTTCTGCACATAACTATACGCAGGAACATGCGATCTTCCTCTAACCAACACCGGAATGTTACCCTTAAAATACCCTACAGCTGGATACTAGACATCACTTTATCACCTTAGTCTGTCCCTTCCTATCATGCAAAGGCGAATCCCTTAGTCCTGGAATCATTTAAACTGTTGATACTTGCTGATGTGGTGCAGGGGGACTATGTGTACAATGTGCACTATTTGGGTTAAATATGTAATGTTTTGATAACCCTCTATGCGCTCACAAACTCCGCCGTAAATACCTATACCACGCGCAGGAACGCAGGAGCGATCATACGCAAATTGCGGATATGTGCACACACGGTGGAACAAGTGCACGCGCAGCGGGCATGTGTGTGTGTGGTTAGTACGTGGTGTGTGTACTACAATATTTTTTGACTTTGACACCACAAAGATCCCCTTTCCCGAATGCCGGCCTCCATGAGACTTCTGTCACTAGGAGACCCATCACTACTGAGGGAGCACCACATAGTGCCGCCCCGCTGATTGGCTACATGCTGCACCGCTTTAATTCATCGTTCCACATAGGTTTCTATGGTGAGAATTCTCCATAGAAGCATATTGTGGTAACCGCGGCTATGTGGTTAACCACAAGGTTAATAGAGGTCAACCACAGGTTACAGTGGATTCTACTAGAGAAGAGTACCTGAATGGCTAAAAGGGGTGTATGTGATCATGAGTGTGAATGTGCAGGGGTGTTTAATAAACTTTTACTTTCTATGGTGTGTGTCCTTTTATATTTCTTTTACAGGTGTGACTACAGGTACCAGTGGGCCCTTAATGCCCCACATGCTGGTTCTTGTGGTTCTCCAAGGGACCTGTAGTTCCACTTGTTAAAGACAATATTATTTCTAACCTTTACACGTGAATTGCTATCCACTCTGCACCCACCACCAAGCGGTGCTGAGGATAGCCTCGGACATCAGCCCTAGACTTATGTGTTTCTCCACTCCCCAAGGAGTCCCAAATCAGGGATCACTAGTTGGGATGGGGGGGGGGGGGGGGTAATTCTATAGCCGCCGGGACCAATATAAAACCTTTCCCCGGGCTGTGGCATTACCTCACTGGCATGTGGAGCCCAGTGCTGGTTTCAAATATACGGGGGACCCCTACGTCTCCCCTCCCCCACCCATATTTTTGGAACCAGGAACAGTCGAAAGAGCCCAGTGCTGTTTCTTTAAATATAGTGGGGCCTTATGTATTTCCATCCCTGTATATCTAGAACCAGGACTGGCTCAAAGCCTGGGGCTGGTTATGCTTATTAGGGTGGTGGTGGGGGAGGGGGGGGGGTAACCCATGCAGTCTTCTTACTATTTTTTAACTCTTTTTTTGCACATTTTAACAGAGAAGCCCTGCATGTATCTTCCTGATCTGTGCATGCTTCTCTAAACATGCTTCTTGGAGGGACATCTATTTGAAATATTTAGATCCTAGGGGATAATTCAAAGTTGATCACAGCAGCAAATTTGTTAGCAGTTGGGCAAAACCATGTGCACTGCAGGGGGGGCAGATATAACATGCACAGAGAGAGTTAGATTTGGGTGGGGTGTGTTCAAACTGAAATCCAAATTGCAGTGTAAAAATTAAGCAGCCAGTATTTACCCTGCACAGAAACAAAATAAGCCACCCAAATGTACACATAGAGGGTCATTTCGACCCATTCGCAGGCGTGCGCGACATTGCCCAGCGACAGGGGTCGCCGGGATACGTCACGTCCTACGATGGAAGCGGTCGCAGAGCCGACCGCAAAGAAGATTGCCAAGAAAAAGGCGTACCTGGGCGGATCCGGACTGTTGGAGACCATTTTCGGGGAGTGGTAAGGAAAACACAGGCATGTCCAGCAGAAAAGAGGGCGGATGTCTGACGTCAAAGCCGGCTCCAGCATCGCAGAGATCGTCGCACAGGGTAAGTAGGTATAGGGCTGGTCTACTTCTGCTTGAATTTTTTTTAGCTTAGCAGGGCTGCACAAGCGATCGCAACCCTGCTAAGCTAAAACACACTCCCCCATAGGCATGTACTAGTTGATCGCAGCAGCAGCAAAAAGTTGCTACGTGCGATCAACTCGGAATTACTACCCTAGTTTGCTCAAATCACAGGTGTGTTTGCAGAAACGATTCTAGGTAAATTTCTGTGTTTCAGTGTTGTCTATGGAAATTTTATCTAAGTTTGGACGATGGTGTACAGTATTTGATCATATGTCCCTGTACACCCATGTTTTGTACTTCTATTTGACCTAACACTCCCATGTTTGTTCTTTGGTAAATTTCCGTGTTTTGAAAAAATGGCAAACACTCCTTGGGCAAACATGGAGCTTAGTAAATTTACCCCTAAGATAAAGAATAAAAAAGCTGCTCTGATTGGCTTTTTGCTTATTAACACCAAGGGGCCTATTTATCAAATAATATTTGTGGGATATTCACCAAAAGAGACATTTTTGGTGGATACCTGCACATATTAAGTATCCCCAGAGTGTACTATGGAGGGACCGAAGTAGATATATCTGATATATGTTGTGGTCCCTCCATTTTCTAAAGAAGCCAAAGCCCCAGTATATTTCTATGGTGGCTGCAAAGCCAGATAGCATTATCCTATAGTAACCTGTGGGTATTGGCTTCCGGAGATCTGAACCAGGAAGCAGGCAGTGTGATAGCATTACGCGGTCACTGCTTACAGCTCTTCGCCAGGATGTGCTCATTTGGAGTCTTTCTCTTGTCAAATTTAGTACATTTATGTGACTATATTTATTTTCACTTTGTAAATATATGCAAAATATATTTAGCACATCTGCATTGTGATACATTTGCCCCCAAATGGTTTATGAATCTCTTTTGTTTTAGAGGACCATTTATCTTTAGTGGCTCAGTGGCTTTCTATGCAGATGTTTGCTCCTCCTCAGCAGTCTATCACTGCCAGCAAGCAGATCCTGTATTGTATAGTATTATAACAATAGGGAACAGAATATGCACTGAGGCCAGAGGTCATTATGTAGTCCTATTGAAGCTCTCTTGCTAGATCTAGCACATCTCAACCACATTCTGACACTCTGGGAAAATGTAAAGTCAAGTATCTGGCATACAATTGCTGTCTTTAGCCATTAGTTAAATAAAGTCAACACCTTCTCTGGTCCCAGGCCGGTTCAAGCTGCCGGTTTCAGTCTGGCTCAAGTTGCATCTTCTGCAGTCTCAGCCTAGCTCAAGCCACTGGCTCCAGTTCGTCTCGAGCTAATGTTCACCTCCAGTCCAATTCCGGTTCATGCTCCAGTTCTTGATCCAGTCTGATCCAGCCTGTTTGCTATTTCGTTGTCCAAGTCTGTGCAGTTACCTGAAGTATCCCTAAAGATTATCATAGTATTTCTACTGCAAAGGCTTCTGTCTGCTGGTATCCTGATTCCTAGCAAGTTCTCTAACTACAACTGCCTGCTCATTGTGGGTTCAAGTGGACTATCTCCAGCTACACTTCAGGCTGTACTGCCTCTCAGTGAGGCCTACCCAGTACTGCAGCTCCTACATGTCTCAGGGACTCTCTGTTCTCCATTCCATTGGTGTCAAGATCGATGGTGGTTGTTGATCTGAGTTTCCTCTCTCTCATACTGAGACTCCGCTGGTGTGGTCACTTCAGGTGTTGAGGACCGGGTCCTGAATTTATACTCTTCTCGAGGATATAGGCTCCAGTCACCCAGCTTTGGTAGTTGGTCTGTACCTCTGTTAGTGGATTGCAGATGGTCTGCTGAGTACTTGCTGTGTCTTCCCCTGAGTTCAGACACTGGTCCTGGTCCCTATTTCTTGAGTTCAGGGTTAGGGGTTGAGTGCCACTCAGGTGGTTCAGGGACAGTCTGTGAGCCTTCCAGTTTTAACCAACCTCTCTGATGACACTTGGTAACTTCCCATACTTTTCCTATGCTTGTAGTTAATTCATTAATAAACATCTGATACTTTTACCTGGTTTCTTATATCACTCATTAATCCAGTCCATGGGTCCTGATTCGGATCTGAAACCTCAAACCATGACAACTGGCATACACTGTAACTTTCTGAGCTTTAGAAATATGAGCACTTTACTGTCTTGTATACTATGGAAGTATCTTTGGCTTGCATATAATCATATGAGTATCTTTGGCTGGGGAAAAAATGATATAGGCACATCTGATCATATGGATTGCTCTGTCTGGTGTATAATCAAATGAACACCTTTATCTTGTATATAAACATAAGGTCACACTACTCATACTAGCCTACATTCTTGGAATGTCCAGGAATTTCATTGCATTCTCCTGGACTCCCAGAAGAACAGGCTACCCTTCAATATTCTGGCCAGTTCCAAAGTGAAATAGGTGTGTATGTGGCTTGATGACAATATTGCCAATAAATTGTGTCATTTTGTCCTCACCTGCAATGCTGTGGATCCCAGCACTGCATTATGATGCAACAATTAGAAAACTACCCATGCCCCATGCACCTTCAGCTCTACCAATGGGGAGATGCAAAGTGTCAGCGAGTACTGTATACTATGTGAACATGTATGGATGGTAAATCATCTAAAGGTTGATTGTATATCCCAGAATTTCATGGCTTGGTTAAATTATGTAGTATGTGACCCTTGGAAGGGCCAAAAGAGTAACATGCTTTAAAGGAAACAGGGTGGGGAATTCTGTGGGAATAAGGAAACCAAGTGCATTAAACCGAAGTACAGTATAACTAACAACTTATACTGAAAATTTATTTAGCATAAACAGAAATGACCATATATACACACAAGACTTCAAGACTACTTATTTCCAGCAAGACATTATCTATATTACAGGAAATGTTTTACAGTCTTTAAGAATTTGCATGAAATAATGTATCAAGTTAAAGTTTAGTTACATTTCTCATTTAGTTTCAATTATAACTCAACCTATTTATACTTCTTCTTTCACATATCCTAAAATGTCATTTTAGTTTCAATGCCTGTTTCCTGCATTGGAGATTGCATCATTGGTAGAGATCTGCTGTTAGTAAGAGACATGAGACCATGCAAGACCAGCATGGGTTAGGAAACTGATCCTACACATTCAAAGAGAAAAGAAAAGTTAGGCAACTGTTTGTTTTCACAAGAATTTCTGTCACTGCAACAAACTGTATTTATACCATATACATACCTCACAACTGTCCTGATTTTCGAGGGACAGTCACGTTTTTTGGGACTGTCCCGCTGTCCCACCCGTGGGCAGCAGCGCCCCGCGGTGGAGCGAGGGGGCAGTTAGGAGGCTCCTGTCACTCTCTGGCTGCTCTGCTTAGCGCAGAGCAGAGCAGTGTGAATAGACGCTGTGCGCATTTGCACATAGCGTCTATTCATGGAGACACAGGGACTAGGGGCATGCCAGCAGCTCACAGTGCATTGGCAGTGCCCACACAGTAATGAAAATGAGAGGTGTGGCTCACGATCGCGGCATGCCCGTGAAGCCACGTCTCCTTTCTATAGGCCATGGCCCTTCTTTGTGCAGGCGCGGCAGCGCTGAACGAGGGAGTCCCACTTTCTGAGGTCCCAATGTTGGGAGGTAAGCATATACATGTGTCCTCATGCACCTAGCCTTAATACGCCATATAGCGTGAGACACCCGGCATTACTGGGCCTCTCCGAGGTGTAGCATACCATCTTTTTCTTTACATTGTGCGTCTTATTCGCATCACAGGCACATCAAAACACCACTCAAACTATACTACAGACCCTGAGCTGCGACTTTAAGCTTACAGGAATTCATTTTAAACACTAACAAAGTTTTGTATACAGATTCTTGTATACAGATTACAACTCATTTGCACACAGAAGTATAAATGTTGCACATCAAATTGATCAACGCAATCTAACAGAGTAGTTTTGTTGCTTTCATTTGTTTTATTTATATGAATACGATGCACATTTTGAGCGAAAAAGACATTCAACACAGACCAGGCCAGTCGCCCTGGACATGGCGTGCCATGAGAGGCTGTTTGGAGCAACTGAAGCCACAGCATGAGGACACATACAGTGGGGCAAAAAAGTATTTGGACAGCCACTGATTGTGCAAGTTGACCCACTTAAAAAGATGAGAGCGGTCTGTAATTTCCATCATAGTTACACTTCAACTGTGAGAGACAGAATTGGAAATAAAAACAGCAGGAAATCACATTGTATGATTTTTAAACAATTTACTTGTATATTCTTGTGGAAAATAAATATTTGGATACATACCAAGCAGCAGGATTTCTGGCTCTCACAGACCTGTTACTTCTTCTTTAAGAAGCTCTTCTATCCTCCACTTGTTACCTGTATTAATGGCGCCTGTTTGAACTGGTTATCGGTATAAAAGAAACCTGTCCACACCCTCAAACAGTCAGACTGCTACCTCTCCACCATGGCCAAGACCAGAGAGCTGTCTAAGGACACCAGGGACAAAATTGTAGAGCTGCACAAGGCTGGGATGAGCTACTCGAATATAGGCAAGCAGCTTGGTGAGAAGAGATCAACTGTTGGTGCAATTATTAAAAAATGGAAGAAATACAAGATCACTGACAATCTCCCTTGACCTGGGGCTCCATGCAAGATCTCACCTCGTGGGGTATCAATGATCTTGAGAACGGTGAGGAATCAGCCCAGAACTACACGGGGGGACCTGGTCAATGACCTCTAGAGAGCTGGGATCACAGTCACAAAGGTTACCATTAGTAACACACTACGTAGTCATGGATTGAAATCCTGCAGTGCCTGAAAGGTCCCCCTGCTTAAGCCAGCACATGTCCAGGCCCATCTAAAGTTTGCCAGTGACCATCTGTATGATCCAGAGGAGGATTGGGAGAATGTAATATGGTCAGATGAGAGCAAAATCAAACTTTTTTGTATAAACTCCACTCGCCGTGTTTGCAGGGAGAAGAATGATAAATGGCATCCCAAGAACACCATACCCACTGTGAAGCATGGGGGTGGAAACATCTTGCTTTGGGGCTGCTTTTCTGCAAAGGGGACAGGACGACTGATCCGTATTAAGGAGAGGATGAATGGGGCCATGTATCGTGAGATTATGGACAAAAACCTCCTTCCCTCAGTAAGAGCATTGAAGATAAAACGTGGCTGGGTCTTCCAGCATGACAATGACCCCAAACACACCACTCGGGCAACTAAGGAGTGGCTCTATAAGAAGCATTTCAAGGTCCTGGAGTGGCCTAGCCAGTCTCCAAACCTCAACCCAATAGAAAATCTGTGGAGAGAGTTGAAAGTTCGTGTTGCCCGGCAACAGCCCCAAAACATGATAGCTCTAGAGAAGATCTGCATGGAAGAGTGGGCCAAAATACCTGCAGTGTGTGCAAACCTGGTCAAGAACTACAGGAAATGTTTGACCTCTGTAATTGACAACCGAGGTTATATTACAAAGTATTGAGTTAAACATTTTGATTGTCCAATTTTTTCCCCCGCAAGAATATACAAATACATTGTTTAAAAATCATACAATGTGATTTCCTAGTTTTTTTTTTTCAGATTCTGTCTCTCACAGTTGAAGTGTACCTATGATGGAATTACAGACCTCTCTCATCTTTTTAAGTGGGTCAACTTGCACAATCGGTGGCTGTCCAAAAACTTTTTTGCTCCACTGTATGTGCTTATTAGTGGGATCCGGTCTGAAGATTGACAGTGTCTAGGTCGACAATGTTTAGGTCGACCACTATAGGTCGACAGTCACTAGGTCAACATGGATGGAAGGTCGACAGGGTTTCTAGGTCGACATGTGCTAGGTCGACAGGTCTAAAGGTCGACATGAGTTTTTCAATTTTTTTTTTTTTTTTTGGATTTTTTCATACTTAACGATCCACGTGGACTACGATTGGAACGGTAAAGTGTGCCGAGCGAAGCGGTAGCGGAGCGAAGGCACCATGCCCGAAGCATGGCGAGCGAAGCGAGCCATGCGAGGGGACGCGGTGCACTAATTTGGGATCCCGGTCACTTTACGAAGAAAGCGACACCAAAAAAAAATATATCCTCATGTCGACCTTTAGACCTGTCGACCTAGCACATGTCGACATAGAAAGTAAACCCTGTCGACCTTCCATCCATGTCGACCTAGTGACTGTCGACCTATAGTGGTCGACCTAAACATTGTCGACCTAGACACTGTCGATAAAACGAACCACACCCCTTATTAGTATCTAGTGCTCTGCTTGTTGTTTCCCCGTACTGTAACATACCTCCCAACATAACCCTCTCCAGGGGGGACACAATGCTCTGCTCCTGGACTTTTCTCTTAATGTATGATTGCCGGCACCTGTTTTGAACAGGTTAATGGATAAGAAAGGTGTTTCAGCACAGATGATGGCAATCATACAGTAAGAGGGAAGTCCAGGAGCAGAGCATTCTGTCCCTCCTGGAGAGGGTCATGTTGGGAGGTATGCAGTAACCACAGCTCCCAACATGACCTTCTCCAGAAGGGACAGAATGCTCTGTTACTGTACGTTTCTCTTATACCCCTTTTCCACTAGCTCAAAAAACACGGGTAAATGCACGGGGGCGCGCATTTACCCGTGTTTTTGGCAAGTGGAAAAGGGTCAACCCGGATCAAGTGACCCGTGAATCCTACCCGGCTATTTACCTGGGTAGGACACGGGAATGATCCGGGTAGGGTTCTAGTGTAAACGGGAGCCGTGTCGATGCGACACGGCTCCCGTTTACACTGTATGGAAGGGCGGCGCTGGGAGATCATGTGATCTCCCTGCGCCGCCCCTGCCGCGTCACTAGAAGCGTCACCAACCCGGCATATGCCGGGTTGTGACTGCTGATGGGAAAGGGGACGAGCACGGGTCGCAGCAGGGGGCAGCTCCCGTGTCAGGCTCCCGGCTGCGACCCGTGATCGTAAGTGGAAAAGGGGTATTAATTTGTGATAGACATCACCTGTGGTGAAATACCTTTCTCATCCATTCATCCTGGAGAGGGTCACGCTGGGGGGTATGCTGTGGCCAGTAACCACAAAGGCTTGGTTAACCATTAGAGAGCTCATGGTCTGGGCCTCTTGATAAATATATATGGTAAAATACTGCTAGTGCATGCATGATAATGTATCAGACTATTAACAGCAATGCCCTGTAGAAAATACACTATAGTCCTGTGCAGTATAAGATAGCATATGTATAATGTATAATTCAAGTGCACAGTCTAGAACCTGATTCCTAGAGAAGGAGGTGGGGGCCCAAGGCAGTGGGGACAACCAGGGGTTTCCATAGTGCCCCGGTGGGCCAGTCCAACCCTGGTCACTGACACTGTCTGCAGTGTAGAGGCTACAGACATCTAAATAGCATAATTGTTCTCTTGTGACCAGGCAGGAGAATTTCCTCTTTATATCTGTGTGTCAGCACAGGAACAATTGAAAGCCATTAACATTGGAAATGTGCTAACTTTAGATGCTATTGTGACAAATTAGAACTGACAAACAATGTAAATACATTGAATATTGTGACTTAATGAATAATGAATAATGAAGAGAAACTTTAATAATAGGATAGGATGGTTAGCAATGCATAGCAATGGATGTGGCTGTCAGAGTGTCCAAACAAATACTATTACAAGTATATATCAGTTAGTTAATGGCTCTAATCACAAGTGCAGAAAAAAAAAGTTTTGTATCCATCAGTGTGTGGCACAAAAAACAATCCTGGCTGAGATGACAATGTATTGCTGGGGGTTTGTACACCTATATACTTTAGCTGATGATCAGGGCCGGTTCCGGGGCTTCTGGCGCCCCGGGCGGCATTAGGGGGCATGGCTTCATACAGGGGGCGTGGTCAGTTACGCCCCCTGTACTGTTGTAGGATGTGCGGTGCGCGATGACGTCATCGCGCACCGCACAGCAAAGGTCCTCTCCACGAAGGTAAACTAGACGCTAAATGTCAGCCCTGAAATAGACTTGTGTGTCATAAGAAATGGACTGTTTTTATGGCACACAGAGATGAGGTCATGAAAAGTGGGTGGTGACTGCTCACTGCATTGAATTAACCATGGCCGATGAGTTACTGCTGAGTAGCCCTGAGTTATTGAGTTCTTGCTGTTTCACACAGCAAATGAGAGCCTGATGCTCTTATGGCAAGAGTAGAAAGGAGCAATTCCTGGCGGAGAGGGCTAATACTAGATGCCGGTATTTGCGCAGGACGAGAGCCCTGATTTTGGGCAGCATTACATCTATCCTGAGATTTACCAGCGCGGCTAATCGATCAAGCAGTGGATGGCGCACTATGTTTTACTACCTGCTGGAACTTCTCACTCCAGCACTCACCAGGGGAAGCACCAATTACCACAAGAACATCGAGCTGTGCAGGAGACTGGAGATTGTGTTGTGGTGGTATGCAACACCGGGGGAATACCGCACCATCTCCTGCTTGTTCGGTGTTGGCTTATCAACGGTGTATGTGCTAGTGCGGAAAGTGACCCAGGCACTGCTGGAAACCGTTTACCACCGCTTCATCTCCTGACCGGCTGGATGATACCATAAAATGTCTACTATGATGTCGATATCCTCAGTGTGCTGGAGCCATAGATGGGACCTACATACCAATTATTGCCCCCAGAGACAACCCAGCCGATAACCAAAAGGGCTGGCACTCCATCATCCTGCAGGCTGGAGTGGACCATAAGTATTGTTAAGTAGTATGGTGTGTTTTAATGTGAGTGATATACTGGGCCATGATGTGTATTGTTAAACACAGCTAATACGTATACTGTTCAGTTTCGCAGATATCTTCATCGGCTGGCCGGGTCGTGCTCACAACTCCCAGGTACTTGGCAGCTCTGAATTGTTCAAGATTGCAGAGGAGAACCAACATGGCTGGTTGTTCCCTAGAGAGGTAAATATATCTCTTTTGATGGGTTACATTTTTCACAGCAAAACAATAATACAATAGATTGCAATTATGGTATAGGGCCGGCCTCTTATGTTGTGTAGCAGGGGTGTTAAACTATAGCTGTTGTGGAACTAAACCTCCCAGCATGCCCTGCCACAAATTTTCTATTTGGGGGTGCTGCAACTGTGGCAGGGCATGCTGGCATGTATAGTTCCACAACAGCTGGAGGGCCGCAAGTTTGACACCCTTGTTGTGTTTCACCATGGAATATGGGAAAGGCTTGCAATGAAGATCCTCACAGCCGTGACCCCGAAGGTGGGTATGGATGGATGGAGGGTAGGGTTAGGCACCAAGGGGGCAGGTTAGGGTTAGGCTATGGAAAGGGAATGTTAGGTGATAGGGGAGGGATGGGAGGGTTAGGATACTTACCTCACCAACGTCAGCATTAGATCATTGGTATTCCTAATTATTCCCTGTACTTTCCTGAACATTATGTATGCCACCTGTACTATATATTAATATTTTTTTCCCATTTCCCATTTTCCCATTGTACCCTTTGAGGTGATGGCTCATCAAGGGCTTCACACAGCATCTCCCACTCTCTCCGGAACAAGTGTATTTCACACACACTCTCAGCTCGGCCAGGATGGTGGTGGAGAACGCCTTTGGGAGACTGAAGGGGCGCTGGCGGTGTCTACTAAAGCGCAATGACATTGCCAGCACCCTGGTGCCAGATGTGGTTGCTGCTTGCTGTATCCTCCACAACTTTTGTGAGATACCGAAGGAACACTTTTTACTGGAGTGGAATGTTGTGGACTCTGAACTGTGCGATACTCCGGTAGAAGCAGCAGCCTACGAGGGGGAGATAAGTAGTGGCAGTGCTGAGGAAATCTGCGATACCCTCACTGCTTACTTAACTACTATGACACAGTAGAGAACACAAGAGATATGTTGCAAAAAATGTTTTGGTTTTATTGTTTTTGAAAAGAAGTTTTGGTTTTATTGTTTATGAAAAAGTTATGTACATGTTACTTCCTTCTCATCTTTACAGTTTAAAATGCTTCTTTAATTTTTGAACATAAATAGGCCGTGATGTGTATAGACATTAGACAAATAATAGAAGGCATAATGTGTGTACATTCAGCCTAATGTACACCCCCACAATCTGTAGAACTGGCTGAGGTAACGGCCAGGTATGGGCTGGGCACTTGACAGGCCTGTAAAGTGCAGAATACACATGAACATTTCGAAAAATATAAAAGAAGAAAAAATATTATTTGCCTCTGTAGACACATAAATAAAAGGCATAATGTGTGTACATTGAGCCTAACATACACCCCCATTTGTAGCAGTGGCTGAGGTAATGGCCAGGTATGGCCTGGGCACTTGACAGGCCTGTAAAGTGCAGAATACACATGAACTAGAGATGTGCACCGGACATTTTTCGTGTTTTGTGTTTTGGTTTTGGATTCGGTTCCGCGGCCGCGTTTTGGATTCGGACGTGTTTTGGCAAATCCTCCCTGAAATTTTTTTTGTCGGATTCGGGTGTGTGTTGGATTTGGGTGTTTTATTTTCAAAAACCCTCAAAAACAGCTTATACCATAGAATTTGGGGGTAATTTTGATCCCATAGTATTATTAACCTCAATAACCATAATTTCCACTCATTTACAGTCTATTCTGAACACCTCACAATTTTATTTTTAGTCCTAAAATTTGCACCGAGGTCGCTGGATGACTAAGCTAAGCGACCCAAGTGGCCAGCACAAACACCTGGCCCATCTAGGAGTGGCACTGCAGTGTCAGACAGGATGGCACTTAAAAAAATTGGCCCCAAACATCACATGATGCAAAGATAAATGAAAGAAAATAGATGTGCAAGATGGAATTGTCCTTGGGCCCTCCCACCAACCCTTATGTTGTATAAACAGAACATGCACACTTTAACGAACCCATCATTTCAGCGACAGGGTCTGCCACACGACTGTGACTGAAATGACTGGTTGGTTTGGGCGCCCACCAAAAAAGAAGCAATCAATCTCTCCTTGCACAAACTGGCTCTATAGAGGCAAGATGTCCACCTCATCATCATCCTCCGATTCCTCACCCCTTTCACTGTGTACATCCCCCTCCTCACAGATTATTAATTCGTCCCCACTGGAATCCACCATCTCAGGTCCCCGTGTACTTTCTGGAGGCAATTGCTGCTGGTGAATGTCTCCACGGAGGAATTGATTATAATTCATTTTGATGAACATCATCTTCTCCACATTTTCTGGAAGTAACCTCGTATGCCGATTGCTGACAAGGTGAGCGGCTGCACTAAACACTCTTTCGGAGTACACACTGGAGGGAGGGCAACTTAGGTAGAATAAAGCCAGTTTCTGCAAAGGCCTCCAAATTGCCTCTTTTTCCTGCCAGTATACGTACTGACGTGCCTACTTTGATGCGGTCACTCATATAATCCTCCACCATTCTTTCAATGGTGAGAGAATCATATGCAGTGACAGTAGACGACATGTCAGTAATCGTTGGCAGGTCCTTCAGTCCGGACCAGATGTCAGCACTCGCTCCAGACTGCCCTGCATCACCGCCAGCGGATGGGCTCGGAATTCTTAGCCTTTTCCTCGCACCCCCAGTTGCGGGAGAATGTGAAGGAGGAGCTGTTGACGGGTCACGTTCCGCTTGACTTGACAATTTTCTCACCAGCAGGTCTTTGAACCTCTGCAGACTTGTGTCTGCCGGAAAGAGAGATACAACGTAGGTTTTAAATCTAGGATCGAGCACGGTGGCCAAAATGTAGTGCTCTGATTTCAACAAATTGACCACCCGTGAATCCTGGTTAAGCGAATTAAGGGCTCCATCCACAAGTCCCACATGCCTAGCGGAATCGCTCTGTTTTAGCTCCTCCTTCAATGTCTCCAGCTTCTTCTGCAAAAGCCTGATGAGGGGAATGACCTGACTCAGGCTGGCAGTGTCTGAACTGACTTCACGTGTGGCAAGTTCAAAGGGTTGCAGAACCTTGCACAACGTTGAAATCATTCTCCACTGCGCTTGAGTCAGGTGCATTCCCCCTCCTTTGCCTATATCGTGGGCAGATGTATAGGCTTGAATGGCCTTTTGCTGCTCCTCCATCCTCTGAAGCATATAGAGGGTTGAATTCCACCTCGTTACCACCTCTTGCTTCAGATGATGGCAGGGCAGGTTCAGGAATGTTTGGTGGTGCTCCAGTCTTCTGTACGAGGTGCCTGAATGCCTGAATTCTTCGGGCCACCGACAGCATCTCTTGCACGCCCCTGTCGTTTTTTAAATAATTCTGCACCACCAAATTCAATGTATGTGCAAAACATGGGATGTGCTGGAATTTGCCCAGATGTAATGCACGCACAATATTGCTGGCATTGTCCGATGTCACAAATCCCCAGGAGAGTCCAATTGGGGTAAGCCATTCTGCGATGATCTCCCTCAGTTCCCGTAAGAGGTTGTCAGCTGTGTGCCTCTTATGGAAAGCGGTGATACAAAGCGTAGCCTGCCTAGGAACGAGTTGGCGTTTGCGAGATGCTGCTACCGGTGCCGCCACTGCTGTTCTTGCTGCGGGAGGCAATACATCTACCCAGTGGGCTGTCACAGTCATATAGTCCTGAGTCTGCCCTGCTCCACTTGTCCACATGTCCGTGGTTAAGTGGACATTGGGTACAACTGCATTTTTTAGGACACTGGTGAGTCTTTTTCTGAGGTCTGTGTACATTTTCGGTATCGCCTGCCTAGAGAAATGGAACCTAGATGGTATTTGGTACCGGGGACACAGTACCTCAATCAAGTCTATAGTTGCCTCTGAATTAACGATGGATACCGGAACCACGTTTCTCACCGCCCAGGCTGCCAAGGCCTGAGTTATCTGCTTTGCAGCAGGATGACTGCTGTGATATTTCATCTTCCTCGCAAAGGACTGTTGGACAGTCAATTGCTTACTGGAAGTAGTACAAGTGGTCTTCCGACTTCCCCTCTGGGATGACGATCGACTCCCAGCAGCAACAACAGCAGCGCCAGCAGCAGTAGGCGTTACACTCAAGGATGCATCGGAGGAATCCCAGGCAGGAGAGGACTCGTCAGACTTGACAGTGACATGGCCTGCAGGACTATTGGCTTTCCTGGGTAAGGAGGAAATTGACACTGAGGGAGTTGGTGGTGTGGTTTGCAGGAGCTTGGTTACAAGAGGAAGGGATTTAGTGGTCAGTGGACTGCTTCCGCTGTCACCCAAAGTTTTTGAACTTGTCACTGACTTATTATGAATGCGCTGCAGGTTACGTATAAGGGAGGATGTTCCGAGGTGGTTAACGTCCTTACCCCTACTTATTACAGCTTGACAAAGGCAACACACGGCTTGACACCTGTTGTCCGCATTTGTGTTGAAATAATTCCACACCGAAGAGGTGATTTTTTTTTTGTATTTTGACCAGGCATGTCAATGGCCATATTCGTCCCACGGACAACAGGTGTCTCCCCGGGTGCCTGACTTAAACAAACCACCTCACCATCAGAATCCTCCTTGTCAATTTCCTCCCCAGCACCAACAACACCCATTTCCTCATCCTGGTGTACTTCAACAGTGACATCTTCAATTTGACTATCAGGAACTGGACTGCGGGTGCTCCTTCCAGCACTTGCAGGGGGCGTGCAAATGGTGGAAGGCGCAAGCTCTTACCGTCCAGTGTTGGGAAGGTCAGGCATCGCAACCGACACAATTGGACTCTCCTTGGGTATTTGTGATTTAGAAGAACGCACAGTTCTTTGCTGTGCTTTTGCCAGCTTAAGTCTTTTCATTTTTCTAGCGAGAGGATGAGTGCTTCCATCCTCATGTGAAGCTGAACCACTAGCCATGAACATAGGCCAGGGCCTCAGCCGTTCCTTGCCACTCCGTGTCGTAAATGGCATATTGGCAAGTTTACGCTTCTCCTCAGACAATTTTAATTTTGATTTTTGGGTCATTTTACTGAACTTTTGTTTTTTGGATTTTACATGCTCTCTACTATGACATTGGGCATCGGCCTTGGCAGACGACGTTGATGGCATTTCATCGTCTCGGCCATGACTAGTAGCAGCAGCTTCAGCACGAGGTGGAAGTGGATCTTGATCTTTCCCTATTTTAACCTCCACATTTTTGTTCTCCATTTTTTAATGTGTGGAATTATATGCCAGTATCAATAGCAATGGCCTACTACTATATTTACTGCGCACAACTGAAATGCACCACAGGTATGGATGGATAGTATACTTGACGACACAGAGGTAGGTACAGCAGTGGCCTTCCGTACTGCTATATATAGTATACTGGTGGTCACTGTGTCAGCAAACTGCAAAACTAAAATGCACCACAGGTATAGAATGTAGATGGATAGTATACTTAATGAATGACGACACAGAGGTAGGTACAGCAGTGGCCTACCGTACTGCTATATATAGTATACTGGTGGTCACTGTGTCAGCAAACTGCAAAACTAAAATGCACCACAGGTATAGAATGTAGATGGATAGTATACTTAATGAATGACGACACAGAGGTAGGTACAGCAGTGGCCTACCGTACTGCTATATATAGTATACTGGTGGTCACTGTGTCAGCAAACTGCAAAACTAAAATGCACCACAGGTATAGAATGTAGATGGGTAGTATACTTAATGAATGACGACACAGAGGTAGGTACAGCAGTGGCCTACCGTACTGCTATATATAGTATACTGGTGGTCACTGTGTCAGCAAACTGCAAAACTAAAATGCACCACAGGTATAGAATGTAGATGGATAGTATACTTAATGAATGATGATACAGAGGTAGGTACAGCAGTGGCCTACCGTACTGCTATATATAGTATACTGGTGGTCACTGTGTCAGCAAACTGCAAAACTAAAATGCACCACAGGTATAGAATGTAGATGGATAGTATACTTAATGAATGACGACACAGAGGTAGGTACAGCAGTGGCCTACCGTACTGCTATATATAGTATACTGGTGGTCCCTGTGTCAGCAAACTGCAAAATTAAAATGCACCACAGGTATAGAATGTAGATGGATAGTATACTTAATGAATGAAGACACAGAGGTAGGTACAGCAGTGGCCTACCGTACTGCTATATATAGTATACTGGTGGTCACTGTGTCAGCAAACTGCAAAACTAAAATGCACCACAGGTATAGAATGTAGATGGGTAGTATACTTAATGAATGACGACACAGAGGTAGGTACAGCAGTGGCCTACCGTACTGCTATATATAGTATACTGGTGGTCACTGTGTCAGCAAACTGCAAAACTAAAATGCACCACAGGTATAGAATGTAGATGGATAGTATACTTAATGAATGATGATACAGAGGTAGGTACAGCAGTGGCCTACCGTACTGCTATATATAGTATACTGGTGGTCACTGTGTCAGCAAACTGCAAAACTAAAATGCACCACAGGTATAGAATGTAGATGGATAGTATACTTAATGAATGACGACACAGAGGTAGGTACAGCAGTGGCCTACCGTACTGCTATATATAGTATACTGGTGGTCCCTGTGTCAGCAAACTGCAAAATTAAAATGCACCACAGGTATAGAATGTAGATGGATAGTATACTTAATGAATGAAGACACAGAGGTAGGTACAGCAGTGGCCTACCGTACTGCTATATATAGTATACTGGTGGTCACTGTGTCAGCAAACTGCAAAACTAAAATGCACCACAGGTATAGAATGTAGATGGATAGTATACTTAATGAATGACGAAACAGAGGTAGGTACAGCAGTGGCCTACCGTACTGCTATATATAGTGTACTGGTGGTCACTGTGTCAGCAAACTGCAAAACTAAAATGCGCCACAGGTATAGAATGTAGATGGATAGTATACTTAATGAATGACGACACAGAGGTAGGTACAGCAGTGGCCTTCCGTACCGTACTGCTATATATAGTATACTGGTGGTCACTGGTCAGCAAAACTCTGCACTGTACTCCTCCTATATAATATTAATTATACTGGTGGTCCCCAGTCCCCACAATAAAGCAGCACACTGAGCACAGATATGGAGTGTTTTTCAGGCAGACAACGTATACTGGTGGTCACTGTCAGCAAAACTCTGCACTGTACTCCTGCTATTTAATACAGCTGCTCCCCAGTCCCCACAATTAAGCAGTGTGAGCACAGATATATTATGCAGCACACTGAGAACAGATATGGTATGGAGCGTTTTTTTCAGGCAGAGAACGGATAAAAACTGGTGGTCACTTATCAGCAAAACTCTGCACTGTACTCCTCCTAACAGCTGCTCCCCAGTCCTCCCCACAATTAAGCAATAAAGCAATCAAGTTCAACAATAAACGGAGAGGACGCCAGCCACGTCCTCTCCCTATCATCTCCAATGCACGAGTGAAAATGGCGGCGACGCGCGGCTGCTTATATAGAATCCGAATCTCGCGAGAATCCGACAGCGGGATGATGACGTTCGGGCGCGCTCGGGTTAGCCGAGCAAGGCGGGAAGGTTCGAACCTGCCTCGGACCCGTGTAAAAAGGGTGAAGTTCGGGGGGGTTCGGTTTCCGAGAAACCGAACCCGCTCATCTCTAATATATATATAGAATCCAACGCATACCCGGCACTCCAAAATCCCCTTAAAGTCAATTGCTGCGGTGCCATCCAGGTGATGTTTAATCACAAATGCAGTGCAAAAGAAAAACGGCGGCACTCGTCAGACTTAGGGGTAAATTTACTAAGATTCGTATTTTCCCGTTTCAGGTCAAAGTTCAATCACGAATGACATCGAAAGTGTAAAACTGCAACTTTTTGAATTGATTACGACTAATTTACTAAGCTGTCGTATTCGGGTTTTTCTTTTGTTCCGATGTCGATGTCATTCGTGGTTTTTTTTCTATTTTTACGGCAGTGATTAGCAAAACACTGCCGACTTTTTTACAATGAATCTCGGCCGGATCTGTGTGATCCGTGCTGGGGTTCATTTTTTTTGTTTTTTTTAAATTAAACACTGTCAAATATTTAAAAAAAAATTGCGTGGGGTCCCCCCTCCTAAGCATAACCAGCCTCGGGCTCTTTGAGCCGATCCTGGTTGCCGAAATATGGGGAAAAAAATGACAGGGGTTCCCCCATATTTAAGCAACCAGCATCGGGCTCTGCGCCTGGTCCTGGTTCCAAAAATACGGGGGACAAAAAGAGTAGGGGTCCCCCGTATTTTTAAAACCAGCACCGGGCTCCACTAGCTGGACAGATAATGCCACAGCCGGGGGTCACTTTTATATAGTGCCCTGCGGCCGTGGCATCAAAAATCCAACTAGTCACCCCTGGCCGGGGTACCCTGGGGGAGTGGGGACCCCTTCAATCAAGGGGTCCCCCCCCAGCCACCCAAGGGCCAGGGGTGAAGCCCGAGGCTGTCCCCCCCCATCCAATGGGCTGCGGATGGGGGGGCTGATAGCCTTTGTTGTAAAAGAAAAGATATTGTTTTTAGTAGCAGTACTACAAGTCCCAGCAAGCCTCCCCCGCATGCTGGTACTTGGAGAACCACAAGTACCAGCATGCGGCGGAAAAACGGGCCCGCTGGTACCTGTAGTACTACTACTAAAAAAATACCCAAAAAAACACAAGACGCACACACCGTGAAAGTATAATTTTATTACATACATACACACATACATACATACTTACCTTATGTTCCCACGCAGGTCGGTCCTCTTCTCCAGTAGAATCCAAGGGGTACCTGTTGAAGAAATTATACTCACGAGATCCAGGGGTCCAGGGTCCTCGGGGAATACAGGTGTAATCCACGTACTTGAAAAAAATAACAAAACGGACACCCGAGCCACGCACTAAAAGGGGACCCATGTTTGCACATGGATCCCCTTTTCCCGACTGCCAGAAACCCAATCTGACTGATGTCTAAGTGGGTTTCTACAGCCAATCAGGGAGTGCCACGTTGTAGCACTCTCCTGATCGGCTGTGTGCTCCTGTACTGAGTGACAGGCGGCACACGGCAGTGTTACAATGTTGCGCCTATGCGCTCCATTGTAACCAATGCTGGGAACTTTCTGCTCAGCGGTGACGTCACTTTAGGTCAACCGCAGGGCAGAAAGTTCCCAGCATTGGTTACAATGGAGCGCATAGGCGCTACATTGTAACACTGCCGTGTGCCGCCTGTCACTCAGTACAGGAGCACACAGCCGATCAGGAGAGTGCTACAACGTGGCGCTCCCTGATTGGCTGAAGAAACCCACTTAGACATCAGTCAGAGTGGGTTTCTGGCAGTCGGGAAAAGGGGATCCATGTGCAAACATGGGTCCCCTTTTAGTGCGTGGCTCGGGTGTCCGTTTTGTTATTTTTTTCAAGTACGTGGATTACACCTGGATTCCCCGAGGACCCTGGACCCCTGGATCTCGTGAGTATAATTTCTTCAACAGGTACCCCTTGGATTCTACTGGAGAAGAGGACCGACCTGCGTGGGAACATAAGGTAAGTATGTATGTATGTGTGTATGTATGTAATAAAATTATACTTTCACGGTGTGTGTGTCTTGTGTTTTTTTGGGTATTTTTTTAGTAGTAGTACTACAGGTACCAGCGGGCCCGTTTTTCCACCGCATGCTGGTACTTGTGGTTCTCCAAGTACCAGCATGCGGGGGAGGCTTGCTGGGACTTGTAGTACTGCTACTAAAAACAATATCTTTTCTCTTACAACAAAGGCTATCAGCCCCCCCATCCGCAGCCCATTGGATGGGGGGGGGACAGCCTCGGGCTTCACCCCTGGCCCTTGGGTGGCTGGGGGGGGGACCCCTTGATTGAAGGGGTCCCCACTCCCCCAGGGTACCCCGGCCAGGGGTGACTAGTTGGATTTTTGATGCCACGGCCTCAGGGCACTATATAAAAGTGACCCCCGGCTGTGGCATTATCTGTCCAGCTAGTGGAGCCCGGTGCTGGTTTTAAAAATACGGGGGACCCCTACTCTTTTTGTCCCCCGTATTTTTGGAACCAGGACCAGGCGCAGAGCCCGATGCTGGTTGCTTAAATATGGGGGAACCCCTGTCAATTTTTTCAACATATTTCTGCAACCAGGATCGGCTCAAAGAGCCCGAGGCTGGTTATGCTTAGGAGGGGGGACCCCACGCAAAATTTTTTGAAAAAATAAGCACTTTCCCACCCCTTCCCACTGATATACATGCACGGATCTCATGGATCCGTGCATGCCTATCCAATCACGAATAAAAAAAAAAGGTCTGTTTTTTTTTAGCACTTTTTTACGAGTTGTAATTTTTCACGGCAGTGTTTGTTTTTTTTTTGCTTTGCACTTCTTAGTAAATGACCGAGATTCATACTTAAACAGCCGCGTTTTGACCGATGGTGTATTCATTCGTGATTTTTTTCCTAGGACTTCAAAATATTACGAATGCCCTCATCACTGCCGTGATTATTGCTTAGTAAATTACCGAGATGACACTTTGATGAAAAAACGGCATCTCGGTCAAAATCGGGAGCTTAGTAAATTTACCCCTTAGTATCAAGGTGAAGAAAAATCCATTTATTGGTGCCGTAGAGCCGACATGTTTCGAGGTAAAACCCCGTCCTCAGGGCCAAACACAAGTGAAGTAATCCAAAACATAACACATATATATACTAGAGATGTGCACTTGAAATTTTTCGGGTTTTGTGTTTTGGTTTTGGGTTCGGTTCCGCGGCCGTGTTTTGGGTTCGACCGCGTTTTGGCAAAACCTCACCGAATTTTTTTTGTCGGATTCGGGTGTGTTTTGGATTCGGGTGTTTTTTTCAAAAAACACTAAAAAACAGCTTAAATCATAGAATTTGGGGGTCATTTTGATCCCAAAGTATTATTAACCTCAAAAACCATAATTTCCACTCATTTTCAGTCTATTCTGAACACCTCACACCTCACAATATTATTTTTAGTCCAAAAATTTGCACCGAGGTCGCTGGATGACTAAGCTAAGCGACCCTAGTGGCCGACACAAACACCTGGCCCATCTAGGAGTGGCACTGCAGTGTCACGCAGGATGGCCCTTCCAAAAAACACTCCCCAAACAGCACATGACGCAAAGAAGAAAAAAAGAGGCGCAATGAGGTAGCTGTGTGAGTAAGCTAAGCGACCCTAGTGGCCGACACAAACACCTGGCCCATCTAGGAGTGGCACTGCAGTGTCACGCAGGATGGCCCTTCCAAAAAACACTCCCCAAACAGCACATGACGCAAAGAAGAAAAAAAGAGGCGCAATGAGGTAGCTGTGTGAGTAAGATAAGCGACCCTAGTGGCCGACACAAACACCTGGCCCATCTAGGAGTGGCACTGCAGTGTCACGCAGGATGGCCCTTCCAAAAAACACTCCCCAAACAGCACATGACGCAAAGAAGAAAAAAAGAGGCGCAATGAGGTAGCTGTGTGAGTAAGCTAAGCGACCCTAGTGGCCGACACAAACACCTGGCCCATCTAGGAGTGGCACTGCAGTGTCACGCAGGATGGCCCTTCCAAAAAACACTCCCCAAACAGCACATGACGCAAAGAAGAAGAAAATAGGCGCAATGAGGTAGCTGTGTGAGTAAGCTAAGCGACCCTAGTGGCCGACACAAACACCTGGCCCATCTAGGAGTGGCACTGCAGTGTCACGCAGGATGGCCCTTCCAAAAAACACTCCCCAAACAGCACATGACGCAAATAAAAATGAAAGAAAAAAGAGGTGCAAGATGGAATTGTCCTTGGGCCCTCCCACCCACCCTTATGTTGTATAAACAGGACATGCACACTTTAACCAACCCATCATTTCAGTGACAGGGTCTGCCACACGACTGTGACTGAAATGACGGGTTGGTTTGGACCCCCACCGAAAAAGAAGCAATTAATCTCTCCTTGCACAAACTGGCTCTACAGAGGCAAGATGTCCACCTCATCATCATCCTCCGATATATCACCGTGTACATCCCGCTCCTCACAGATTATCAATTCGTCCCCACTGGAATCCACCATCTCAGCTCCCTGTGTACTTTGTGGAGGCAATTGCTGCTGGTCAATGTCTCCACGGAGGAATTGATTATAATTCATTTTAATGAACATCATCTTCTCCACATTTTCTGGAAGTAACCTCGTACGCCGATTGCTGACAAGGTGAGCGGCGGCACTAAACACTCTTTCGGAGTACACACTTGTGGGAGGGCAACTTAGGTAGAATAAAGCCAGTTTGTGCAAGGGCCTCCAAATTGCCTCTTTTTCCTGCCAGTATAAGTACGGACTGTCTGACGTGCCTACTTGGATGCGGTCACTCATATAATCCTCCACCATTCTTTCAATGGTGACAGAATCATATGCAGTGACAGTAGACGACATGTCCGTAATCGTTGTCAGGTCCTTCAGTCCGGACCAGATGTCAGCATCAGCAGTCGCTCCAGACTGCCCTGCATTACCGCCAGCGGGTGGGCTCAGAATTCTGAGCCTTTTCCTCGCACCCCCAGTTGCGGGAGAATGTGAAGGAGGAGATGTTGACAGGTCGCGTTCCGCTTGACTTGACAATTTTGTCACCAGCAGGTCTTTGAACCCCAGCAGACTTGTGTCTGCCGGAAAGAGAGATCCAAGGTAGGTTTTAAATCAAGGATCGAGCACGGTGGCCAAAATGTAGTGCTCTGATTTCAACAGATTGACCACCCGTGAATCCTTGTTAAGCGAATTAAGGGCTCCATCCACAAGTCCCACATGCCTAGCGGAATCGCTCCGTGTTAGCTCCTCCTTCAATGTCTCCAGCTTCTTCTGCAAAAGCCTGATGAGGGGAATGACCTGACTCAGGCTGGCAGTGTCTGAACTGACTTCACGTGTGGCAAGTTCAAAGGGCAGCAGAACCTTGCACAACGTTGAAATCATTCTCCACTGCGCTTGAGACAGGTGCATTCCACCTCCTATATCGTGCTGAATTGTATAGGCTTGAATGGCCTTTTGCTGCTCCTCCAACCTCTGAAGCATATATAGGGTTGAATTCCACCTCGTTACCACTTCTTGCTTCAGATGATGGCAGGGCAGGTTCAGGCGTTTTTGGTGTTGCTCCAGTCTTCTGTACGTGGTGCCTGTACGCCGAAAGTGTCCCGCAATTCTTCTGGCCACCGACAGCATCTCTTGCACGCCCCTGTCGTTTTTTAAAAAATTCTGCACCACCAAATTCAAGGTATGTGCAAAACATGGGACGTGCTCGAATTTGCCCATATTTAATGCACACACAATATTGCTGGCGTTGTCCGATGCCACAAATCCAAAGGAAAGTCCAATTGGGGTAAGCCATTCCGCGATGATCTTCCTCAGTTGCCGTAAGAGGTTTTCAGCTGTGTGCGTATTCTGGAAACCGGTGATACAAAGCGTAGCCTGCCTAGGAAAGAGTTGGCGTTTGCGAGATGCTGCTACTGGTGCCGCCGCTGCTGTTCTTGCGGCGGGAGTCCATACATCTACCCAGTGGGCTGTCACAGTCATATAGTCCTGACCCTGCCCTGCTCCACTTGTCCACATGTCCGTGGTTAAGTGGACATTGGGTACAACTGCATTTTTTAGGACACTGGTGAGTCTTTTTCTGACGTCCGTGTACATTCTCGGTATCGCCTGCCTAGAGAAGTGGAACCTAGATGGTATTTGGTAATGGGGGCACACTACCTCAAGAAATTGTCTAGTTCCCTGTGAACTAACGGCGGATACCGGACGCACGTCTAACACCAACATAGTTGTCAAGGCCTCAGTTATCCGCTTTGCAACAGGATGACTGCTGTGATATTTCATCTTCCTCGCAAAGGACTGTTGGACAGTCAATTGCTTGGTGGAAGTAGTAAAAGTGGGCTTACGACTTCCCCTCTGGGATGACCATCGACTCCCAGCAGCAACAACAGCAGCGCCAGCAGCAGTAGGCGTTACACGCAAGGATGCATCGGAGGAATCCCAGGCAGGAGAGGACTCGTCAGAATTGCCAGTGACATGGCCTGCAGGACTATTGGCATTCCTGGGGAAGGAGGAAATTGACACTGAGGGAGTTGGTGGGGTGGTTTGCGTGAGCTTGGTTACAAGAGGAAGGGATTTACTGGTCAGTGGACTGCTTCCGCTGTCGCCCAAAGTTTTTGAACTTGTCACTGACTTATTATGAATGCGCTGCAGGTGACGTATAAGGGAGGATGTTCCGAGGTGGTTAACGTCCTTACCCCTACTTATTACAGCTTGACAAAGGCAACACACGGCTTGACAAATGTTGTCCGCATTTCTGTTGAAATACTTCCACACCGAAGAGCTGATTTTTTTGGTATTTTCACCAGGCATGTCAACGGCCCTATTCCTCCCACGGACAACAGGTGTCTCCCCGGGTGCCTGACTTAAACAAACCACCTCACCATCAGAATCCTCCTTGTCAATTTCCTCCCCAGCGCCAGCAACACCCATATCCTCCTCATCCTGGTGTACTTCAACACTGACATCTTCAATCTGACTATCAGGAACTGGACTGCGGGTGCTCCTTCCAGCACTTGCAGGGGGCATGCAAATGGTGGAAGGCGCATGCTCTTCACGTCCAGTGTTGGGAAGGTCAGGCATCGCAACTGACACAATTGGACTCTCCTTGTGGATTTGGGATTTCGAAGAACGCACAGTTCTTTGCGGTGCTTTTGCCAGCTTGAGTCTGTTCATTTTTCTAGCGAGAGGCTGAGTGCTTCCATCCTCATGTGAAGCTGAACCACTAGCCATGAACATAGGCCAGGGCCTCAGCCGTTCCTTGCCACTCCGTGTGGTAAATGGCATATTGGCAAGTTTACGCTTCTCCTCCGACAATTTTATTTTAGATTTTGGAGTCCTTTTTTTACTGATATTTGGTGTTTTGAATTTTACATGCTCTGTACTATGACATTGGGCATCGGCCTTGGCAGACGACGTTGCTGGCATTTCATCGTCTCGGCCATGACTAGTGGCAGCAGCTTCAGCACGAGGTGGAAGTGGATCTTGATCTTTCCCTAATTTTGGAACCTCAACATTTTTGTTCTCCATATTTTAATAGGCACAACTAAAAGGCACCTCAGGTAAACAATGGAGATGGATGGATACTAGTATACTTATGGATGGACGAGCGACTGCCGACACAGAGGTAGCTACAGCCGTGGACTACCGTACTGTGTCTGCTGCTAATATAGACTGGATGATAATGAGATGAAATTAATATATATATATATATATATATATATAATATCACTAGTACTGCAGCCGGACAGGTATATATATTTATTATGTAATGACTGATGACGGACCTGCTGGACACTGTCAGCTCAGCAGCACCGCAGACTGCTACAGTAAGCTACTATAGTAGTATGTATCAAGAAGAAAGAGAAAAAAAAAACCACGGGTAGGTGGTATACAATTATGGATGGACCAGCGACTGCCGACACAGAGGTAGCTACAGCCGTGGACTACCGTACTGTGTCTGCTGCTAATATAGACTGGATGATAATGAGATGAAATTAATATATATATATATATATATATATATATATATAATATCACTAGTACTGCAGCCGGACAGGTATATATATTTATTATGTAATGACTGATGACGGACCTGCTGGACACTGTCAGCTCAGCAGCACCGCAGACTGCTACAGTAAGCTACTATAGTAGTATGTATCAAGAAGAAAGAGAAAAAAAAAAACCACGGGTAGGAGAGAAAAAAAAAAACCACGGGTAGGTGGTATACAATTATGGATGGACCAGCGACTGCCGACACAGAGGTAGCTACAGCCGTGGACTACCGTACTGTGTCTGCTGCTAATATAGACTGGATGATAATGAGATGAAATTAATATATATATATATATATATATAATATCACTAGTACTGCAGCCGGACAGGTATATATATTTATTATGTAATGACTGATGACGGACCTGCTGGACACTGTCAGCTCAGCAGCACCGCAGACTGCTACAGTAAGCTACTATAGTAGTATGTATCAAGAAGAAAGAGAAAAAAAAAAAACCACGGGAAGGTGGTATACAATTATGGATGGACCAGCGACTGTCGACACAGAGGTAGCTACAGCCGTGGACTACCGTACTGTGTCTGCTGCTAATATAGACTGGATGATAATGAGATGAAATTAATATATATATATATATATAATATCACTAGTACTGCAGCCGGACAGGTATATATATTTATTATGTAATGACTGATGACGGACCTGCTGGACACTGTCAGCTCAGCAGCACCGCAGACTGCTACAGTAAGCTCCTATAGTAGTATGTATCAAGAAGAAAGAAAAAAAAAACCACGGGTAGGTGGTATACAATTATGGATGGACCAGCGACTGCCGACACAGAGGTAGCTACAGCCGTGGACTACCGTACTGTGTCTGCTGCTAATATAGACTGGATGATAATGAGATGAAATTAATATATATATATATATATAATATCACTAGTACTGCAGCCAGACAGGTATATATATTTATTATGTAATGACTGATGACGGACCTGCTGGACACTGTCAGCTCAGCAGCACCGCAGACTGCTACAGTAAGCTACTATAGTAGTATGTATCAAGAAGAAAGAAAAAAAAAAAACACGGGTAGGTGGTATACATATACAATTATATATATATATTATATACAATTATATATATATATATATATATATATATATATATATTAAACTGGTGGTGATTAATTAAACTGGTGGTCAGGTCACTGGTCACACTATCAGCAACTTGCAAGTAGTATTTCTAAGCAGACAATCACAATATATACTGGTGGTCAGTGTGGTCACAATGGCAGTGTGGCACTCTGGCAGCAGAGTGCCAGCAAAAGTGTGCACTGTACGTTAAAATATGTACTCCTGCTCTCAGACTCTAACTGCTCCCCACTGTCTCCCCCACAAGTCAGATATACAGTCACACTATCACTTCAGCAAGTAGTAGTACTCCTCCTAATGCTCCCCAAAATTACTAAAGTAAATAATACTGTGTCTCTCTCTACTCTAGTCTCACTCTCTATAAACGGAGAGGACGCCAGCCACGTCCTCTCCCTATCAATCTCAATGCATGTGTGAAAATGGCGGCGACGCGCGGCTCCTTATATAGAATCCGAGTCTCGCGATAGAATCCGAGCCTCGCGAGAATCCGACAGCGGGATGATGACGTTCGGGCGCTCTCGGGTTAACCGAGCAAGGCGGGAAGATCCGAGTCGCTCGGACCCGTGTAAAAAAACCTGAAGTTCGGGCGGGTTCGGTTTCCGAGGAACCGAACCCGCTCATCTCTATTTAATATTACAGGGGCTGCTTTAATCTATGGCTTCAAAAAAGCTCAAATATATTAGTATTAGTAATATTAATAAATGTGATCTAAACCTCCCTTAGGGAACTGATCATGGGCCCTGGTTAATAAAGGCTAAAGGAAACATTGTAATCCCATATTTTCATTTAAACCCCCTGGTGATAGGGTCCCCAAGGTATATATCCATCTGGTCTCCCTCTGTAACAAAATCTTAGCTCTATTACCACCCCTCAAAGAGGGAGGCACATGGTCTATCAGGATCGCTCTGATGCTTGCGACTCCATGTTTGGCCATAATACAATGGCGTGCAAACGGTTGTTCGCTATTGCCAGTCTCATAGGCCTTTTTAATGGAACTGCGATAGAGTGCCATTTTCTCCCGAAACTGCCTAATGGTCTTGCCCACATAGGCAAGACCACAAGGGCAGGTCAGGAGATAAATTACATGTGTAGTGTTAGGCGCCGCGGTCCGAGATCTCGTTGCGGCCCGGCGCCTAGCAACTAGGGACGCCGAGCGGGCTGAGCCGCCGGGTCCCTAGCAACGCTGGGATGCCGTGCGCGCTGAGCCGCCAGGTCCCTAGCAACGCTACGACGCCGGGCGCGCTCAGCCGCCAGGACCCTAGCAACGGCGATGCCACGGGCGGACCGCGTTCCCCGTTGCAGGGTCAATCAAGTAATTAAACACACTGGTCTTCTGGTCGTGCAGCAGGGCAGCTGCACGACATTTATGTTAATCGGCCTCTGAACCCTGATTGGAGGATGCAGTGCTTAAAGCCTTCTCAGTGCTTCACACAGACGCCGGTTATAGCTTCCTGCATGCTGCTTTGGTTTGCTGAACGTCTGTTCCAGTTCTGCTGTGTCCGGTCATTCCTGTCCTCAGAGTTCCTGAATCTTGGAGTTGTCATCTCATCCCAAGGAGCCTTCCGGTCCTCAATTACCCGCAACAGTCGCTAGAGGATCTCGAGTGGTTTTCGTGAGTGGCAGCTCTGCCGCGTGCTGCAGCCTAGGTCGCTTCATCTCGTATTCTGTTTTGGAGCATTTGCGGAGGTTTCCGCTCCCACAGTCCTCTCCGGAACTCGGCGGTGCCGAGTAGGAGAGTGGACAAGTGGGTATTTTGGTTGTCCTTTTCCCTGGCGGTTTTTCCGCACATACTCTAGTTTAAAGTTAGTGTATAGCCCCTGGCTTTGTTGTTTAGTTAGAGGGCCCCTTGTTATCACCCTGTCTCGGATTTCTCTTTGTCTCCCATTAAGACCTGAGGGGGCATCGGAGTTGGGCAGACGTAATCCGCCCTTCAAACGCGGCTGCCATGGGCTCAAGCAACCATAGTCTCGCAAGAGATTTCTGACAACACGGGCGAGACAACGGAGATAGGGCACCAGGGGCTATTCCCGTTCCCACTCCCATTTCCCAGCATTACGTTCCAGTACTCGGGTCCTTGCTATAAGATCTCCCCAGACCGGAGTATTGGAATCATAACATTATAACCGGCCACACCAAAACTTAAAATTAAAGGGGGTTTAATTTTTTTCTCATTCTGTTTTTGTGAGAGTTTATCGGCCTCATGAATCCGACAGGTTTAGGACCAAATCCCGGTCAGCTTTTAGTCAACCAGATTCAGGAACTTACTCAGATGGTCCAGGATCTTTCTCTTCGGGTGAGATCGCAGGAAGATCTTTTGCGAGCCTCCCCGAGGGTTGTTCCTGAACCAAAGATGCATTTACCTGACCGTTTTTCCGGTGACAGAAAAGATTTTTTTAATTTTAAAGAACCTTGTAAGCTATATTTTCGTTTAAGACCTACATCCTCTGGTACTGAATCTCAGCGGGTTGGGATTATTATTTCATTACTCCAGGGGGATCCTCAGACCTGGGCCTTTGGTTTAAAAGCTGAGGATCCTGCGTTGTTATCTGTAGATGCCTTTTTTAAGTCATTAGAGCTCTTGTATGATGATCCTGATAGAGAGGCGTCAGCTGAGAGTCATCTGCGCGCTCTCAAACAAGGTAGAAATTCAGCGGAAGTTTATTGTACCGAGTTTCGCCGTTGGTCAAACGACTGTGGCTGGAATGACCCGGCCCTGCGCAGTCAGTTTCGCATCGGTTTATTGGAATTTATTAAAGACAGTCTCCTCCAGTACCCCGCTCCTGAGACTCTCGATAAACTCATGGAGCTTGCTATAAAGATTGATCGTCGTCTCCGAGAGCGGAGGGCTGAAAGAGGAACAACTGTAAGGCCTAGTCCTTGTGTTTATACCTTCCCAGAGGACGTCGAGGAGCCCATGCAGATGGGTCTCTCGCGGCTGTCTCCTGAGGAAAGAACCAGAAGACAAAATTCCGGTCTTTGTCTGTACTGTGGTGGTAAGGGACACTTTGCTCGTAACTGCCCGAACAAGTTGGGAAACACTCTGACCAGGTGAATTGTGAGGGGGTTCACTTAGGTCTGCAGCTTATCTCCTCAAACAATTCTCTATTAGTCCCTGTTAAGGTTTCCTTTGGCAGCCTCAGTTCATTAGTGTCTGCCTTTGTCGATAGTGGAGCTGCAGGAAACTTTATGGACTTAACTTGGGCTAAGGCCTTAGGCATTCCACATTTACCGTTAGATAGATGTATCACCATGCACGGCTTAGATGGGGGTCCGCTTTCCAATGGGGTAATTACTCACTGTACACCTCCAGTAGTACTTACAGTAGGAGCCTTACATTCGGAAGATATTGAGTTCTACCTTACACATTGCCCGGCAGTTCCTGTAGTTTTGGGTCACCCTTGGCTTGCCTTTCATAATCCCACCATTGATTGGCGGTCCGGGGAGATTTCCCAATGGGGTTCTTTTTGTGCTAAAGAATGTATTTCTTATCCAGTCAGGGTTGCAGCAGTTGTCCCAGAGCTCATTCCTGTGGAATACCAGGATTTTGCCGATGTGTTCTCTAAAGGCAATGCGGACATTCTGCCTCCCCATCGGTCCTATGATTGTACAATTGAACTAGTTCCAGGTGCCACTTTGCCTAAGGGGAGATTATATGCCTTGTCCGGGCCAGAAACCACGGCCATGAATAATTATATTCAGGAAAGCCTAAAGAAGGGATTTATTAGACCATCAAAATCTCCCTTGAGTGCTGTTTTTTTCTTTGTGGAGAAAAAAGATGGTTCGCTTAGACCATGCATTGATTTTAGGGCTCTGAATAAGATCTCTGTTAAAAACACCTATCCTTTGCCGTTAATTTCTGTGCTTTTTGATCAGTTACGTTCCGCCGTGATTTTCTCTAAAATTGACCTTAGGGGAGCTTACAACCTCATCCGAATTAAATCTGGGGATGAGTGGAAGACGGCTTTCAGCACTCAGTCGGGTCACTATGAATACCTGGTGATGCCGTTCGGCCTGTCAAATGCTCCTGCGGTTTTTCAAGACCTCATTAACGATGTCCTCCGTGACTTCCTAGGGAAATTCGTGGTCGCTTATTTAGACGACATCTTGATTTATTCTGAGTCGATGGAACAACATGTAACCCAGGTGCGTCTGGTTCTTCAAAAGTTACTTGAGAATCATTTATATGCCAAGCTGGAGAAGTGTGATTTTCATATCACAGAGGTATCTTTTTTAGGGTACATAATTTCTCCCCAGGGGTTTTCCATGGAACCGAAGAAGCTCCAGGCCATCCTTAATTGGGCGCAACCCCCTAATTTAAAAGCAATTCAGCGCTTTTTAGGGTTTGCGAATTATTATAGGCGGTTCATTCATTCTTTTTCTGACCTGGTCGCTCCCATAGTAGCTCTGACTAAAAAAGGAGCGGATCCCTCCAATTGGTCGCATGAAGCTGAGTTGTCCTTCCGGGCCTTGAAACAAGCCTTTGTCTCGGCTCCTGTCCTCAGACATCCTAATCCGGAACTGCCCTTTATTGTGGAAGTTGATGCCTCAGAGGTTGGAGTGGGGGCTATCCTTTCTCAGGAAGATCCGGAGTCTCTGGAGTTACATCCTTGTGCCTTCATGTCCAGGAAATTCTCCTCCGCTGAATCCAACTATGACGTTGGTAATCGGGAGTTACTGGCAGTAAAATGGGCTTTCGAGGAATGGAGGCATTGGCTGGAGGGAGCTAGACATACTATTTCGGTTTTTACTGACCATAAGAACCTGCAATATATTAAATCTGCTAAACGGCTTAATGCTCGGCAGGCACATTGGGCATTATTTTTTACTCGTTTCAGGTTTATAATCACCTTCAGGCCTGGTTCCAAGAATACTAAAGCTGATGCCCTGTCTCGTAGCTTTCTTCCGGTTCACAATAGCAATCCTGTTGTTACCCCCATAGTTCCATCTTCGGTCATCCGGGCAGGCCTCACACAGGATTTATTTACCCAGTTAAACCAGCTTCAACACCAAGCTCCTAGACTTACTCCTGCTGGTCGTCTTTATGTTCCTGAATTTTTGAGAGGCACTGTTTTAACTGAGTTTCATGACAACAAAGTCTCAGGGCATCCGGGTATCACTAAGACCTTGGAGTTAGTCTCTCGCTCAGTGTGGTGGCCTAGTCTTTCTTAAGACATTAAGGAATTCGTCCATTCCTGTCAGGTTTGTGTACAGCATAAGGTTCCTCGTTCCTTGCCTATCGGGCAACTCATGCCTTTAACTGTTCCTCTTAGGCAATGGTCTCATATTTCCATGGATTTCGTGGTTGACCTTCCCCTTTCAGCCAGATTCTGAGTCATTTGGGTGGTAGTGGACCGTTTTAGTAAAATGGCTCATTTTATTGCTCTTCCTTGTTTGCCTTCTGCTCAAGGGTTGGCAGTTTTGTTTCTCCGCCATGTGTTCAGGCTTCATGGTTTGCCCACTGATATTGTTTCTGATCGGGGTCCACAATTCATCGCACAATTCTGGAAACGTTTTTGTGCCTCATTGAAGATGAAACTGTCTTTAACGTCTGGTTACCACCCACAATCTAACGGGCAAACCGAACGAGTCAACCAGTCATTAAAACAGTATTTACGTTTGTATTCAGCCAAACTCCAGAATGATTGGTCCGAGTTTCTCCCTTTGGCTGAATTTGCTTATAATAACTCTTGTCATTCCTCCACCAAAGAGTCTCCATTCTTTTCAGTTTTTGGTTTTCACCCCAGAGCCAATTCTTTTTTTCATCATTCTCCAGTCTCCTCGCTGACCTTAACCTCCCATCTCAGAGCAATTTGGAAAAAAGTGCACCTTGCTCTCAGAAAGGCGGCCTTTCGAGAAAAGACATTTTCCGATAGGCTCCGATGTCCTTGCACTTTTAAGGTGGGAGATAAGGTGTGGTTGTCAACTCGCAACATCAAGCTTCGACAACCCTCGGCTAGACTGGGACCCAAATTTATTGGACCATTTCTTATCATTAAGAAGGTCAACCCAGTTGCCTTTCGGCTACGTTTACCAAGATCTCTCAGAATTGGAAATACTTTTCACTGTTCCCTGTTGAAACAATATGTTTCTTCCAGTAGATTTCCTCGGAGGACCTCTCAGGGTAGATCTCCAGTGGATGTGTAGGGACAACAGGAGTTCTTGGTAGAGAAGATTCTTGATTCTAAAATGTCCCGGGGTCGGCTTTATTTTTTGGTTCACTGGAAAGGCTATGGTCCGGAGGAAAGGTCTTGGGTCCTGGATAAGGATCTTCATGCCCCTAAACTCAAGAAATCATTTTTTTGGGAATTTCCTCAGAAACCTGGCTTTAGGGGTTCTTTGACCCCTCCTCAAGGGGGGGGGGTACTGTTAGGCGCCGCGGTCCGAGATCTCGTTGCGGCCCGGCGCCTAGCAACTAGGGACGCCGAGCGGGCTGAGCCGCCGGGTCCCTAGCAACGCTGGGACGCCGTGCGCGCTGAGCCGCCAGGTCCCTAGCAACGCTAGGACGCCGGGCACGCTCAGCCGCCAGGACCCTAGCAATGGGGACGCCATGGGCGGACCGCATTCCCCGTTGCAGGGTCAATCAAGTAATTAAACACACTGGTCTTCTGGTCGTGCAGCAGGGCAGCTGCATGACATTTATGTTAATCGGCCTCTGAACCCTGATTGGAGGATGCAGTGCTTAAAGCCTTCTCAGTGCTTCACACAGACGCCGGTTATAGCTTCCTGCATGCTGCTTTGGTTTGCTGAACGTCTGTTCCAGTTCTGCTGTGTCCGGTCATTCCTGTCCTCAGAGTTCCTGAATCTTGGAGTTGTCATCTCATCCCAAGGAGCCTTCCGGTCCTCAATTACCCGCAACAGTCGCTAGAGGATCTCGAGTGGTTTTCGTGAGTGGCGGCTCTGCCGCGTGCTGCGGCCAGGTCGCTTCATCTCGTATTCTGTTTTGGAGCATTTGCGGAGGTTTCCGCTCCCACAGTCCTCTCCGGAACTCGGCGGTGCCGAGTAGGAGAGTGGTCAAGTGGGTATTTTGGTTGTCCTTTTCCCTGGCAGTTTTTCCGCACATACTCTAGTTTAAAGTTAGTGTATAGCCCCTGGCTTTGTTGTTTAGTTAGAGGGCCCCTTGTTATCACCCTGTCTCGGATTTCTCTTTGTCTCCCATTAAGACCTGAGGGGGCATCGGAGTTGGGCAGACGTAATCCGCCCTTCAAACGCGGCTGCCACGGGCTCAAGCAACCATAGTCTCGCAAGAGATTTCTGACAACACGGGCGAGACAACGGAGATAGGGCGCCAGGGGCTATTCCCGTTCCCACTCCCATTTCCCAGCATTACGTTCCAGTACTCGGGTCCTTGCTATAAGATCTCCCCAGACCGGAGTATTGGAATCATAACAGTAGTAGTACATGTCAACATGTGTGCTATTTTCAACTTCCTACCTGAATGTGGGTGGTTAAAAGTAGTGCCAGTTGTAAGAGTATTACATGTGGCACAACCCAAGCACCTGTAACATCCTAGCTTTGGTCTTAAGAAATGTGCCTTTGTATGCTTGGTAAGATTAGTTACATCCAACTTGACGACATAGTCCCCTATATTGCGGCCCTCGTGTTGCTTGGCATTATCTTGGTGTACGCTAGTTCAGATAGAGCAGCGTCACTCTGAATTATTGGCCACAGTTGTTTGACCTTTTTAACTATCCGAGTAGAGGACGTGGTAAATTTATTAACCCAAGGCAGTCGTTTATTCGAACGATCTTTGGTGCTGTGTGCAAGAGCCTGCTCTCTAGACATGTTAAGCACTTTACGCCCTAGATGATGCAGCTTGCTGAGGGCTGTTTCCATAGGGACGGAGGCGCGGCTAACCGTGCCCGGACGTCAGTAAGCCGCGACGCGGAAGTAGTAGCTGGCAATGGATGGGCGGGCACGACGCTGAGCAGGTGAGTATGATAAAGCACTTAATGTCTAATTAGGTTTGGTATATATATGTGTTATGTTTTGGATTACTTCACTTGTGTTTGGCCCTGAGGACGGGGTTTTACCTCGAAACATGTCGGCTCTACGGCACAAATAAATGGATTTTTCTTCACCTTGATACTAAGTCTGACGAGTGCCGCCGTTTTTCTTTTGCACTATATATACATATATATATATATATATATATATATATACACAGCACAATGTTCCACCTGGAAGAACCCCCACCTCTGCTTGGGTATCATGTGGGGTCTGTAGCCATACTTACTGCAAATAACACGCGATTATACTGTACAGTATACGCCCAACTGACCAACACATGAGGACTTCAACTTATTGCAAGGTGCTGCAATGGAAAACCGCGGTCTGCAGCACCGGTGCTGGTGGTTGGGGAGTTCCGCGTCCGATCCTCTCCTGCGCAGCCAGGGCCGCTATACTCAATGGCTGCAGCGGGCAGGTGGGTGGGAGAGCGATCGGGTACGAGCGCAGGCTGCCTGTAGCTGCTCTGGGAGAGCGGGCGGGTGCGGCGCGTGACGTCTGCACCTGCCGCTTCCCCCCAGGATCCAGGCTGCAGCCTGATCCGCCTATTGGTTGATCAGACCCTGCTGGGAGGTGAAGCCGCATTGTGCATATATGTAACCATCACAGCAAAGTTGACTAGCTTTACCTCTACTGGCATCCAGTTCGTAAAATCCATGTGGCTTGGTGGAAAGCAAAGTACACTTGCACTAGCTGTGGTGCCCAGTGGAACCAGAGTACATTTTGTGCTGTGCATCAGCCGTTTTATGCTTTATAATTATTTCACCAGTGTGCACAGAAATGACATGCCAAACCTCGACAGTTATCGCTCATTTCACCAGTTACAAATGGCACACAGATTTTTTTTTTTCCTCCGACAACAGACCAGGAAGAATGAGTGATGGAATGGCTGTAAGCTCCCTTTTTATGGCTGTATCTGTGACATTTGCAGATGCTTACTGTTTTTAATGGTTATATAAATTCCGTACACTATTGTTGGCTCAATTCTACATAAATTATATTGTGTATTATGGACATACTGTATTTAAGAAGTACTTACTGAAATTGAGAACCTGCCACATAGATGGAGAATAACTGTGCGCTTTGCTGGTTAGATGTGAGGATTGGTTTCCATCAACAGATGTTTTCAATCTCCATTGGTTTAGGATGTATATTCTGCTGAAACTGACTGGGTTTTATAAGTTTATTCCTTAATTAAACCTAAAATGGATCACATCCCCAGTTTTCCATGATTTCATACTAATAAGGTTTTAGATTGTAACAAGAGTCACTTGGAAAATAGCCAAGGATTCTGTTAAGGGCTAAATGGTTACTGAATACATTGGTGTTCTCTTTTGTATGGCTTAGTGGGAAGGACTTGTCAGGCATGGACATCTGGTAGGGGACAACCTAAGGATAATGATCACAAACTGTGATGACACTGGTTTAGACATCCTGTTGTTTTTGTGCATGAAAAGACCATGATTTGCTGGGTGCTGGTACGATAGATGTTTATAGTACGTGTACAAGAAAATTGCCTTGTGTTACAATCGAAATGTTTGACCTTTGTTTCCCCATAATCCTCGGTTAAGTCATTCTTTTTTTTCTATGATAGGGGAATTGGATGGTGGGAATCAAAGAGGCCAAATGTTCTCCTTCCAATCTCTAAAGCAAAAAATCTGGATAATGAATTTGACTCTGACCGTAGGAAGGCCTCTACCTTGAATTCAAAAAATATACAGTAGGTGAGTGGTCAATGGTTGTAGGTGTGCTTAAACTTGTGCTAAAGATGTGGCTTTTCAAGCAGAATTTTAATAGAAAAAAATGTAATTTCAATTTAATGGTTCATTCTAAAGTGTTAGGAGGCATTTGTATTGATATTTGTAAAATTATATAGGTAATATCCTGAGAAATATCAACATAATTCAAATCATAAAAGTCTTGGGAACATTTTTGGAGAAACTGCATTTAGCAGGGTTTATATTGTGGAGGTAGAGAAATGCTCATGCACACTACACACTACTAGCACTAAGAACACTGATAGTATCAATAATTTAAATAAAGCCTCACAATTAACATGGAGTATAAGTGAAGTTCTTAGCACACATTTACGCAAATATGTGGTCCCATGCACCGTGACCAGGTGACATCATTACACATGGGTCCCTAACATTATATATATTTATCTAGGTTTTTTCTTCAAATAGACTGCACATCCTATTACTAGAGATATTAAGAGGTGCTATCATGCTGAGGCTTCTAATACTATGCTGGGGGAAGAGAGATGCAGATGCACACTACTAGCACTAAAACATTGATAGTATAAATAATTTAAATAAACCCTCACAATTAATATGGAGTATACGTGAAGTTCTTAGCACACATTTACGCAAATATGTGGGCCCATGCACCGCGACCAAGTGATTTCATTAAACATGGGTCCCGTACATCTCCAATACTATCACATTATATAACAATCTAATATTATCACTTTTTTCTATTATTATTTTTAAATGGCCTGAGGGTGCTGGTCAGTGACAGCAGCCCCACCTCTTTGGCAAAATAAATAATAATACATGCCGCCAATATACTGTCAGAAAATGAAATATGCAAACTTAAATTATTTGCACACGTTTGGTAAGACAATTAGTGGGTGCAAGTCCATCAAATTCGATAATCACATAAACTTTAACCACAAAAAGAGGCAAAGTATAGGGGACAGCACACCATTCAGCAGTAAAAATTTCCTTTTAATCCATCAAAAAGTTAAAATCCATGATATATTGTGGCCAAGACATTGGACATATCAAAAATAGTTTCCACAAACTGCAGTCATAAACATGGGATACAATATAATCACACATCCATATGTTTCTGTATTGTCAGAATCATTGTCAGAGTTGACGGAGACGTTTCGGTGCAGCATGCACCTTCATCCTGGACCCATGTTTATGAGTGCAGATTGTGGAAACTATTTTTGATATGTCCGATGTTTTGGCCACAATATATCATGGATTTGAACTTTTAGATGGATTAAAAGGAATTTTTACTGCTGAATGGTGTGCTATCCCCTATACTTTGCCTCTTTTCATGGTTAAAGTTTATGTGATTGTCATATAATGGAAGATAGAGTACTAATGATAGAACCCCCTCCCCCCCCCCTCCCCTGTACCTAATGTCAAATTATTTTTAGTGATACATACCTGCCTACCTTTCCAGTTAAAAACTGGTCATACATTACCCGTGACCTACTTTTACCTACCCCCCCCCCCCCCTTTTCCATTAAACCACACCACCATTATGTTATGGTGGCCACCGTAAGCCACATCCTCTTTGGAATAGGGGACAACTGCAACTGTTAAAGTGATTTTTCCATCCATGCATGCATGCTTTGCCTTTCTGTAATAGTGCTTAGGAATATGGAGATGTGTACACATACAAGTCTAAGAATAAATACAAGGAGCTTTAACTGGAGGTTAGGGGTGGAAGGGCAATATCACAAACGGAAACATGGGATCGCAGACTACACATGAGAACCAGTAGTGTTTCTAGTGATCCAAGCACCCATTTCAAAGGACGGGACTAGAAGGCCCCCTCCAATATTTGAAATAGGGAGACCACACACCGCAAAGGGGGGGGTGGGGTGGTATGGTCACACAATAGTACCCCAATTCAAATTATGCCACACAGTAGTACCCCTTATTCACATTCCACTGCATAGTAGTGTCCCTTATTCACATTACACCACACATTAGTGTCATCCTATTCACATTACACCACACAGTAGTGTATTTTGTTCACGTTATGCCACACATTAGTATGCCTAATACACATTACATCACACAGTAGTACCCCTTATACGTGTTACGCCACAAAGTAGTACCCCTAATACTCATTACGCCACACACTTAAGCTCCTTATTCAAATTACACTACATAGTAGTACCCTTTTTACACATTATGCCACACATTAGTGCCCGTTACACATTATGCCCACACAGTAAAGTGCCCCTTGCACATTATGCCCACAGTAGTAGATGCCCTTACACATTATGCCCATATAGTAGTAGTGCTCTGTGGCAAGACACTGTACAAGAGAGGCTGGACTCTGAATAAACGTCATAGCATCATGACATCTATTTCTGCAGACACTGTGGGAGCCGCGGGAGGCGGAGCCCACTGCAGTGTATATTAGTACTAGTGCATCCTAACCAGTGGAGGCTGCTGCCTGTGGGCTGCAGCGCGGTCTGAAGGCTGCAGATGGGAGATAGCCAGGACATATGAACATACATGAAAAGTTGTATATATGTTTTGGCTTCCTTCCCTGGGAATTGGCAGCCACTGTAGCATGCCACACACTGCTCAGCCTGTCAATCATAATTAAGTCCTCCCCCGAACTCCTGTGAAACAAGCCAATGGGAGTCCGGGGGCAGGCTATATGATTATTGACAGACTGAGCACTGCGACGGCTGCTGATTCCTGGGGAAGGACACCAGGACATATGTTACATACAACTTCACATGTTTGTTCATATGTCCTGGCCAGCTTTCCCCTGCAAAGGTACAATCTCACTTTGCGCTCCAATGTCCCAGAAATCCAGATTTGTCCCCGTGGACAGATGATATTCAAATCAATATGAAAAGAAAAACAGAAAACACAACATAGTGTAATACTGCAATGATTATAAATCTTTCCCAGCAGTGCAGAACGGAGAGTCGAGGTGTTGGTATAGTCCCAATAGAAGTCCAGAAATCGGCCTCCTTTTGAAAAGCACCCGAATTGGTGTTCAGGAATAATAGTAGTGAATCCTTACATGTATGCTTACTTGTGTAAGACGTATTCAAAGCACATAGAGGTTTCTTTTGGCGATCTTTAAACGCTCCTCACACATGTAGTTGTGCAACGATACCCCTCATGACAAATCAAAAGCCAGAGATAAACTCCAATTAGGACAAGAACACTCTTTTTATTTTAGAGTCTAATAAACGGGTAAACAAATAGCCGTACCATATGGGGAAAGCAAATGGTGGTAATCAGCTGACAACAATAGACCCGGGTATTATATTTTTATATTCCCCTCTATGGATAAGCTGAATTGTGACCCGCCAAAAAACACTGAACACCAATTCGGGTGCTTTTCAAAAGGAGGCGGATTTCTGGACTTCTATTGGGACTATACCAACACCTCTACTCTCCGTTCTGCACGGCTGGGAAAGATTTATAATCATTGCAGTATTACACTATGTTGTGTTTTCTGTTTTTCTTTTCATATTGATTTGAATATCATCTGTCCACAGGGACAAATCTGGATTTCTGGGACATTGGAGCGCAAAGTGAGATTGTACCTTTTTTTCTTTCATATTGTATATAGGTTGGTGACCTATTTAGTACTTTTCATTGCAGCTCCTTATTGCAGCGCCAAAAGAGAAAAAACAATCTTTTTGCTTAGCTTTCCCCTGCAGCCCAGGGGTAGCAGCCGACACTTATCCTAACCCTCTTCCCATAAGATTGAGCTGGCACAGCAGACTAAAAACCCAGTCAAGCTATGAAAACCTTCAGTTTTTTGATCTTCATAAATTCTATGGGAACTTGGTTGGAGAACGATCCTTAAATTAACACATTTGCTCCATCATAAATAGGGATGATAATTAGGTTTGTGTGAATGGGCATGATGATGTTACTAAATAGAACTCAAAGTATATATCAACATTTATTTATATCCCACCAGCATATTGCATTGCACTTTATGATTGTTTGTTGAATAATTTCCATTTCGTAGAGTGAGATACCTCTATCTTGTAGTCTTGTACTATCCTGTACCTTTATTTGGTGACAAGATTTTATAGCACGGTGCCCTCTCTCTCACAGCTGGGATAGGAGCTTAGCTATGCCCTCTGTCCATGGGTCCATGTGTTGCTGCTGTTCGGTGCTGATGCCGGTGAGATACAGATATAATGGCTGGTAGTCCTAGCAGCGGAGAGACCACATCACTACCTGACAAGGGGGGGGGGGGGGGGGGGGCTGTCTTGAAGGCCACCTGCGGCCAGGGTGTAGAATCATATAGTAGTTCTGTCACAGAGTTACTATGTGTTTCTACCCCCTGGCAGCTAGTCACTGTCTCCCCTGGTGAGTGCCACCCTTGGGTAGATACACCACTCATGAGAACTATTAATAGAGAAGGAAAAGGGAAAACATAGGGCCTGATTCAGTGATGTAGGCAAATATGCAAATGAATTTCCACCTGTGAATTTTCACACAATGCAAAACAAAGTTTCAGCTGCTGGGAATTGTATAGAGATGCCTATAATAAGCGTCTCTGATCCACTATTTGTGTACTAAGTCGAAACCATCCGATACACATCAGGTGAACATCGACCATCTGAGTAACCCTATGGTTGCAGAGCATGGCAGCTGGAAGTAAGACGTCAGTCACAAATTGTAACACCCCCAAGAAAAGGCACCACTCCCACAATACCTCCAACAAACGGCAACTGACTGTCACTCACTTTGCAAATAAATCCTCAGTGCGACAGTCACAATACATACTCAACATGACTTAAATGCATGCTCAGTGGCATAAAATGGTCAAGTGCATACAAAATTGATATTGCGTACATCTAAGGCCCATATTTCTGCCAATGAATGATCCTGCATGTGGAACTGACTCTTTCATTAGTATACTAATATGTTCTAAAGGGGTTAATCAGGTTTGTTAGCAAACCACAAAAGCACACTAATGGGCAAAACCATGTTGCACTGCAGGTGAGGCAGATTTAACATGTGCAGATATTTGGGTGGGTTATTTTTAGAGATGAGCGGGTTCGGTTTTACTCGGATTTACCCGAATCTCCTTATTGGCTATAGGACGTCACATGTTTTGCTTAGCCAATAAGAAAAATCCAGAAAATAAGAAATGGCGATAATTCTGGCGTAAAGAACAGAGTAAATCCGAACCCTCTCATCTCTAGTTATTTTGTTTCTGTGCATGGTAAATACTAATTGCTTTATTTTTTTACTTCAAATTAGATTTCGGTTTTAACATACCCCACCCAAATCTAAATCTCTCTGCACATGTTATGTCTGCCCCAACTGCACTGCACATGGGTTTACCCATTAGTGTGCTTTTTTTGGTTTGCTAACAAACCTGAATAAGGCTGTAAGACAGAATATGGTTGCTGTGCTGCAGGACATTAGATATATTTGCTAGAACTGTACTAAAGCTCTGCACGCATGCATGTGCCTCACTAAATTGTCTTTCACATTTACCTGAGTAACATATTTTCGCTTTTAATACATGTAGTAAATGTTCAATGGATGTTGCACCCACCAAAATTGATGCACAGCCATATCACTAACCCACAATTCACTGACGTGCTATCAAACACACATGTATAACACAGAACATTTCTCATGACTGTCTGTGCCTTCAGCTGTTAGGCATTTCCACTCACCCCCCTCCAACACATTGCAATAGCCCCCTTCACATATATGCATCTAATAAGAAACTGTTAGGCCTCCTAACAAACACATTTATTATGAAGATCTGCTTAATATCAAATGATCACGACTTTCAATCCTTGAGGAATCCATGAAATCCTAACAGAATGACTCCACCCGAGGAAGCGATGGGGTGCAAGCAAGGAAAACATACAGTGTAAGAGCTGCTGTTTCCTTCTATGGGAACAGCAGCATCTGTGTAAGCGTAATGTTCCACTTATCAGACTCTGCTCAACCACACAGAAGAGGCTTCTGGGAAGCCACGGGTTCATTTATTTAGACAAAGATAAAAATGTGAGCTTTGCACAGAATTCAGTCTCCGCAGCGGATGCAATACAACAGACATGTCATGATAATGTCTCTTGCAGCTCTTTTCTTATTTTGAAGTTTTACATTTGCTTAAACAGAGCTCAGATAGCTTGCTATCACCACAGATAATGTATATACATAAAAGGATATACAGTATACAGTATGATAGATAATAAAATAACTTTGTGGTAAATAACTCACCAAGTTATAGCCTTGATATTTTTATTAATTTTTATTGATTTGATTAAATGCTTTATAAAAACATGCTTTAAAAAGTTAAGCCCTATTTTTCAGTATATTACATAAAGACTCTCACTAATCACCATCCATTTCTGAGTAAATTCTTTCTGAGGCATATCTAGCATAGACCTAGAAGGGTGAGGGAAATATTGGTCTTGGCAATTTGTAAAGCAGTTTGGTGATGCTTGAATAGTAGCATTTCTCCCAGTTTACACACTTGGGGGCAGATGTATTAAGCCTGGAAAAGTGATAAAGCAGTGATAAGTGGAAGGGGATAACGCACAAGCCAATCATTATGGGTTTGAAAAATGATGGTTATGAGCTGATTGGCTGGTGCGTTATCATCTTACACTTATCTCTGCTTTATCACTTCTCCAGGCTTAATACAGGTTTCTCCACTACCCCTGTAAGCCCTCACAGGCAGAGCCAGCTTCCTTTCTTTTCTTCTCTCCTAGCACTAAGGGGTATATTTTAGGGATAAGCGGGTTCGGTTCCCTGAGAACCGAAACCCCCCTCTCCCCCCCCCCCTCCCCCGACATTCGCGCTCCGAGCCCGGATTTGAGTCTGGCGCGGGACTTCCCACCAGACTCGGAAACCAGAATGAGGCAAAACGTCATCATCTCGCTGTTGGATTCTCGCGGGATTTGGATTCCATATAAACAGCCACGCATCTCCGCCATTTTCACTCCTGACTTGGAGAGTCAGGGAGACAGGCCTCTGTCTCTCTCTGTGGGTGGTGGCATTGGGTGGGGATAGTCTGTGCTTTGTAGGGGTGCTGCTGCAGTCAATGTGGTGTACCTGTGCTGTGTTAAGGGTGCTGTCCTGGCTTTAACTGGTGTTTCATGTGCTGTTACAGCTGGATTCTGCAGCTGTAAATGGGTGTTGCTGTCCTAGCTGTCACTGTGTTGTACAGGGTGCAGGGGCACTGTCCTTCTGTATGCTGTAAAATATAGGGGAGCTGCTGGTCCTGTATGCTATAAAGATTCAGGGGTGCAGTTGTTAAAAATTAAAAGCACACTGCTCCTGTATGCTGTGAAATATAGGGGTGCTGCTGTTCAAATACATTACACTGGCCCTATATGTTGTAAAAATTCAGGGGTGCAGTTGTTAAAAATCAAATGCACACTGCTCCTGTATGCTGTAAAATATAGGGGTGCTGCTGTTCAAATAACATTACACTGGCCCTGTATGTTGTAAAAATTCAGGGGTGCAGTTGTTAAAAATTACAAGCACACTGCTCCTGTATGCTGTAAATTATAGGGGTGCTGCTGTTCAAATAACATTACACTGGTCCTGTATGCTGTAAGAATACAGGGTTGCTGTGAAAATAAAGGGGCACTGTTCTGTGTGCTGTATTAATAAAGGGGTGCTGTCCTGTGAAATGGAGAACAATTTGGAGGAAAAAATAGTGGAAGATCAGTTACCACTTCCAGTTCATAGTACTAGTGCTGAAGCTGCTGCTGCCACCAGTCATGACATTGACGATGCAATTCTATCAACGTCGTCAACTAAGGCTGATGCTTAATGTCATAGAGGGCATGTAAAATCCAAGAAGCAAAAATTAATAATCAGAAAAAAAAGAAATGATCTGACGAGAAATGTAAAATTGCCACTATGCCATTCACGACACTAACTGGCAAGGAAAGGTCAAGGTCTTGGCCTATGTTCATGACTGGTGGCTCAGCTTCTCATGAGGATGGAAGCTCTCCTCCCTCTCAAAAAATAAAAAAAAATTAAGCTTAAAGCACAGGAAAAATCGACTATGCATTGAGAGATATCACAAATCCCCAAGGAGAGTCCAAGTGTTTCCGCAGTTGCGATGTCTAGGCCTGACCTTCCCAAGACTGTATGGAAAGAGTAGGCTCCTACCACTATTTACACGCCCCTGCAAGTGCTGGGAAGAGCACCGCCAGTACATTTGTTGATATTGAGATTGAGGATGTCACTGTAGACGTTCACCAGGATGAGGAGGATATAGGTGTAGCTGGCGCTGAGGAGGAAGTTGACGATGAGGATTCTGATGGTGATGTGGTTTGTTTGAATAAGGCAAAAGTGGAGACAGTTGTCTGTGGGATGAGAAAGCCCATTGTCATACCTGGACAAAATACCAAAAATGCCACCTCTTCGGTGTGGAATTATTTCTCCACTCAACAGGTATCAAGCCATGTGTTGCCTTTGTCAATCTGTAATAAGTAGGGGTAAGGACGTTAACCACCTAGGAACATCCTCCCTTATACGTCACCTGCATCGCATTCATCAGAAGTCATTGTCGAAGTTCAGAAACTTTGTGTAAGCAGTCCACTGACACCTAAATCCCTTCTTCCTGTTGTACCCAAGCTCCTTCAAGCCACACCACCAACTCCCTCAACGTCAATTTCCTCCTCTGTCAGGAACGGAAGTAGTCCTGCTGGCCATGTCACTGGCATGACTGACGAGTCCTCTCCTAACCGGGATTCCTCTGGAGGATCCTTGAGTTTTGTCAAAACCACCCTTTCGGGTTTTGGTTTTGGATGATTTAAAAAAAAAAAAACCCCATAAAAACAGCTAAAATCACAGAATTTGGGGGTAATTTCGATCTACAGTATTATTAACCTCAAATCATTTCAACTCATTTCCATGCTATTTTGAACACCTCACAATATTGTTTTTAGGCCAAAAGGTTGCACCGAGGTGGCTGTATGACTAAGCTAAGCGACACAAATGTGAGGCACAAACACCTGGCCCATCTAGGAGTGGCACTGCAGTGGCAGAGAGGATGGCACTTAAAAAAACTAGGCCCCAAACAGCACATCATGCAAAGAACAAAAAGAGGTGCAATGAAGTAGCTGTATGACTAAGCTAAGCGACACATACAATTGGGCCATCTAGAAGTGGCACTGCAGTGTCAGACAGGAGGGCAGATATAAAAAAGGCCCCAAATTGCACATCATGCAAAGATGAAAAAGAGGTGCAATGAGGTTGCTGTATGACTAAGCTAAGCAACACAAACAATTGACCCATCTAGGAGTGGCATTGCAGTGTAAGACAGGATGGCACTTAAAAAAAATAGTACCCAAACAGCACATCATGCCAAGAAGTAAAAGAGGGCAATGAGGTAGCTTTATGACTAAGCTAAGCGACACAAGTGTGGCACAAACACTTGGCGCATCTAGGGTTGGCACTGCAGTCCCACTGCACTAATGGTGGATACCGAACGCACGTCTAACACCAGCATAGTTGTTATGGCCTCACTAATCCACTTTGCAACAGGGTATATATATATATATATATATATATATATATATATATGGCAGTATCACTGGAATTATATGGCAGTACCACTGGACATATACGGCAGGATCACTGGACTGGACTTATACGCCAGTACCACAGGAATTATATATGGCAGGATCACTGGATTTATACACCAGTACCACTGGAATTATACGGCAGGATCACTGGATTTATATGGCAGTACCGCTGGACATATACAGCAGTATCACTGGACATATACGGCAGTATCACTGGACCAGACTTATACGCCAGTACCACTGGAATTATACGGCAGGATCACTGGATTTATATGCCAGTACCACTGGAATTATACGGCAGGATCACTGGATTTATACGGCAGCACAGGGACACCACCACTGGACTGATGCAGGACAACACAGCACCACTGCAATGGACTGGACTTATACAACAGCATTGGACATATGGCAGCAGAGGACACCACCACTGTGACTGGACTGATGCAGCACAAGACACCACCACTGGACTGATGCAGCACAACACAGCACCACTGGACTGGACTTATACAGCAGCACTCAACATATGGCAGCAGAGGACACAACCACTGTGACTGGACTGATGCAGCACAAGACACCACCACTGGACTGATGCAGCACAACACAGCACCACTGGACTGGACTTATACAGCAGCACTGGACTGTCAAAGTCAGAAAAATGTCTCAATGCACGTTGCCATATTTGCACCGCACACTGGTCCGTGCTGCGCATGCGTACGCTCTCCCGTGGAAGCGCATACCCGCAATAGCGTGCACTCGCACGCGCAGTATGCGCATTTACGGTAGAGTTTATGTGATCGTAGCGTGCGACTCATTAGTTACAAATGTTCACAATTAATGTAGTTTATAGATCATGATCCCTTTGATAGTTTCTGTAAGTTTGGTTAAAGTATAATGTCCCAGAGCTGAGGAATCCCTCTTTGCATCGTACGAAGGGTTTAACAGGAATCATACTGCAGTGTTTGGTACCCATCGGAAGAGTATTTAATTAGCAATATTCCGGTGTTGGTTTGGAGCGTATTAATCGCTCGTGCGAATAGTTATGGACATAAGAAGTTTATGTCCATTTCTATGATTTGCACATACTCAAGTATGCGGCGGGAAACCCAGTTTCCCACCCACCTGAGCTGTTGGAAATCGTCACAGCCCACCTGTATGAATCACCCTATGACCTTTTGTTATGATGCAGGGCCGAATTCCTTCGGCCAATGGACAATGGGATTGTAGGACCAGGAGATTGCATTGTGTGTGGAGCATAAATAGGCAGGCCGACCACATCCAGCTCTCACTCTCTCATCAACGGTTATCTGCTGATAATCGGGAGCTGGATATCGAGGCGCTGGCGATCATACCCTTTGTGCGTAAGTTCTCTCCATAATCATTGTCTTTCTGCGAGCCAATCTCTCTCTCTCTCTCTCTATCTCTCTCTCTCCTCTTTTTCTCTTAAATACCTTATAGTATTATAGTATTGTATCGTATTGCATTTAGGTCAGTGTAGTATTGTCTTTTTGTATTTATTGTTTAGTTCTGTGGTTAGGAAGTCTCTGTTATATTGTAGTGTATCATATGTACTGTTATCCCCTTTTACAAGTATATTAGACATAATACAGTTAATAGGCCTTGGAAACCTAAACCAGTATCTGTGTATTTACTATAGTGTTAAGTGTTCACTTGAGCGTCGGTGACGCTCAAACAGCTTTGTAGATAGTCAGGTTACACAAGGTTGCATTTACACCCTGTACTCACATTAAGGAATTCTGTGTGTTTCATCGGTATAAGGTTTAACATAAAGGTATAGTGTTGTGAGCGTCTGCACCGCTGGTGACCTCCTCGTGGTCTCTAGCGTATGCTACGTTACAGCGAATCTTTCCCCTAGACATAACCAATAACGTGTCCTGTGATCACTGGGCCGTGAGCGAACGTGACGCTTGAGCGTCTCGCCTACGGCTGAGCGATCGTTACGCAAATAGCGTATCATTACGGTATTTCTTAAGTAAACAGCGTACAGTGTTCTTAGCTTCATAAGGGTTGTTTATACGACAAAGGAATTTAGCATTGTCAATTGCGGGCTCGTCCGGTCCTTTTCACATCTGCACTAGGTAGATCAGCAGACATTATCCCTCCAGCAAAGGGTGGGAGGTTATCTCGCAGTTGCTGACGGGATAAGCGTCTGCTTCGCTTAGGTAAAGAGTGCTGAAGGAACCCGGTAACCGGAAGTAAGAACAAAACGCTTGTGTCTTTTAAAACTGTTTATTTTTCTTTTGTCTTGCGTACGCATACATTTATCTGCATTTCTTTTTCAAATTTCGTATATCACTATTCCTGTTTGCCAATTTTTTTATAGTTGATAGAAAGTGCTAAAAAGAGATTTGCTGTTATTTAAAAGTAGAGGTAATAGTTAAAGTATAGAACAAACACACGGTTTGTCTGAGATACAAGGCAGTCAGTGTGGATTGCGGTAGATGATCAGGGATCATCTACATTGATAAATAAATATATTGTGTTACGGTGGATCCTTTGCATTGCGTACACGTGTCGCTAACAAAGACTAGCGTACGCAATCCAAAAGGCAGACGCACGCAGCGTTCATTACGCAACGTAGCGTCTGGTTACGCCCACGTAGCCCAAGTCACGAAAAGCGATAATTAGCGCAAAGCGATAATTAGCGCAAAAGCGATAAGTAACGCACAGCGGTAGATAACGCGACGCGGTAAATAACGCAAATCTGTTTTTAGAAAATCTGAAATTTAGTTTAACAGATCCTGCTCCTAATTGGTAACACTTTTGGCCTGAAGACAATTTCTGCGCAGAAATAGATATAGAAACAAAAGTGTACATGTGTTGAGTGAGTGTGTTTTGTATACAAAAGTTTATACAATTTTAAAGGTGGAACCAAAAGGAAAGTCGGGTACTCGTTAAGGAACATACGTGTAAGTGACATATACGGTGGCCAGGGAGGCATCTCTGGTTAAATAATATTTGAGCATTAGAGTATAGCGGACCATAAGGTAACAAGACCAGGAGGTCATAAGGAACAAGACCAGGAGGTCGTAAGGTAAAAGGTCCGCTATAAAAGTCCAGTGGCACAACGCCTGGGGTGTTGGTGCAGAACCCATATAGGCCATACAAGCTCTGGTTGAAGGAATCGCGGCCGGAAACATCGATTCCATTGGTCTTTCAGTACATGACAAGTAGTGCTCGTGTACTGAACGATTGGACCACACGTAATTGTGTGCAGTAGTTAGTAATCTGACCTAAATACCATTAGAGTAAAGTGGTCACAAACGCTATTTGTACACTCTGACGTGATTTGTGTAATTTTTTATTTTTGGAAGGGAAGTTCGCTGGTCACTCAGGAACTATCTAACAACCCCAACTTTACTGGAAAGAGTAAGTGTCCTGCGGGTAACCCTCATATGTTCCAGTAAACTGAAGGTTCCATAGGGGCCCTGTATCGAGTACGCTGGCATCATAACGGTGTTTACAGGTCGTATTGGTCGAGGTGGGCGAGTGAGTGGGGTACTCGGTAAACCGCCACCGCCGGCCTACTGTGGAGTAATTTGGTTGTCTGTAAAGGCTTGCTGAAAACCTTGATACAGAAAATCCAAGGAGGACTAAGCAACACCTACAGACTATGGGGGCCAGTTGCTCAGGTAGGGGGCGATCAACCCTGGTTCAGGTTGATTCTGTGAACCGACCAGTTGGGTCGGCACGATATGTAATGTGTGAAAAATATGGAATTCACACCGAATCTTTATGTGATGAATGGGAGAGAATGACTGTACAAGACAGGGACAAGTTCCCAAGAATAGGTAGCTTCAGTCCAGAGGTGTTACAAAATTTAAGGAGGAGGATATGTCTCGTAAAATCAGCAAAGAGACGAATTCAGCATCATGATTATTTACAGTTATGGCACCAGGAAGGTGAGATACAGAGAGGTTTGGCTCTGGCGGCGGGATCTGGGGCAGTCAGGAAGTTGATTGCCACAGCTCCTCCTCCACCATACATTGCAGGAGAGAAGTTGATTGCGGAGAGAAACGCACTGGGTTGTAAAACACAAACTCTTAGTAACACTGTAAATGTTAATGATGTTAACCAAATAACTCATGCAAGTATTAACCCGTGCAAGATGTACCCTGTTTTGAACCTTCCTCAGGAGTGTGATCAAGAAGACGATTCAGCAACAATTTCAGCTCTCTCTCTTGCAGCCACCATAGCAGAGACCACAGTAGGCACAGCGACACCCACGAGATTAGTGAAAGCCCCTAGCGGAGGGATAGGTGAGGTCGTGTCAACGGGTAAGTACGGCACCATGCACTACACTGAAACAATTGTACCACAACAAGCTGTAGAATCTACACAGGAAGAGGCTGTTAGAATTGCTCCTGTAAGGGTAATAGCAGTTCCCAATGGAAAAACAGATGTGTCTGGCGCCACTCCCATAAGGAACATTGCCATGTACACTCCATTTTCCAGAATGGAATTAAGAACAATAGTGTCCGAATTTCCTGACCCCAGGAAGGATTTAGTTGCTAGCCAAAAATACATCAGGGATTTAGGTAACACGGTAGAACCCAACAACAAGGATTGGCAGATACTGCTAAGAGCTTGTTTACCTTCCAATGTTGATGCAACTCAGTTTTTAGCTGATTGTGCATTGGATAAAGATGTACCGCTTACAGACGTGTACAATAAGGATAATGTAAAAAGGATAAATTTACAGCTAAAGGAGTATTTCCCAGCCGTTGTTAAATGGAATAAAATATTTTCCATTAAGCAAAAGGAGTCCGAAACGGCAATAGAATATTTTCACCGGGCACTATTAGAAATGGCAAAGTACACTGGTATAGAAGACATAAAGACCAACCCAAACCATCGAGAAGTAGCAGTATCTGTACTGATGGATGGTTTGAAAGAAACATTAAAAGCTAGGGTACAGACCACGCAGCCATGTTGGCGAGGTCTGTCAGTGTCCACCTTGAGAGAGGCTGCTATTGATCACGACAGAAATATCACTAGGCACAGGGAGTCGCAAAGTGATAAGTTGATGTCCGTAAGTATACAGGCGCTGACCACAAGGCAGCCTGCGTATGTACCACCGAATCCTGTGGGTAAGGCAAGTGTAATAACATGTTTTTCTTGTAACAAACCAGGACATTTTGCACGAGACTGTAGAGTAAGAAATGTACAAAGATCTTTTCAACCCCCTAGACAACAACACCACACACGACATTGGGAGCAGGGTCCACAGAGGCGGAGTTTCGAGCCACATACAGGGGAAACAAAAAGATATCCCCCAAACAGAGATTGGCATGCCTCTGGTAGTTCCCAGCTAACTCCCTCACAAGTAGTTGCTGCCAGCGGGATTCAGGGAGGTCAGCATACCCAATAGGGGTGTGGCCATACCTGTAATCTGCAACCAGTTAAATTGATTGCCAGTCTTGGAAGCGAACCAGAGATTGCAATCAATGTAGCCGGTAAAACTTTAAACTTTCTTGTAGACACAGGGGCGGCCAAGTCAGTGATCAATTCGACAGTGGGCATGAGAACCACTGGTAGGACAGTTCCAGCCATAGGAGTAACAGGAGTAGTCCAGCACTACCCTGTTAGCAAACCAGCCGAGATTACAATAGGGCCTTTGCATACCAAGCATTCCTTTTTGCTGGCTGCATCGGCACCGACCAATCTCCTGGGAAGAGACTTACTATGTAAAATGGGTTGCGTCATTTATTGTACTCCTGAAGGTGTATTCTTGGACATCCCTGAGAATCACGCTCAGGAAGTACGAGACATGTTAGACTCCCCATCAAAATTAATGTCACATTCCATTATGACAAATAGGAATCCATCCCAAATAGAAGAGATGACATCTCAGATACCAGAGTCGCTTTGGACAAAAGATGGACAGGACACTGGATTAATGGCAAATGTAGCCCCAGTAGTAGTACAAGTAAAAGATGGTAGGATAGCTCCAAAAATCCCACAGTATCCTCTGAAGCCAGAGGTGGAGTTAGGAGTTTTCCCGGTAATAGAGCGCTTGCTACAACAGGGCATTCTAGTAAGAACGTCCAGCACAGCAAATAGTCCCATCTTCCCTGTTAAAAAGAGTGGGGGGAGGGGTTACAGGCTAGTGCAGGATCTAAGGGGGATTAACAAAATAGTCGAGAGTCAGTTCCCCGTAGTGCCTAATCCAGCTGTCATCCTAATGCAAATTCCTCCCACTGCCAAATTTTTCACTGTTATTGACCTCTGCTCCGCTTTCTTTTCGGTACCTCTGCACCCTGACAGCCAATATTTGTTTGCATTCACATACAGAGGAGTCCAATACACGTGGACTCGGTTACCCCAAGGTTTCATAGATAGTCCAAGTATATTTTCTCAGGCTTTGCATGATTGTTTACAGTCTTTCCAACCGGAAAGTGGATCAGTGTTGATACAGTACGTGGATGATCTACTACTGTGTTCTGATTCATTGGAGGCATCCCTGAAGGATACGAAACAGCTCCTGTTTCATCTTTCAGACACAGGTCACAAGGTCTCCAAAGACAAGTTGCAATTATGCCAAGCTAAGGTAAAATACTTGGGACACTGTCTAACACAAGGACTGAGACACCTGACCGCTGATAGAATCCAAGCCATTAGAGACATGACACTGCCACAAACCCAGCAACAGATCAGGACGTTTTTAGGAATGTGTGGGTATTGCCGTAATTGGATCCCAGGGTTTTCCATATTGGCGCTACCTTTGCAGGAAATGGTCTCTTCAAACAAACCTGATCGGATTTCGCATACAGACGAATCTGAAACAACATTTGAGAGACTCAAACAGTGCCTAACGCAGGCACCAGCACTAGGTATGCCAGACTATGGGAAACCCTTTGAACTATACGGAACAGAAAGTGCTGGGTGCGCAGCAGGTGTACTAACACAAAAACACGGTGATGCCAGCAGGCCAATTGCATACTACAGCGCTCAGCTAGACACGGTAGCGCGATCCCTCCCCACATGCTTGCGTAGCGTTGCGGCGATAGCATTGCTAGTGACGAAAAGCGAAGATGTCGTGCTAGGCCACAACCTCACAATCCATACACCACATGCGGTATCGGCCTTATTGAATTCTGCCCAAACCAGACATGTCTCATCAGCAAGGTTTACGAGATGGGAATTGGCATTAATGGCCCCAGTAAACATCACCATAAGGAGATGCAGCGCATTAAACCCTGCAACATTTCTCCCAGGTGTGCCTGGACAGGCACAAAGGGTGGGAGGTGAGAGTGATGGGGAAGGAGGATTTAATGCAAAGGAAGATACACATGATTGTATGGAATATTTGACCCAAAATTTTACCGCAAGGCCTGACATCAGTGACAATCCACTAGAAGATGCAGAACTCACGTTCTACACGGACGGTAGTTGTCACAGACAGTCAGACTCGGGAGACTTGTGTACTGGATACGCAGTCGTAGATGACCAAGACACCATAGAAGCGGAACCGCTAGGCCCACCTCACTCAGCCCAGGTTGCTGAACTGGTCGCCCTAACCAGAGCATGTGAATTGGCTAAGGGTAAGTCAGCCAATATCTACACCGATTCTAGATACGCGTTCGGGGTAGTCCATGATTTCGGAGCGCTATGGCGTCTCAGAAATTTCATGACGGCAGCTGGTACACCGATAGCGCATGCAGCTCACATAAAAAGGCTTCTAACAGCGATACAGGAACCCGACAGAGTGGCTGTTATCAAATGTAAAGCACATACATATAGCCAAGACCCAGTATCCCTTGGTAACAGCCGAGCAGACGAAGCTGCAAAGCTTGCAGCTGCTACCCCCATACGGACAGACACCACACAACTGATGGTATTTAATACCATCAACACACGAAAGTTGTGTGAAATGCAGAATTTGTGTTCCACTCAGGAGAGAGCAGTCTGGAAGGCAAAGGGATATGGCCAGGAGTCCTCAGGGCTCTGGACGGATGGACATGGTAAACCAGTGGCCCCCAGGGCATACCTTCCGTGTCTGGCTGAAGCAGCTCACGGGCTGACTCATCTAGGCAAGGAGGGGATGTGCAAATTGGTAAGAGCATACTGGTGCGCCCCAGGATTCTCCTCTCATGCTAGTAAAAGAGCAATGTCATGCCTTACCTGTCTGAGAAAGAATATTGGAAAAGCAATACCAACAGAACCATCCCATATCCCACCTGCCGGCGGCCCTTTCCAAGTAATACAAATTGACTTCATTCAATTACCCCCATGTAGAAATTTGAAATATGTACTTGTTTGTATAGATGTTTTCTCGAATTGGGTCGAAGCTTTTCCAACAGCTACAAATACCGCTATGTTTACAGCTAAGAAAATTGTGCAGGAATTTGTATGTAGATATGGTATCCCTAGAATCATTGAAAGTGATAGGGGTACCCATTTTACAGGTGATGTCTTTCAAGGAATGTGTAAGTTGATGGGAATTGATAGTAAGCTGCACACTCCGTACCGTCCACAGGCGAGCGCGAAGGTCGAAAGAGTGAACAGCACTATTAAAAATAAATTGAGTAAAGTAATGGCAGAGACAGGATTGACGTGGCCAGAAGCTTTACCCATTGTTTTGTATAGTATCAGAACCACTCCCAGGTCCCCTCTTAATCTGTCTCCTTTTGAAATTCTGTTTGGTCGACAACCGCATGTCATGATTAACCCTCAGGATGATTTGAAATGTAACAATGAAGTAACTGTAAAGTACTTAATTAATATGAGTAAGCAGTTGAAGAATCAAAATGATAATCTGAAGTTGGTGATTCCTGATTTACCAGATAGTAATTGTCATGACATTGAACCTGGGGATTATGTAATGATACGAAATTTTCTACGCTCAGGTTGTCTTATTGATAGATGGGAAGGACCATACCAGGTCTTATTGACTAGCACCACAGCATTGAAGGTTGCTGAGAGAGAGACTTGGGTCCATTCATCCCACTGCAAGAAGGTTGCTGATCCAGAGAAGTCCCGTGATAAGGAACAGACGGTAGAGGTTGTATCACTAGAGTGTCTGTTCCAGGAGGACTGAGGCGGCACCTGAGCCTTGAAGACCGAAAGCAGCTGTCGACTCCCCTCTCCCTTTTATTGTTTTCTCCACTTCCCATCCCCTCTCCCTTAAAATTTCTTTTTCCCCCTTCTCATTCTTCTCTATTTCCTCCTCAAAGATGGACTTGCCCCAAGAGACTGTGGTCCGGATTTTGATGTTAACCATGATGTTGACCAGAGCAGTCTGTTCCGGCGAGAGTACCATAGAGGTCGAAAGAGGTTCTGGAATGGGTTCCGATTATGATGATGGAGGTGTAGTTTTCCAAGATCAACCAAGCCAACAAGCAAAGGCGAGTATCAGAAAACGATCCGATAGAAGAAATTGTGATGGATTGTTAGCTGAGGAAAATTGTATCTGTAGGCTCTGTGATAATCTGGTTGAAGATGGATGCATAAAGAAATGTCAATCTAGTTTTAATATCCATATAGACCGGCATCCATTGAGTGACTATCACTCCTTAGTGGGTAACGTGTTAAACCAAACAGATTGTTGGGTATGCTCTCAAGTACCTCAGGGTCACAGTAAATCAGGGCTAGTACCATTTCCTTTAACGTTAGGGGAGGTACTTGAGCTAAGTGGTGGGAGACCGGTGGACCGGAGGTTTAACATCTCCAGCCCTCCTAGTTTGAAGCTCCACCAATACCATGTGGATAGGTCCCTCATATGTTTTAACATCTCCAATCCCAGAAAACCGGGAAATTGGGAAGTGTCATGGAGCAACCTTACCATGACCTTTTCACACAGAGCAGATAGAATGCCTACAGATACAGAGCTCGTACGCCACATAGCCAGTAGAGGAAAATCTTTCCGGTATCGATATACCTTAGGAAATAGGATTACTAGAGTTGGAGAGGTATCACCAGGATACTGTGCACATATCGTACAAACTGATACGTGCATTAGACAGATGGAAGAATTAGGGTCAGGAGATTTCACCTGGAAGGTTTGTAACATGGTCATGTCCTTCTCCGTCCCTTATGTTCTCCCCGATGATGCATATTTCATATGCGGGAGAAAGGCGTACAAGTGGCTTGCCCCAAACTCTGAAGGATTGTGTTATATTGGAAAAGTATTGCCTGAAGTAATGACTGTTACACATGACAAAATGAAGGACATACACCGTGGTGCCCAAACTCCTTATACTCACACTCACTACGAGCACCTTGTTAAAAGACAACTGTCAGAAAGGTTAGAGCATCCGGCCTCTGATCTTATCCATGAATCCACCGGGATTCAGGTTCTGGTAGCGTTAGATTTCACTCGCACCGCTCGAGGTGTGATGAATTATAGATACATTTCCGCACTCGCCAATTTGTTAGATAATATCACTGAAATGTATGATGACACGTTTAGATACACTGGAAGAGAACTTCAAGCTTATAAAACAGAACTAGTTCAGCATAGGATGATTCTTAATTATCTTACAGCAGTAACAGGCGGATATTGTGTTACATTGGCAACACAGTACGGCATAAAGTGTTGCACGTATATCACAAATAGTACCGAGGATCCGGTAGAGGTCATAGACCAAAAGATGGACGATATTCTGCAATTAAAGTGGGAATTTCGTCGAAAACACAATCTCACCCTTGCTGCTGTAGGTAATGAGCTGACTGGTTGGGTGTCATGGTTGAACCCGCGAAATTGGTTCTCCGGTTTAGGAGACTGGGCTCAAGGAGTCATAATGGATGTTGGAAAGTTTCTCCTATGTATTTTGGGTGTCGTTATATCGTTTGGATTGATATTTAGATGCGGGCAGGCTTTGATGAGGTGCAAGCAAAGTACGAAAGTGATGAGCTTAAGGAGTGAGGAAACTGTAATTAACCTGGATTTGATTTATGACCCAATGCTAGAAACCATGACGTAATGATGTAATGAGTATACGGTCCGTCTTTCACCCATTTCTATGTTTTCCTCCGAGGTACAAAGACCCACGTAGACGAAGGATTTGATGAGCCAAGGGGCCGACAACGGAAAGATGGAAAGAAGAAGAGCAGTCGACCTGATATACAAGATTTTGATGGACAATGCCATGGGTACCCCAGTTTCCCTAGGAACTTTAAAATCACGATAGCCCAACATTTTTTGTAAATCCATGGACGTTGTTTGCTTTACTCACGATTTATGAGCAAAAGCACAAAGAAGAAGACTCCAATCAACCGACACCAATCAAGACCTCAATCGACGAATGTACATTTCCCTGACATAGAATACCATTGCATTTTTCATAAGTGTTCTCTATCTTCATCTCTACAACCCTCAGGTAATGACACACATAGACGATAGGGAATTCAGGCACAGATATCAGCAACCACATACCTCCCCCATTCATGTATCATCAACTAAAATGTGCATCCCCATTTTGTTACAACTACAGCCGAAATGAGCTCGGTAAAGTTTGACAGCCCATCCACAGACCTGTACCACAGGATAAGAAGGAATTCAAATGTATACTTCGCAATACCTCGAAGCTTGATCTACCACACGTACGGCACGATGATACATGACCCTCCAAACATGGACTCATACACACATGCTCCTGCTTTCTCACTAGGTCATACCCTCTTCACACCTTCTCCTCTCTCCTCCCCTACCCAACCATGGAAATCAATTAACCCCTGACTTACATTTTTTTCCTTAAATGTTTTGTGGCAGTTATTATTGACTGCCAAAGGGTGGACTGTCAAAGTCAGAAAAATGTCTCAATGCACGTTGCCATATTTGCACCGCACACTGGTCCGTGCTGCGCATGCGTACGCTCTCCCGTGGAAGCGCATACCCGCAATAGCGTGCACTCGCACGCGCAGTATGCGCATTTACGGTAGAGTTTATGTGATCGTAGCGTGCGACTCATTAGTTACAAATGTTCACAATTAATGTAGTTTATAGATCATGATCCCTTTGATAGTTTCTGTAAGTTTGGTTAAAGTATAATGTCCCAGAGCTGAGGAATCCCTCTTTGCATCGTACGAAGGGTTTAACAGGAATCATACTGCAGTGTTTGGTACCCATCGGAAGAGTATTTAATTAGCAATATTCCGGTGTTGGTTTGGAGCGTATTAATCGCTCGTGCGAATAGTTATGGACATAAGAAGTTTATGTCCATTTCTATGATTTGCACATACTCAGGTATGCGGCGGGAAACCCAGTTTCCCACCCACCTGAGCTGTTGGAAATCGTCACAGCCCACCTGTATGAATCACCCTATGACCTTTTGTTATGATGCAGGGCCGAATTCCTTCGGCCAATGGACAATGGGATTGTAGGACCAGGAGATTGCATTGTGTGTGGAGCATAAATAGGCAGGCCGACCACATCCAGCTCTCACTCTCTCATCAACGGTTATCTGCTGATAATCGGGAGCTGGATATCGAGGCGCTGGCGATCATACCCTTTGTGCGTAAGTTCTCTCCATAATCATTGTCTTTCTGCGAGCCAATCTCTCTCTCTCTCTCTCTATCTCTCTCTCTCCTCTTTTTCTCTTAAATACCTTATAGTATTATAGTATTGTATCGTATTGCATTTAGGTCAGTGTAGTATTGTCTTTTTGTATTTATTGTTTAGTTCTGTGGTTAGGAAGTCTCTGTTATATTGTAGTGTATCATATGTACTGTTATCCCCTTTTACAAGTATATTAGACATAATACAGTTAATAGGCCTTGGAAACCTAAACCAGTATCTGTGTATTTACTATAGTGTTAAGTGTTCACTTGAGCGTCGGTGACGCTCAAACAGCTTTGTAGATAGTCAGGTTACACAAGGTTGCATTTACACCCTGTACTCACATTAAGGAATTCTGTGTGTTTCATCGGTATAAGGTTTAACATAAAGGTATAGTGTTGTGAGCGTCTGCACCGCTGGTGACCTCCTCGTGGTCTCTAGCGTATGCTACGTTACAGCGAATCTTTCCCCTAGACATAACCAATAACGTGTCCTGTGATCACTGGGCCGTGAGCGAACGTGACGCTTGAGCGTCTCGCCTACGGCTGAGCGATCGTTACGCAAATAGCGTATCATTACGGTATTTCTTAAGTAAACAGCGTACAGTGTTCTTAGCTTCATAAGGGTTGTTTATACGACAAAGGAATTTAGCATTGTCAGGACATATGGCAGCAGAGGACACAACCACTGTGACTGGACTGATGCAGCACAAGACACCACCACTGGACTGATGCAGCACAACACAGCACCACTGGACTGGACTTATACAGCAGCACTCGACATATGGCAGCAGAGGACACAACCACTGTGACTGGACAGATGCAGCACAAGACACTATCACTGAGGACACTGAGGACAGAGACATGTCCTCTCTCTACACTCTCCAATGCCAGAGTGAAAATGGCGGTGACGAGCGGCTCCTTATATGGAATCCAAACCCCATGAGAATCCGACAGCGGGATGATGACGTTTTGCCTCATTCTGGTTTCCGAGTCAGGCGGGAAAACCTGAGCCTGACTCGGATCCGGGCTCGTGACGTGAAGTCCAGGGGGGTTCGGTTCTCTGAGAACCGAACCCACTCATCCCTAATATTTACTGTTACGGGTTTTTAGAAATGGAGATGTTGCTGATAAAGACTAATCAGATTCCAGCTATTATCTTGTAGATGGTACTAGATAAACTATAAGTAGAATCTGATTGATTGCTATGAACTCCACTTCTATAACCTCGCACCTTAGCAAATATACCCTTAAGTCTGGGTACATACTTGTCCAATGCTCAGGAGATCCTAATCCAAATTAGACTGCTTAGATAGACAGATCTGGTCGCAGATTTTACATTCACTCTGTGAAATAGTTAACATTAGAGATGTGCACGGACCTCTGTGTTTGGTTCTAATTGATCATCATGTTTTGGTTTTGGCAAGATCACACTCAAGTGTATTGGTTCAGATTCGGGATTTGGTTCAGTCTGGATTCCTTTAAAATCGATTAAAACAGCTTCAGTTCCTTTCTGGGGGCCTAATTCAGACCTAATTGCTGTTGTGCGGATTCGCAAGGCGGCTGATCATTGAACACCTGCGCATGCGTACGAATCGTAAATGCGCACGCATGAGGCCAAACTGCTAAATAAATCAGTGTCTTTTTTGATCGCTAGGTGAAGGCAGTTTGATTGACAGGAAGTGGTCATTTGGGGGTGGTAACTGGACATTTTCTGGGAGTGTCTGGAAAAACACAGTCATTCCCAAGCGTTTTAAGGGAGGGTATGTGACGTCGGCTCTGGCACGTTCAGCCTGTTTCTTTCACACTGTAGGAGTAAGTCCTTCTGGCCTCTTTCAATGTAGACATTCTAGTAGTAGTGTATCTTTGCTCCCATATGATTCTTTTAAATTTAGTGGATTGCTTCTGTTTGGAGATAAGAAATACATTTTCAGGATTCGCCAACACTTTATTTTTAGCAGCATCAAGGTCCTTTAGGTAACAGCCCCTACTGAGAAACTTTGTGAACATTACAGTATGTTTATCTGAAACTCCACAATATTATCAAAAATCCGATTGACCCTTAAGAATTTAGAGTATGGTAACTCTTTCTTTAATGCTCTTGGATAATGACTCCAGCATAGAGTGTGGGGTATTCCTGTTGAAGTGTTTCTATTCCATACTGGTACTGTAGGTATTGAATTATTAAATAGGGATACAGAGACATCCAGATAATGTATAGTGGTACAATAATCTCATAATCTTGGTGGTACCTCTGCTGCACCTCCCTGGCTACTTCAGGGACGTGCGGTGAGCTAAATGGCTCAGGAGGCACTGGCTAGCACCAGAGCCAGATTTACACGCAATATATGAGCCAAAGGTGCCACTCCCAACCACCTAATGTATATAGGGCCTAATTTAGGGTTGATCGCAATAGCAAAATCTTTCTCTAATGGGCAAAACCGTGTGCACTGCAGATGGGGCAGATATAACATGTGCAGAGAGAGTTAGATTTTGGTGGGGTGTGTTCAAACTGAAATCTAAATTGCAGTGTAAAAATAAAACAGACAGTATTTACCCTGCACCGAAACAAAATAACCCACCCAAATCTAAATCTCTCTGCACATGTTACATCTGCCCCACCTGCAGTGCACATGGTTTTGCCCATTAGAGAAAGATTTTGCTTTTGCGATCAACCCTGAATTAGGTCCAAGTGCTACTTGCTACCTACACTCCTCTGTACAACCTATCACTGCTTAAATAAAAATAAAATAAATTGCTTGCTTCTACAAGCCATACATAGGGGTATATTTACTAAGATTCGTAATGTTCAGAATTTTGTTCAAGTTTAAACACGACTGACATCGGTAGTGTTAATTTGTAACTTTTTCGTTTTTTTTACGACTCATTTTGTGTTTTCGTATTTTTCGATGTCGATGTAATTCGTATATTTTTTAATGTGAACGCGGTCGAATCTTGTATTTGCGGTCGTATTTTGGTGGAATTTTACTGATTTGTAAATTAATTTTTCACGGCAGTGTTTTTGTCCCTTCCCGGCCGCGTTATTTTCTAACTTTCGTTTTCGTCACTCGTCCGTGATTGGTTGTGTTTGTCATGGAGGAGTGTCTGTGCTCATTAGTATAAAACCTCCCCCAACCAGCCGCACCTCGTGGGTTTAGCTAGTGGAAAGGTGAGAGGTAGTTGGTGTTTTGGAGTTGGTGATTTGTTGGTCGGTTTTGGAGTTTTCTTGCGATTGTTGAGTGCTGTATTGTGTGTGTAAGTAGTCTTGTGATAATTGTTGTGTAGTCTCTTTAAAGTTTGTGTCATTTTTAGTGTTTGTGCATTTTAGTTACAGTCTATTGTCATTGTTTGTGAGTGAGTGAGTGTGTGTGTGTGTGTGTGTGTGTGTGTGTGTGTGTGTGTGTGTGTGTGTGTGTGTGGTTGGTGCGTTGTGTGTAGTGGTAGTGGAGGAGTGTGTTTTGTGTTTTTTTTTTATTAGTGTTATTTGTTGTTTGTCATTATTATGTCCCAGTCAGAGGTGAGTGAGAGGGAAGAGGTGAGTGAGAGGGAGGAGGTGAGTGAGGGGGAGGAGGTGAGTGAGGTAGAGGAGGTGAGTGAGGGGGAGGAGGTTAGTGAGGTGGAGGAGGGTGAGGATGCTGCTGTGGCCTCGAGTGATAGTGACAGTGATGGTGGTGTTGCTCCGCAGCCACGCACCACCACCAAGACGGGCCGAAATGTTAAATTTAGCTATGTGGAAAATATGGCTTTGGTGCATGAGTTGATGCGCCATCATCGCCAGCTGTTTGGGCGTGATGCGGCCAAGGTGCCTTCGCGCAGGAAAACTGTTCTGTGGGGGAAGGTAGTAGCGGCAGTAAACAGTGAGGGTGTGGTGAAGAGGACTGAGGACACGTGTCGGAAGAGATTCTATGACATCAAGTGCCGTGTCAAGGCAAAGATGGCAAAGGAGGCTAAGTCAGCCAGGCAAACAGGGGGTGGCCATCCCTTTATAGCGTCTTATCAGGAGTGGGAGGAACCTGTGCAGACCCTTATTCCGCATGAAGTTGTTGGTGCGACTAATGTGCGGGATTCGGTTTGTCCTAGGCATGATGGTGAGTGTTTTTTTTTAAATTTGTTATATTTGCATATGTGTTTGTGCCTAATTAGTATTTTTTAAATGTTATTGTATTGTTAATATATTTATATGTTATAAATTGATTAGCTATTTGTGTTTGAATTTTAATGATTTTGTGTTTGTATAGGTGTTAGGTAGTTATAGTTTTGTCTATAGTATTTTTTTTTCTTGGTCCATTTTGTAAGTTGGAACTTCTTGAATAGATGGCTTTATTTGTAAAGGGTCATTAGATACGTGTGAGTCACGTGCTGTTTGTAATTTTTGGTGCTTTATTTTTTCTTTGTTTAATGTATGTTGTATTTTACTTGTCTTTGTGGGCAATATGTTAGTGTAGATGGCTAAGTATTGTATGTTTAGTTTATATTCACTTTGCAAAATTTTTTGTATTACAAATTTAAATGACATATTTTAATATTAATGTAATACTCAAAAATATATGGTAATACATGGGTGTATATTCAGCTGTTGGCCATGGAAAATTAAACTACATGGCTATGTTTTTGTCTTTGGAAATGGAACCTCATTAGCCTTTTCACAAACAATGAAGCAACCCATTTTATTTAAAATGTATTGCTAGAAAGTGTACTTATAATGGTAATCATATGGCCACATCACTAAATGTTGCTGCTTACAAAAGTACACACTGTAATTAATGGTCATAAACACCAACTTAACATTTTTACAGTATGAAAGCAAGCCACCACTTCCAGAACACAAGCAACACTGTCAAGAGATGTGGATGCTGGCGATACAGGTAATGCAAAATTGACACCACTTAATGTGCCCACCACAAAATTTCCAAACAATCTAATATTTGCATTAATCCATAGGAACTTCAACATCGCATCACAGTCCACAAAGACGTCCTTCACAGGGGTCTGGCAGCCACACGAGCAGGCCTACCAAGAGACGTCGTCCTGATGTTGCAACAACACCAGCATTAAGCCCACCCCCACGTCGTATTTCAACTGTGTTGCCTCAGCCCCCAGAACACATTTTGGAGAGTCCTCAATCACTGGAACCACATTCCGCTCAGCTGTCTGGTGAGTAAACACAAAACACAAATTAAAAATAACATACTTACACACTGTTTTTGCACACAAAATACACATCAGCAAAAAAAAAAAAAAAAACATATTCCTAGTACTTATCCACAGCAGCAAGCACATGGCTTGCAAAATAAAAAGGACCCAATGTCCACTATACAAGTTGCGCAAATTTAGAGTGTTATCTTGCGCCTTACAGTAGTATTGTGTTGTAATTATTTAATTGAATAGGCAAAAATTGTGCTTCAGGTAGATTTACACCCTTTCACAATGGTGATAGAATTCATACTGTCATTTACTGTTTGATATTTTAATGCAAGTACGATATGGCGGATGACAAATCACTTTTTTCTTGGGGTAAATTTTGTACCTCTGTGTGTTTGTTTCGTAAGTGTGGGCTTTGTCAAACATGTGTCCACTTTTGTTTTGATGTAAATTTTGACTTCATACAAACCTACATAATTGGCCTTTTTGATTGTGTATACGAGTCTTGGTGAACATCCTAATTTTCAATTGAAAAATGTTTGGCAAACAAGTCTAGAAAGTTTAAGTAAATAATAAAACCAACATAAGTAAAAAATATCCTCAAATGTTGTCCCCTTAAACCCCATACAGAACCAGACATCATGCCCCCGGAAGCCCAGCAGGAATCTGAACATCAGGAAACATACACCCTCCATCTGCAAGCAATAGACAGTAACCAAACTACCACGCCTCAGGAAAGTACCCCGCCACCCCAAATGTCACCACACCCACAATTGAGCCAAACAACCCCCCCCCCCTCCCCACCACAACCTGACCCATCATTTTGGGGAAATTGGAACCAACAACAGGCACAGAATCTTGAGTGCCTACGCACACACACCCAATACCTAGCCAGTCTGCCACATCATCTACCGAGACTGTGTAGAAACACAAGCAGGCTCAATGTACAGCTATGCAGAGTCGCAAACAGTATGGAGCAGATGAGAGCAAATAACAGCCAACTTATTGTTACCTTTCAGCACATAATGGATGAGCAACACCGCCATCAACAAGCCCTCATTCAGTTAATTCAAAATAATGAAATTATATCAGAAACCATGTCCCGCATCATAGACAACAACACAACAGCCACAACACAACTTACCGCAACCCTGGCTAACCTCAGTCAAAATATTAATTTGTTTGCACAACACCAACAAGGTTCCAGCTCAGGAACCAACACACCTACCCAGACCCCAATTTCATCACCAGTTCGAATATCAAGCCGAACCCGCTCCACTGTCCAAACCAAACCCACGTCAGCCACCAAAGAACAGCCTAAGAAATAACCAACCCTGCAGCTGGAGACACATTGTTCACAATCCTAGGCCTACAAAATAGCACTTATTTGAAAAGAAAACACATGTTGTACAGTAATAAATGTGACAAATGATTGATGTGCAATGTGTTCTGTAAAAATAACTGTCAGTGCAACAGGATAATTCATTGAGTTATCACTCACATGTGTTGGGACTATTCTAGCATCATTACTAACATGAAGGTTTACAACATCACAGGCATAATTATGTTCAATAAATTTTGTAAGGTTGTTGTTAGGCAATGTATGTTTGGCTAATTGGCACACATTACTCAATGTCCATTATGTTGTGGTAATGAGGTTACATATTTCAAACACAACTTCAGAAGAAAGTCTACACAAAACAAACACAAACAATAGCCTAAAAAAAATGGTTGTTAGGGCATACTAATTTATAATGTAGTATTGTGGCAAACATTACCTTAGAATTGGAAAAACTAACTTTTTACAATCAAAACACATAATTACTAACAAAAATCTATATACAAATAGCTAAATAACTGATACCCAACAGTTAGACATAAACACATATAAAGCAAATTAACAACACTCAGCTGACTAGCTCGAGAGGGAGCAAGAGCCACATTACTACAGAAAATACATTGGTGTGCCTTAATTGTTCATATACAAAGCACACAGGTAAATTTACTTACCGCTAAAATGTGCCAAAATCAGGTCTTGCCTTACCTGCCTCCCTATATCTGTACTCACAGTGTCGCCAGATGTTTCTAACTCCTCTGCTTGCTGACTGTTTTCTTCATCATCATCAACATGTGGCAGATGTTACTGCAAACACATGTTATGAAGAAAACAGCAGAACACAATCCTAGACACCTTTAAGGGACTATACAACAAAAGCCCGGCAGACTTATCCAGACACCGAAACCTTGATTTCAGTACACCAAAACATCGTTCTATCACATTCCGCGTAGACTTATGTGCATGATTGTAATTGTGTTCAGCAGGGGAATCAGGGACGGACAATGGAGTCAGAAGCCAAGAGTAGCAGCCATAACCCCCATCACCTGAAAAACAGAGACTGGCAACATTGAAAAATATTGATGCACAAACACAGTGCTAACATAATGTGCAGGTTGAGGTAAACACAAAATTTAAAACAAATACTTGGTACATACCCAGCAGCCATCCGGCATTTCTCCAGCCTCAAATTTATCAAAGAGGGTTGACTGACTGAGGATGAAGGAGTCATGGCAGCCGCCAGGGTAACCCGCAACAACACTCATAATTTTGAGATTTGCATCACAAACCACCTGGACATTCGTGGATTGGACAAGATGTCTATTTATATAAATATATTGCCTGCCCCTAGGTGGTCTCAGCTCAACGTGTGTGCAATCTATGGCACCCAGCACATTTGGCATGCCAGCAAGCTCATAGAAAGCTACCCTGACTGTATGCCACTGAGACTCCTTGGTAGGGAAGCAAATAGAGGCATCTATGTGGGGTTCCAATGCATCCAAAACCTGAGTGTTCATTCAAAAATATAAGGTGAGTGTCTTAAGCACTTTGTTCAAATATACTATATAAATTCACATTACACAATACAAAAATAGGGCGTAGAGGAGTATGTATGGTTTGCCTCACCTGATTTAAATATTTTGAAAAGTTGGGCTGTGAGATTCCTATTACATCGCCTGTCACAGCCTGAAAGCTGCCAGTAGCCATAAAGTGCAACACAGCCAGGAGTTTGTGCAGGCCTGAGACAGAGCGAGAGCGTGCTGTCTCAGGGTCTAGGTCCAGTTTGACTAGGTCATACAGACGGAAAATGTTGTTCCTATTTAGCCGGAACATCTGTATGACCTGGTCATCGGCCAATGCATTTAAGTTTAAACGCCCCATAAAAAAACGAGGCCAGCGCAGCCTCCGCGGCACCTGTACAACCTGCTGACCATGTTCAGTTTTCTGGCCCTGGTTTCTTGTAGCCTCATGGAATCCCATAGCAAAACCAAATTCACTGCTACACACGGCAGCAGCCATTTCAGTGATTGATTTGACAAATGTGCTGGCCCACCTTTTAAAGGGCCAAAAATGCAGGTGTGATAAATGATGAAGTCGGAACACATGTAAACACGCTTCTCAAAAGCAGGTCTACTTTTTTTTCGTGATTTTTTACGAATTGTATATTTTTACGACCGCAAATGCACTTTCACGGTGGAAATAACAAATCAATAGTAAATGACCGAGTTCTATACCTAAACAGCCGTGTTTGACCGATGGTGTATTCATTCGTATTTCTGAACTTGGGCCACCCAAAAAATACGAATGCCCTCATCACTCCTGAGATTTGAGTTTAGTAAATTCCCGAGATGACACTTTGAAGAAAAAACACCAAATCGGTCAAAATCGGGAGCTTAGTAAATATACCCCATAGTATCTTAAGTCTTCCCTCCACTCCCCCTACCCCTTCTCTGACTTTGATTTTATCATTGAATTCATGGTTATCCAATGTACAAATATTTATTTATGTGATTGTGTTACATCACTGTATCATATTTTGGTGCATTTTAGGATGTAAAATCCTATTGGGGATATACAATTAACTCCGAACATTTTGGAGCTAATTCATTCGTCCCACTGAGTATTCGATTAGGGACGTTTTTGTCCGTTTTGAAGGCATTTTTGCCAATGCCTTTTCACCTTTTTTTTAAGTGAAAAGGCATTGGCGAAAAATGCCTCAAAATCGGCAAAAATGGCCCACATTTTTGACAGAAAACACATGGAAATCCACGTGTTTTCCGTCCCTGCCGCATTTTTGGCCTAGGCAAAAATCCGGCCCTGCTATTGCTTAGGTTGAATCCCCATTTGCCCTAAAAATAGTGAAAAGCTCAGTTTTTTCACCTAGGCGAAAAAAATGGAGCTAATTGCATGCCGCCTTATGTATTTAATTTCTTACCATATACTTGTCATATACTCTCCTAGGGTCTATACAGTTTTTTGTTATTTGTCATTATTTTCCGTTCATCAGGGTTTACCCTTCGTTATCAGAGTGATCAAAATAAAAGTGTTATGGCCACTAAGAAAAAACAACTAAAAGATCTCAGAAGCTAAGAGAGAATAGTGTATTAAAACTTGTTTCAGTCATCTTACTGTATATCAGCAGAAATGGCAATAGTACATACTGTATATGAGCCTATATCAGAATTCAGTCATCCAACTGTTTCAGGATAATTGACGTTGCGCTATTTTGGTGAGTGTATGAACCTCCTACAGTATGTTACCTTGGTTGAGAAAACAGTCTAGCAGCTTCTGCCTATTTTAGTTTAGAGAAGGCGCACCAGGTCAGGAATACATACCTACTGAAAAGAAAGAGAAAGTGGAGCACTGTTTTATTAAGGTGAGTACAGTAGTAGTGATTGACAACTGATGACCTGAGTCTGCTTTGATGTCACAGTAGGACAAGCAAAGGATAAGCATACTGGAGATGAATTTCTCTAGGGCCTTTTATTTTCCAAATCTGAGAGACATATGGATTGAAGAAATAAATAAGTGATAACACTCAGAATGTTTATGGCTTTTTTGAAAACGTTATTTAAATTAATGCAGGTATTCATTACCTACAAGAGGCTAATTTTAGATCCTCATGGTCCAATTTCAATGGACCACTTAGAGAAAATTAAACCATTAATATGTAATATGCATTCACTCCTACAACTATACCCTCTTTGATGTGGTCAGACATAATTATATGCCATTATTTTAAATAAAGATACTGAAATAGCCCCAAAGTGGTCAGTTTTATCTTACCCTAAACAGCAGTTATGTTTAATATTTTAATTTATTTTATGCAATGGGGACAAGATAAGTTGGTATACTTGGTGATGGTGGCATGTGTTAGAGTTAGAGTTATGGACCATTTTTGCTGATACTGGTTTAGGTTCTAATTTGCCATCTTTTTTTGTTTTGGATTCGGTTTTGGATTTTGGCTGTGACTCTGATTTTGTACCTTTTACAAAAAAAATTTTTAAAAGTTAAAATCACATATTTTGGGCATTTTTTGTTCCTAGAGTATTATTAACCCCAATCACATTAATTTCCCTTAATTTCCAGTCAATTTTGACCACCTCACAGCTCACAATATTGTTTTCATCGGCTTTAGGTCACAGGCTGCAGTGAGCTGGCTGGTTAATAAATGACAGAGCAGTGGCACAAACACAGAGCAGTTTATACCACATGGCAGTCACAGTACTTTTATGTTATCGGTACAAAGTGGGGTATGGCCTGCAGAGTCTCAGTACTTGTACTTTATGGATACACAGTGGAGTACAGCCTGTAGAGTCACAGTACTTGTATGTTATGAATACATAGTTGGGTACAGCACAAAAAAAACTACTTTTTTTTTTTACTTTTTACTTTTTTTAACTTAACTTTTTGGATTTCTTTACTTTTTTCTCAACTGACAAGGGACAATGACAATACACACTGTAGTGCTGCTAGTGAGCACACATCCACTTTAGTTGGACACCACATAGAATTTAACCAGCAGAGTACAGCACAGGACACAGCAGCGTGCCCCTTGCATACACGGACTTTACACATATCTCAGCCAATTTACAGAAGAGTACAGTGCAGCACACAACAGAATACCTCCCAACATTTGGATTGTTGAAGCCGGGACCCCTATGCCCGCCAGAGGCATGTATCTGGAAAGGAGTCGTGGTCTCATTCTTGTTAAGCCACACCCCTAGTTGATGCAGTTTTGGAGGCTTGCCCACATGTAATGCCCCCATTTTACGTCATGGTGGGGGCATGCCCCAGTACTTTCCCTGCATGAAATGGATACCGGCAGCATGCGTGCGGCATCCACTCAGCTTCACCGGCACTGCTGCTCTCGGCTTCGGAGAGCAGAGCTGCGGTGTTGCCTGAGTGTCCCCGACACTAACTATAGACACAGCGCAGTCAATCTACAGTATAGTACAGCACAGCACACAGCAGCCTGAGCATAGTGGCATGATGCCAAGTCCCGTCCGCAGCACCCTTCTATAGAATCCAAAACCTGCAAGAATCCGACACTGGAAGGATTATGTTTTGCCTCAATGTGAAATCCGAGCCTGGCAGGAAACCCTGAGCCAAGGCTTAGGTAGACTCAGACCCTGGAAATAACCCCAAAAATTTGTGGTAAAGCCCAGTTTTTGTGCCACAGATTTTTCAGGAACAATTGAATTCCTTCCAGAAGTACTGTATATGGGCAGGATGTAATCAAGTCCGAGTTCGGCGGGCGTGCACGATGCCATCCGAACTCAGACTTTTTTTAAATGAACAATCATGTACAAGGCATAGTTTAGCCTTGTACATGATTGCCCATTTAAAAAACTTCAGAGGTTGTTCGCCATCCTGCACGACCGTTGACCGTTCAATCCAGCCCATATGTGTTTGTTTGTTTGTTTGTTTGTTTGTTTGTTTGCAACTGTCCGCTACCATTCCGAGTTTCACATCAACAGTATTATCATTATTCTATAGTTGTAACGTGTCTGAATATTACAGCATTCAGTGCTATACAAACAAATTAAATACAAGGATATGAAACAGAAAGTAAAGATGGGGCTGCCAAAGGGGTCCACTCATAATCACTTAATTTCTACAAAAGTAATAATAATAACAATAATTTGATTTATATAGTGCTTTTCCCCAGTGCCGTAACTAGACATTTTAGCACTGTGTGCAAGAAACAGCATTGGCGCCCCCCCCGCCCCATATACAAATAAGGGCCAGTGCGCACCTCATGCGAGTGTCAAAAATATAGGGGTGTGGCTTCATGGGGAAGGGGCGTGGCCACAGAGCTCCCTTTTACACATTACGGCAGGCAGAGTCCCCCTTTTAAACATTAGGCAGGTAGAGCTCCCTTTTACAAATTACAGCAGGCATAACTCACTTTTATGCATTACGGCAGGCAGAACTCACTTTAACACAGCACGGCAGGTAGAGTCCCCCTTTTACACATTACGGCAGGCAGAGTCCCCATTTTACACATTACGGCAGGCAGAGTCCCCTTTTTTTTTTTTTACACATTACAGCAGTATTTACACATTACAGCAGCAGAGTCTCCCTTTTTACACATTAGCTAGGCAGAGTCACCCTTTTTTTTTACACATTATGGCAGGCAGTCCCCCTTTTTTTACACATTATGGCTGGCAGTCCCCCGTTTTTACACATTATGGCAGGCAGTCCCCCTTTTTTACACATCATGGCAGGCAGTCCCCCTTTTTTAGACATCATGGCAGGCAGTCCCCGTTTTTTACATATCATGACAGGTAGTCCCCCTTTTTATTCTTTACATATTGTGGCAGTCAGTCCCTCTTTTAGGAGAGAGTGAGAGTTATACTCACCCTCATCTGCGATCCGGCATCAACCGCAGAGGAGGCAGAGACCCAGGAGCTGGCAGCTGCGGCATGATCCTGAGTCCTCTGCAGAGGCGGCAGCGGGAGGCAGGCATCAGCGGGACTCGGAGACCAAAGAGCGCGGCAGTGTGGTGGGGGAATGCAGCGCTCAGAGTTGGCTCTGGTGGCTGGTGGGAGACAGGTAGTGGAACAGCGTTAAACAAAGAGCAGTGGCTGCAGCTTTGGCCCTGCTCAGAGACATAAGATCGCGGGCAGTGGGGGGTGGGCGGCTCCGGCGGCTGGCAAGTGGTCAGTGAGTACCGAGTGACTGCGGGGGGAGGGGGGTGCTGCCGATGGTGCGCCTACAGTGCATGTGCGCTGCAGGCAAGGCACCATCGGCACACACCTAGTTACGGCACTGCTTTTCCCTAGCAGAACTCAAAATCACTTTACAGACAATGAAAACAATACTTTGTTTAAACAGCAAATAAAGAGACACAAAAATATTTGAAAAACAGCAAGACCTAGAGAGCACACAAAGCATAATGTGGGTTAGTGCAGACATTTTGGGTAATAAATTCCATGTGTTATATGTTCCACCTGCAAAAAAGGTACCAGGTGAGGTAGCCATCTTGGATTACGTAGTATTACCCTTGGTGTAATAGGTTACGCCTAAAAGAGATACCCTATGCTAGGAGTAAGGTCCCAACATAACCATCAGGTCCATGTAATTTTCATCCCGTCCATGAGCGTAGCAGGTGAGGCAGCTATGTTGAGCACACTACAGACGTTACACTGTTGGAGATAAGCCATGCAAGGACTCAAAACATATATAGAAAAACTGACACGAGTGTAGTAGTATGATATTCCTTGTACGGATAGATCCATTTGTCCATCCTGCCCACGGAGGAACCATCTGGGGCAGCCATCTGAGGTGTACTGCATAAGTAGCTGCTGGCAGGTTGTGCAAACAGTGAAGGTATAGCATACAGGTACCATATAGGAAGCGGAATAGTAAATTCAGCAAACATTTAACATTTTCACCTACTTCTGTAGAACGTAAGTATTCATTCATTATAAGGTCATTATAAACACAATACAGATATCTCCTGCTTGCCTTTCAGTCCTGATCTGGCATGGCGTTCCCATAAAATAGTATGGGTACCGAAATTCATCAAGCTCCAAAAATACTAAATTTTTCGGAGCTTGACAGTGGGAACCTATCAGTGGCGTAACTAGAGATTTTTCTCCCCCAAGCCAAAAAATTCTCTGGCGCTCCCACTCCCCTCATAATTGGCACTATCAAAGTGAAGAATTTAGACCGGAACTCCTTGTGTCTGAGAACCCTCAAAAGGAAACAAAGTACAACAATATTCTTAAGGGAATCTCCAGATATAGTTGTTCACTCATAGTATCATCAACGACTGACCTTTGTTATTAACCCTATGTTCTCATAAAGGTTTCTTTTTCTTCTATTCAAAGCACTGCAATCACACCATCTATGACATATAGCTTATTAGAATAAAGCTCACCTTCAAGATAAGCCCTATATGCATCCAAAGGTATCTTTAACGAGTCCTCCCTCACTGGTATCTTCCAACAATCCTGTATGTATATACACAGCCTCCCAACAATTGATTAAAACTCCATCAGTCCGTTTTTTTGGATAAAACAACCTTAGTTTCTCTTTAATTTTCACAATCACATAAAGAAAGATGTGGGCAAGTCCGCCAAGAAGGACAAAGACCCCGTCAACAAGTCTGGGGGAAAGGCCAAGAAGAAGAAGTGATCCAAGGGGAAAGTGAGGGACAAGCTGAACAATCTAGTGCTGTTTGACTAGGCCACATACGACCAGCTGTGCAAAGAAGTCCCCAACTACAAGCTCATCACTCCCGCTGTGGTGTCTGAGAGGCTAAAGATCAGGGGGTCACTGGCCAGAGCTGCCCTCCAGGAGCTACTAAACAAAGGCCTAATTAAGCTGGTATCCAAACACATAGCCCAGGTTATCTACACTAGAAATACCAAGGGAGGTGACGCACCACCAGGAACTGAGGAAGCATAAGCAGGACCTGGATCGGGAGCAACCAGATTTTCTATGTAAATGACGTAATGGAAATAAACCGTTCTGATCTAGTAAAAAAAAAAGACACCCTGAGGAAGGATTGAGATCCGAAACGCATTGGTGTTTACTTTAGAGGACCCCTGGCTTAATCCCACCACTTATTTGGACAGCTACTTGATTGGTTTTAACATCTATATCAACAGTGGTTTGTACCTAATCCCTTATTCCATCTTAGGGGTGTAAGTGGAAGTGGTTCTGCCTGTCTACAAATTGGGTACCTCCATTTCTGTATGGAATTTTAACTTTCTTTATGTGATTGTAAAAATTAAAGAGAAACTAAGGTTGTTTTATCCAAAAAAACGGACTGATGGAGTTTTAATCAATTGTTGGGAGGCTGTGTATATACATACAGGATTGTTGGAAGATTCCAGTGAGGGAGGACTCGTTAAAGATACCTTTGGATGCATATAGGGCTTATCTTGAAGGTGAGCTTTATTCCAATAAGCTATATGTCATAGATGGTGTGATTGCAGTGCTTTGAATAGAAGAAAAAGAAACCTTATGAGAACATAGGGTTAATAACAAAGGTCAGTCGTTGATGATACTACGAGTGAACAACTATATCTGGAGATTCCCTTAAGAATATTGTTGTACTTTGTTTCCTTTTGAGGGTTCTCAGACACAAGGAGTTCCGGTCTATATAGCAGCGCTTGGAGATCGTCCACCAGTATATTATTGTAATTAGAAAAGAAATGGTGTTCTTTGGGACGTATATCAAGCTGAAGCTAGGGTGCAAGTCATTGTTTCATTTTTTTGCAAAGTGAAGAATTTGTGAGCGCGACAAAAAAGGGGCGTGGCAGGAAAAGACTACCTTATACCCCAGTTTTGCAACCTGCACGCCGGGACATTGACACCACAGGAAAAAATAATAATCCTGATTCATGCCCCTTACATTATTTGTCATTATTCCTCCTTATAGTAATGCCCCTTACACATTATGCCATACACTGCAATGCCCATTATAAATTATGCCACACACTGCAGTGTCCCTGAGACATTATACCACACCGTCATGCCTGTGACACATTATGCCACACAACGCAATGCCCGTTATACATTATACCACACACTGCAATGCCCCTAAGACATTATGCCACATACAGTGCCCGTGATACAGTATACCACACACCGTCATGCCTGTGACACATTATGACACACACCGCAATGCCCAGTATACATTATACCACATACCACAATGTCCGTGATACATTATGCCACACACCGCAATGCCCGTTATATATTATGCCCGTTATATATTATGCCACAAACCGCAATGCCCGTTATATATTATGCCACACACCGCAATGCACATTACACATTAAGCCCTATAGTAAGGCTTCTAATGACTTTTAAATTACCTGATCATTGTCAAGGGTTTCATAATCTTGGTTCCATGCACGGTGCCAGGGGTTTTCATGCTCAGGGTGTCATGCTCATTGCCAGAGGTTTCATGCGCTGGGTGTCAAGCTCGTTGCCAGGGGATAATGCTTGTTGCAAGGGATTTCATGCACTGGGTATCATGGGGAGTAACGCTGCCTAAACCGCTCTCCGCTGTTTAGTGTACCGCAGGCACCGCTGCCCGACCCCTCCATTGTTGCTGCTGCTGCCCCCGCTGCTCCAGGGTAGCAGGGCTGAAGGGTGACGTCGGCCGCGGCCAGCGCTATGCGCTCCGTGGGTCCCGGCACCTCCAAGACGCTAGAGGTCATACCTCTAGCATGTCTCCTCCATGGCGGTGGCCATTTTGGAAGGGACATTTTGCAGATTGACATGCGGACGACTAGTCCGCATGTCAATCAGCTCTAAATCAGTGGCTGCAGGGGCAGTAGTTACGCCACTGGAAATTATGCCATCTTCGGATGGCCTTGGTTCCAGGACCCCTGTTCCTTCCTATACGAAGTAGGTCCAGATTTCTAAAAGGGATCCTTTCGTATCCCTCTGGTCCTGTTTGTCTCTCCCCACTGGCCATCTGGAGCTTTTAGTGCATGTGTGAACCCCAGCAACACTGTTGAGTCAGACTCGGCAGTGCTAAGTTTCACTGCTACAAAAGTAGTGGTGATAAGGATCACTGGGAAACAGACCTTCTGGATCAGCTGTCTCTGGAATGGCTCAATGCTGAATTGCTGCGGTGTTTTAGTATCCACCACTGCTACTCGCATCAAATTGGACATTGAATTAGTACTGCCGGGCACAATACATTTTGGTAAAGTGTGTAATTTTATAGAATGTACTAGGTAAGTTATTGCTTGAATCTGATTAGTTGCTATAGACAACGTCACCATGTTTTCTCTTTTGAAGGTTTGATAATGACCACCTGGTTTTATAACCATATGCTGACCTAAATGGGCATATTTTGCACCTTTTAATTTAGGATTACCACCTGTCCAGGAGTTCTCTGTATGGGAGGCAGTCATTTCACCGGCTGTCAGGATACCGACGCCAGAATCCCGGCACCCGGTGAAATACCGACCGCTGGCTGGAATCCCCACTTTGGTGATGGTCTACGCCACCACCCGAGGGGGAAAATAACCCTGTGGTGACCAAAGGTCGCCACCAGGCCTGAAGCGTGGCGAGCGCCGCGAGCCCGCTAGGGGACACGCTGTGCTCACAGTCGGTATCCCAGCTGTTGGGATCCCGGCGTTGGTCTCCTGACTGAAGGGATCCCGACAGCCAGGATATCATACTGATCCCCTCTGTACAGTCCTAGCACTGCTGTCAGCAGTCTGTAGTTTAGTGTCATTGAGCGACCCTCTCTGCCACTCCACCTCTAGCCTGTCCCATGGCCCACCTCCTCTGAGTGTGTATTCCGGCTGCCGGCATGAAGCCAATGTTTGTGTGGTGGAAGGAACCAAGGTATCCATAGACATGTAGAGGAACCTTTGGTGAATCAGATTTGGTGGTGAAGCAGACGGTAAGCTCTGGCCTACTGGCGGTATACAGTATACAGTATACAGTATGGCATGATGAGCTTTGGCACATTAGGGTTTTCTGGCATATAAAGGGGCAATGCGCTGCTGTGCTGTGCATGAGGGAGCTTTGGCATATATAATTAGCTGCTGTGCTGGGCATGAAGGGACACTGGCATAGAAAAACAATGGGCTACTGTGCTGGGCTGTCTGGGCATAATGGAGATCTGGCTTATAAAATGGGGATGAGGGGGCCCTGGCATATTAAGGGGCAGAAGGAAACTATGGGCAGACATATAAGGACATTAGGGGACTCTGGACAGACATATAAGGACATGAGGGGACTCTGGGCAGACATATAAGGACATGAGGGAACTCTGGGCAGACATATGAGGGAATTAGGGGGCTCCAGGCTGACATATAAGGGCATGAGGCATAAAAAGGGGCATGAGGGAGCTCTGAAGCATATATCATGTAATTAAGAGGCTCTGGGCTGGCATATAAAGGGTCATGAGGCAGCTCTTTATTAGAATGGTAAGAAAATGGCTTGAAATCTGAGAGAAAATGACTGGTCACGACAGGTCTTCTGGTCATTCCTTCTGTTTGGGAATCTGAAATTGAATAGGTGGTAAACAGAGTCGGCAGAACCCACTCAGCAAAGGGATGCAAAGCAGGGAGGCGCCAGCCTGGAAAGGCGGTCTCCCTGCTCTGCTTCCCTGTGCTGTGCACTGTTGCTGCCGGCTGCGCCTATCACTGTACAAACAGCCGGCAGCCAGAATCGCTGATGTTATTTCCTCCTGTGTCAGCGCAGTGGCTTCGGGAGCAGAGAGATTCTGTTTCTGCTGACTGCAGTACTGCCAGGAGCCACTAGATGCCCCCATCTCCATGGAGCCATCTCATCACCTGCCAGGACTCATGAACATATAGAGATACTTGGCGGGACCCGTACAGAGGAACTAAGTGAGTTTTCTATTTATGTGTGATTATCTGTCTGTCTGTCTATCTATGTATCTATCTATCTATCTATCTATCTATCTATCTATCTATCTATCTATCTATCTATGTGTCTGTCTATTATCTATCTATCTTACTATGTGTCCATCTTTCTATCTATGTGTGTGTGTGTGTGTGTGTGTGTGTGTGTGTGTGTGTGTGTGTGCACATTGCTTGAAGTGGGGTGGTATACATGGTATGGCATACCAACACTTCGAGCACGGACAGGTCACCTATAGTGGGGAGATTCTCTGTGGGGACACGTGTCACCTGTGGCCCAATCCCTCTGTGCGCATTACCCATCACAGCTTTCTTGCATTGTAGAAAGCCCAACAGCACAGCTATTAGAGCGAGAAGAGGCTACAATCCCCCACCCAGCAGAAAGGGTGCTCCACCACACACACCAATGATGCAGCACATGTCGGAGGCAGAGCAGGTCCATGCAGGCTCGGACTGGCCCACAGGGGTACAGGGGAAACCACCGGTAGGCCCCACTGCCTGGGGGCCCCTCCTCCTCTAGGGCAGGGCCGGATTAACAATGGGGCGGATGGAGCTGCAGCTCCAGGCCCCCCATTGAAAATAGGCCCACAGATCACTTGCAGTCCAGCCAATGTTGACAGGAAAAAAAAATCCTTTCACCACAAGCAGCTCACTCCCTCCCGGCCACCTGAAATAACAAACACTGACCCAAGCCAGCCGGCCCACAGAAGCCCCTGCTATGCCAGAAGCACCGCCTCTTGTCCCGACCAAAGACCCACCTCAATAACCTTTCATATGCTAGGTCCCCGTGATGTCAGAAGCTCCGCCTCCCAGAGCCATCCTTAGCTCCACGTCCCAGAGCTGTCCATTACTCTGCCACCCAGAGCAGTCCGAAGCTCCGCCTCCCAGAGTGGACCGTAGCTCCGCCTCCCAGAGCGGACCGTAGCTCTGCCTCCCAGAGCCATTAGAAACCCCGCCTTCCAATTGAAGCCCCGTCTCCTGGACCCATCCGAAGCTCCGCCCACATTCTATTAGTACATTTGCAGCGCACTGCTTCTCTCTTAGCAGCTGTATGGGCAGCAGGAGCTTAAGATCTGGTGGCCAGTGGGGACGCTCCGGGGGGGGGGGGGGGGTAGAGGGGTTACCACAAGGGCCACAAGCTTTAGCCGTGCACCCCCTGACCCCTTTTCTGCTCCTCTACTATCCCCTGCCCAATGCTCCCTGTCTGGGTACCAATTACAAGCACTGTGACTGGACCTGGTGGTGGGGATTATGTAGTATGTGTAAATTAAACTTTTCCCTAAATGGCCAGGGACAACAGATATGGCTGCAGCTGCCTCAGTCAGACTGCATCATTCATGCTACTGCCTCTTAGAATATGTCCTACTTCACCTTTTTATTACCTGTCTTTTACCCCTCCCCACCTGTTTCTACCCCCTTCACACCTGTGCCACCGCTTCTTTTACCATTGGTGCCTCGGCCCCCTCCCCACCCATATCTGTGCCTCCTCCCCACCTATAGCTGTGCCTCCTCCCTACCCATATTTGTGCCTCCTCCCCACCCATATCTATGCCTCCTGCCTTCCCATATCTGTGCCTCCTCCCTACCCATATCTATGCCTCCTGCCTTCCCATATCTGTGCCCCCTCCCCACCCGTGTCTCTGCCCCCTCCCCACCCGTATCTGTGCCCCCTCCCCACCTATATCTCTGTCCCCTTCACCATGTGTGCTTCTGCCAGCCTTTCCAACTGTAACTCTGCTCCCTCCCCACCTTTATCTATGCCCCCTCCCCACCTGTATCTATGCCCCCTTCACCACGTTTGCTTCTTCCAGCCTTTCCACCTGTATATGTGCCCCCTCCCATCTGTATCTATACCTCCTCCCACCTGTATCTCTGATCCCCTTCACCATGTGTGCTTTTTCCAGCCTTTCCACCTGTGTCTCTGCCCCCCAGTGGCGGATTTCCCACTAGGCATGTGAGGCCTACCTGCCCACCCACAAAGAATGTCACAGCGCTATACGGAGCATCCATAAAATAAAGTAGCGGCTTAAGGATATTGCCGGCTATAATGAAAGAAGTGCTCCCACCTCAAGATGCAGGAGGGAGTGTGCAGCTTTGTCAGCAGGAAAGCCACCAAACCATCCACCCATACCAACTGACACAGCGTTATATGGAGCATCAATTAGCGGCTTAAGGAGATCGCCGGCTTCAGTGAAGTAAGTATTGCCACCGTGTTATGCTGCTGGAGTGACTGTGCAGCATTGTCAGCAGGGAGAGGTAGGGAAAGTGGATACTATACTGGCAGCGGTATATGGTCTCCCTTGTACTTGAAGGAGATACAAGCATGCATCTGTGTCCCTGCACTTTTGCAGCTGGATGTGTTTGCTGAGAGGCATGCGCTCTGGCTTTGTTTAATACATACTGTAATATTCATATTTATATATTTTTCATTCCCATTTACACAGACACACGTGTTTTGTCCACATAGAGTCTTAATTGCCAGTGACAGTGCAGCATGCACAGTACAATCTCAGGGTATTTTTCACAAAAAATACCCTGAGAATTGTGGCAACTGGATTCACAGGGGAAGAGCTTTCTCACAAGCTCTGTCTCTGTGTGCGATAATGGATACATCCTTGTTATGTATTCAATTATCGCAATGCAATTTAGGTCAAATGTATCACATCTGCATCTCGGATACGAATTGTGATAAATATGCCCCGTATTACGTAGAGATGAGCGGGTTCGGTTCCTCGGAATCCGAACCCCCCCGAACTTCAGCCTTTTTACACGGGTCCGAGGCAGACTCGGATCTTCCCGCCTTGCTCGGCTAACCCGAGCGCACCCGAACGTCATCATCCCGCTGTCGGATTCTCGCGAGGCTCGTATTCTATCGCGAGACTCGGATTCTATATAAGGAGCCGCGCGTCGCCGCCATTTTCACACGTGCATTGAGATTGATAGGGAGAGGACGTGGCTGGCGTCCTCTCCGTTAGAATAGATAGAGACACTTGAGTTGATTACTTAGTAATTTTGGGGAGCATTAGGAGTACTCAGAGTGCAGAGTTTTGCTGATAGTTACTAGTGACTGACCACCACCAGTTTTATTTATTATTTAATATAATCCGTTCTCTGCCTGAAAAAAAACGATACACAGTCACATACCATATCTGTGCTCAGCCTCAGTGTGCTGCATGATAATATCATCTATATGTATATCTGACTGTGCTGAGTGCTCACTGCTCACACAGCTGAATTGTGGGGGAGACTGGGGTGCAGTTATAGCAGGAGTACAGTGCACACTTTTGCTGCCAGTGTGACTGACCAGTGACCACCAGTATATTGTCTGTCTGAAAAAGTTAAACACTCCTGTGGTGTTTTTTTTTTTTATTCTATAAACGCATTCTGCTGACAGTGTCCAGCAGGTCCGTCATTCATTATATTATATAAATATTTACCTGCAGTAGAGTTATATTTTTTTTGTTCATCTCTATCATCTTTATCATCTCTATATTAGCAGACGCAGTACGGTAGTCCACGGCTGTGGCTACCTCTGTGTCGTCAGTGCTCGTCCATAATTGTATACCTACCTGTGGTGGGTTTTTTTTTCTATCTTCTTCATACTAGTAGTTTAGGAGTCTGCTGACAGTGTCCAGCAGGTCCATCATTATATTATATATACCTGCAGTAGTGATATATATATATTTTTTATATCATTATCATCTCTATACTAGCAGACGCAGTACGGTAGTCCACGGCTGTAGCTACCTCTGTGTCGTCAGTGCTCGTCCATAATTGTATACCTACCTGTGGTGGGGTTTTTTTTTCTATCTTCATACTAGTAGTTTAGGAGTCTGCTGACAGTGTCCAGCAGGTCCGTCATTATATTATATATACCTGCAGTAGTGATATATATATATTTTTTACATCATTATCATCTCTATACTAGCAGACGCAGTATGGTAGTCCATGGCTGTAGCTACCTCTGTGTCGTCAGTGCTCGTCCATAATTGTATACCTACCTGTGGTGGGTTTTTTTTTTCTATCTTCTTCATACTAGTAGTTTAGGAGTCTGCTAACAGTGTCCAGCAGGTCCGTCATTATATTATATATACCTGCAGTAGTGATATATATATATATTTTTTTATATCATTATCATCTCTATACTAGCAGACGCAGTACGGTAGTCCATGGCTGTAGCTACCTCTGTGTTGTCAGTGCTCGTCCATAATTGTATACCTACCTGTGGTGGGGTTTTTTTTTCTATCTTCTTCATACTAGTAGTTTAGGAGTCTACTGACAGTGTCCAGCAGGTCCGTCATTATATTATATATACCTGCAGTAGTGATATATATATTTTTTTTATATCATTATCATCTCTATAGTAGCAGACGCAGTACGGTAGTCCACGGCTGTAGCTACCTCTGTGTCGTCAGTGCTCGTCCATAATTGTATACCTACCTGTGGTGGGTTTTTTTTTCTATCTTCTTCATACTAGTAGTTTAGGAGTCTGCTGACAGTGTCCAGCAGGTCCGTCATTATATTATATATACCTGCAGTAGTGATATATATATATTTTTTATATCATTATCATCTCTATACTAGCAGACGCAGTACGGTAGTCCACGGCTGTAGCTACCTCTGTGTCGTCAGTGCTCGTCCATAATTGTATACCTACCTGTGGTGGGTTTTTTTTTTCTATCTTCTTCATACTAGTAGTTTTGGAGTCTGCTGACAGTGTCCAGCAGGTCCGTCATTATATTATATATACCTGCAGTAGTGATATATATATATTTTTTATATCATTATCATCTCTATACTAGCAGACGCAGTACGGTAGTCCTCGGCTGTAGCTACCTCTGTGTCGTCAGTGCTCGTCCATAATTGTATACCTACCTGTGGTGGGTTTTTTTTTTCTATCTTCTTCATACTAGTAGTTTAGGAGTCTGCTGACAGTGTCCAGCAGGTCC